>NC_090732.1:40496577-40551364 GCF_036898095.1 Palaemon carinicauda | reverse complement strand
AATATATATATATATATATATATATATATATATATATATATATATATATATATATATATATATATATATATATATATATTTGTTCCGTAACTGGAATACAAACCACGCTATTTAATAAGGGTATTACTTTCGGCGTAGCTGAATTGACAAGCAATTGATTTTTAACGAAGGTTCAATTAATTTTTAACGAGGGTTTACAACCCACACCGCTAGTTAACAGGGGTAGGGGAGGGTAGCTTGCTATCCACCCACCCCCTCTCACACACCTGAGCAGTGTTGCCGAAGTGCGGAAATTTCGTCTGCTACACGGAAAATAAAGTGTACGGACATCTATCCATGTTCGTATGCGGAAGCGGATTCCTCATCGGCATAGTTTGCACTAATTTCCTCATGGGCTATTCTTGTGAATTTCTGATTGATATTGTTGTCTAGTTTGTTTTATAGAATTTTTTGTATGTAAGTAAATATATACTCACATGATAAACCAGAATTTGCATAAACATGTATATATTGGAGATGTACGCTCAAAATAGTTGGTTGGTTTACTACATATAAATGTATAGACTTTTGTAATTGTATTTCATCCATGTTTCAATCTATATTATCAGAGACTAGTTTTAATAGTCCTTACCTATACTTTCAATCATTAACTCTAGCATCGTAAACGTTGTTGTTGTTATTGGCTATAATCTACAACAACAACAACGTTTACAATGCTAGAGTTAATGATTGAAAGTATAGGTAAGGACTATTAAAACTAGTCTCTGATAATATAGATTGAAACATGGATGAAATATAATTACAAAAGTCTTGTATATGTTATTGGTGTGGAGAATATTTTATCTAATTAAATGTTTGAGTGGGAACTTAGTCCGGGAAAGTCTCCCTACGGCAGTTACACAAAGATCAACAGGGGAGGATAATGAGCACTTACTTGCCAGGCACAAACACTCTGCTAATAGCTTTACTGCCACAGTTTACTAACCGTCACTATTAAATACAAAAGGGGGAAATTTTACTGTCCAGAGGCCGGAGAACTCCACACGTGAAAATAAAAGTAATTTATGGCCTACTCTAGCTTTGTCAGGTCTATAGTCATCTCACTCTTAGGCTCTGTTCCGACTCCGTCCTAGTTACCCCAGTGAGATGCTGGACAGGTATCTTACGTTAATGTAATTAGAGACAAAACAAAAAATGGGAGCAGTGATGTAAGGTAAAGTTTAAAAGTTTAAAGATATGGATCTTTACCTTCGAAGCAGATATATTAATACAAAGTTCCTCGCTGAAACCACTTATAAACTTACTTGGGCTTACTCCTTTCAAATATTGGGTATTCTGTCCCGTGATCAAATATTCACAATTTACACATTGAAATAAATGAAGGAGCAAAAATACGAAAGAGGTTTAATTAACCTAATATTGATTTATTTCACAAATTTACATTAAAATAAAACAGACATGTTAACAAACACTAAAATGGTATCAAAATAAACGCAATTCAAAATAATGAAAAACGGTTGATTAGACACGTGGTCTGTAATAATTAATAATCAAAATTGGGTCGGACACGTGGCCCATGTAACCCAGAGACTATGCTAGTCTCAAAGCAAAAAATTATATCCAAGAAAAATATATACACACGATCCAACCGCACACAGTCCGAATGTGTAAAAAGCCAAGTATTCTAAGCAAGTTAAAATTAGTCTAAGCTAAATATGGGGGAATAACTATGTGGCCACTTTATGGTACTATCATGAACAAAAAGTTCGTTCCCTTAGACCTCCAGAGAGTGAACACGAATCGCCTCACTATGAATCGCCGAAGCTTTTGAACAAAAGTTATGGAAAACCCAATAGATGGCGCACCGCAAGGACGTTGGACTCGGAGAGGAATAGGAAGTATTTATTTTTCTAAAACATTGAGGAAAGTCTCCATAATCTGATATCGTTAGAAAGTGATGGATGATTTTGTTGTTTTTGACGTTGCTGGGTTTGCGTGTAAAATGCGCAGTTAACGAAATATGCTAGATAAATATGAATTAAAATTATATTTACGATATCTACATTCTTTAATTGGTATTCTCATATAGTATTGTATCTTATCAACTGACATGACCAACCAAGGGTCATTACAAAACATTTTAGCTTAAATGTGTACGGACGTGTTTTATAACCTGCAAGTCGCCTATCGTAAAAACAAAAACATTTGTAGAAGCAAGTCGGCAATTTTTTTTTTTTTCATTTCACTTGCGTTATTAATGTAGTAACCACAAATTGCAGTTTCATAATCAAATATTCACTAATGAGAAAGTCTTACAAAATTTTCGGTGATCGATCTATTCTGAAGAAGTGTTTTAATTCTTTCATTCTACCTTGTTTTGAGTATTGTCCTCCTGTCTGGTCTTCAGCTGGTGATTCTCATCTCAATTTGTTGGAGAGAAACTTACGGTCTATTAAACTTCTTATTCCTGATCTAGATATTAATCTTTGGCACCGGCGTTCAATTTGTTCATTATGCATGTTGCATAAGATTTTTCATAACTCCGACCATCCTTTACATTCAGATCTCCCTGGACAATTCTATCCCGTTCGTAATACCAGGCAGGCAGTTAATTCTAACGGAGGCTCAATACTACACAGTATTCTAGAAGTTTTATTCCAACTGTTTCCAAGTTGTGGAATGATCTTCCTAATCGGGTGGTTGAATCAGTTGAACTTCAAAAGTTCAAAGCTGCAGCAAACTTTTTTTATTTTGACCAGGCTGACATGAGTCTTTTATATATGACATAGCTGTTTTGACGTTAATAGTTTATATATGACATACTTGTTTTAACGTTGTTAGTTTTTAGAATTTTTTGTTCTCATTTATTTATTTCCTTGTTTCCTCTCCTCACAGATATTTTTCCGTGTTGGAGCCCTCGGCCTTATAGCATCTTGCATTTCCAACTAGGGTTGTAGCTTGGATAGTAATAATAATAATAATATTCATAGAACTGTCATATTGCGTAATTGGGCCAACATTCTGAGCGAAGGTGGGCGATATGGGGTATGGCAACCGAATGGGATTTTCGTAACTAAAATTAATACCATACTTATTTTTTTTCCCAAATATAGTATAAAATTTAGATATTTCCACGAATGTAATATTTCCATATTATGAAACAAGATAGAAAAAAGTCAGAGGATTATTTTCAGAGCACAGAAATAAAAACAGGAACAAAATATGAAAAAGAGTATGTTACTGGGAAAGAGGCAATCTAAATTACGTAAAAATCAAACGATCTTTTCAGTGATTGTTGTTTGGCAGTTTAATAGGTGGTGTATGGTTGCGACAATGTAAACGAGCTAAAAAATTAATATTTTTTTTTTTTACTAGTCCAATTGTGAGTATTGTTAATGTAATTTAGAATGTCATGGTCATGAACATTTTCCACTTTCAATCTACAAACTATATTATAAAGTTGACACTTTTTTAAATCAACATGACCATCTGCACCAAAGTTTATGAAGCTACCTAGGGTGGTGAAAGGTAAACCTTTCGTAGCAGGTGACTTCACACACACTGCAGCCAGTCTTGTTACACACTGCTGCTATTGACCAGAGCCACGCGGCACTCCGAAAAGTTGTAGGCTGAAAATCCTTCCATAGACAACGCTTTTATTCCAGTATTTGAGATAATGAAGTTGACATGTCTAATACATTTGTGTATATAGATTTATCACTCTACCATAATAGCCATGACCGAGGGATGCGCAAATTCCACAGAGGTGATTGCTGAACGAGGAAGAATTATCGGATTATGGGAAAGTGGATTGACAGTGGCGAACATTGCTCATCGAATTGGGAGAAGCATCAAAATGGGCAGGAAGTGGATCGCCCGGTGGGAGGAGGAGGGCTCCGTGAAAACAAGGCCTCGAAGTGGAAGGCCACGTGCAACCTTGCCCAGGACAGATGCCCAGATTGGAGCAGCCTGTGAAATGCATCCTATGAGGACGTTGGTTCAGCATACTAGAAATCTGAGGTTGAACTGCCATCCCATGACCTTGAGACGAAGACGCAATGAAGCAGGGATTCGCTGTCATATCTCATCATAGAAGGGAATGCTCACTCTTGCACACAAGGAATGTCGCCTTGGGTTTGGTTTGGAACACCTTTCGCATGACGAAAATTGTTGGAGAAATATAATCTTTACTGATGAGAAGGTGTTTCAGTCAGTGGCAGCCTGAGCTAGGCCTTGTTGGCAGCGACCTAACAAAGACTATCAGGAGAATCACATTCATCACTGAGCGATAAGTGGCAGATGGTTGGGGATGGATGTGGGGATATGATCCTGGCAAACTTGTCAAGATCGATGGCTGCTTCACTGGAGAAATATACGTCGAAATCCTGGAGCCAGTGTTACTTCCAATAGTTCGGACAATGGCAGTTCCTGCTCCTGGTTTAATAAAGTTGGTCCACGATCAAAGTCCAATCCATAAGAGCCGCGTGGTGAGTAACTGGCTACAGGATCCTCCTGAAATTGAAGTTTTGGAGTGGCCATCGAAAGTATGCGACTTGAACCCAATTGAACACCTTTGGGCTATGATGGTTCGGGAATGGGACGTTGGGGAGCAGCATACCCGCCAGGCAGTAGAAACTAAAGCCAATGATCTGTGGGAGAATGTCCGTCCACGTCCTCTACTTTGCATGAATCTTGTAGATTCCATACCCAATCGTCTGCGTGAGGTCATCGATGCAGATGGAGGTTGGACATCATACTGAAGTATTTTGTGTAAATACTAATAAAATATTAACAAAAAATATGATTTTTACTAAACTCCCTTTTACTTCACTACTAATACAAAATGTTCTGGAAGATCGTGCATGATACAAAGCTCAGAGCAAAAATAATTTTACGTTCTTCAATGAAAGTGATAATGTCAAAATCAAATTAATGACAAAAAGACTATCAACTCTGTGAATTGCTAAGGAATTGTCTAACACACTGTATGAAAACGATAAAGGGGTTTTAGGAATAACTTTTAGTCGAAGTTATCTTTAGATTTTGTAAAGAAAAGAAGTTTTAAATATTACTAAATGTTGATTTTGTGAAATAGGAGAGAATTCAAAGAATATGCTAATTCCAAGAAAAGAAGGATACACATTAAGTAATAAAGAAAGATATTAATAAAATTGACAGACCAGGAGTACAACACTTTAGACATAATATCTGTTATCTAAAGTAAGACCCATGAAGTAAAAATAAACACTGATAGAATTAGTTTGAGTTGAAATGTGCACCCTAAGATGGGTTATATACTAGCCAACCTAACTCTCAAAGGTTTCTACTAGTGGTTAGTAACCTTTCCCATATGACAAGAATGAGTCTGGGAATGGCAAAAAACCCTGCCACTGACTTTCCATGTTAGAGAAATTGAATTCTTAAAATAGCATGTAAAATATCAATAAAAAAGGTCGTTAACGCATCCCATTAGCTCTTCATACAAGAGCACTGGAAAACTACTTTGCCACAAATTTCCGACAACAAAGCATCGTAAAAGAAATGTCAAGCTATTCTTGAAACTGACAAGTATATCTGCTTTGCTATTGACAGGGTGATATGAAAGTAGTAACATGATGCTTGTTTTACGATTTTGTTAATGTGGAACAGAAACTAAAAGTCTCTCTCTCTCTCTCTCTCTCTCTCTCTCTCTCTCTCTCTCTCTCTCTCTCTCTCTCTATTTTGAATATTTGTCACCTCATTACCATTTTTTCTTCTCTTTCAGCCTTTCTCTCTTGCTACTAAATATTAAGTATGGTGAACTTCATGTTGACTTAATATATGTCAAATTAAAAAGAAATCAGTTTTTTCAAGTGTTCGAAAACGGGCACTGGGTGTCATACCCCATATCACCCACCTTCGCTCAGAATGTTGGCCCAATTACGCAATATGACAGATCTATGAATGTTTGCATATGAAACTGCAGCTTGTGGTTACTACATTAATAACTCAAGTGAAATGAAAAAACAAATTGCCGACTTGTTTTTACGATAGGCGACTTGCAGGTTATAAAACACTTTCGTACACATTTAAGCTAAAATGTTTTGTAATGACCCTTGGTTGGTCATGTCTGTTGATAAGATACAATAATATATGAGAATACCAATTAAAGAATGTAGATATTGTAAGCATAATTTTATTCTCATATTTATCTAGCATATTTCGTTAACTGCACATTTTACTCGCAAACCCAGTAACGTCAAAAACAACAAAATCATCCATCACTTTCTAACGATATCAAATTATGGAGACTTTCCTCAATGCTTTAGAAAGATTAATACTTCCTATTCTTCTCCGAGTCCAACGTCCTTGCGGTGCGCCATCTATTGGGTTTTCCATAACTTATTTATTCAAAAGCTTCGGTGATTCATAGTGAGGCGATTCGTGTTCACTCTCTGGAGGTCTAAGGTAACGAACTTTTGTTCATGATAGTACCTGCACTCCTTTGAAGATTGTCCTTTGCCCATTGACCCGGTTGCACAAGTTGGCACTTTGCACTCTTGACTGGCTCACCAAGAATTCTCACTTTGGCTGCAGTTAAGGTATACAAGGCTCCTTTTCTTCTCAATCTCTCCGACCAGCAGCACTCCTCTGTGAGTCGAGTTTTGGGAGAGAGGGGTGGGGGTGAGCCAGAGGTGCACTGGTTCACTGACCAGGCCGGTCAGTGCGTCAAGGCAGCTTCTGAACGAATGGGGCCGACCATAAGGTCGAGAGGGATCACCTGGATTCACCTTTCCAAACAAGTGATGGCCATGATGCGCAGAGTAATCCAGTTGAGGTGCCAAATCGGGACTTTAGGACAGGGCAATATATTGTTGCAAGAAGTGCATAGGAGGCAGGATTTTGTACTAATACTTTAGAGAAATCTCGCTGCTCTAAGGGAGTTTAAATATACAACAATCCTATCTATTCCGGCTTGCTAAAAATTAATTAGTTAATGATCAATTAGAAATGGGTTGGTGCGATGGGCATACATCTTAAAATTAACAAACCTTAATTGGTATTGAGAAATAAAAGGTGCATTAATTCAGCAGTATTGAAAATTTGATTTAAATCTGTTTAATGTTTAATCTCTACACACGTAGTTTAAGGAAAGAACCAACATACGCCGGGATAACGCCTTTGCGCTGTGCGTATCTATGCTGTGACGTCACGAGCATGGCGTACGCTACGGTCAAGTTTATTTAGTTTAGAATAGTCCTCCCGATGTTTCGGTAAAGAAAACTTGATGTAGGAGAGAACGTTTAAGGGGTAGCTACAGTATTATTAGGAGAGCTATAAATACGAATGAAAAAAGTGAAGAAACATTCTTCACAATTGGAACGTTTCATGAAAGCTTTCAACGGTAAATGAAACAATGAAACTTTCGTATCTTTCCTGTTGTAACCTTCAATATCATTGGCGCATAGCCTTTATGGTCTTTAAAACTTGCACTCTGATATAGAAGTCTTCTCTTAAACTTCTTGTCTCACACATCTGTTGCAACGGGCATAGGCATTGTAGAAATAGTTAAAAGAGAATGGTAATTGCATTCGTGGGAAAATAGTCGAATTGACTAGTTAGTTCGTTCTTACTTTTTGTTCTTATTTTTGGTGTTTGTTTATGGATGGAAAGTAAACTGAATGATTGCCGTTTTTGAAAGTATTAAATGTAAATTTTTAACTTTCCCCTTTTTGTATTCTAATTGAATTAATTAATTTAATGTTAAATGTATTCCTTATAAGGATACAGTTTTGTTTTCCCGTCTTTATTTTTCAACGGTTGTTCGAGAGTTTCGGACAAGGGAAAAGAAAACGGAGTTGATATGTTTGAGTCCGACTTGGAGTCACACTCTGCAGAATTACAGTACCGGCCGGATCTTTAGAATGAGTGTTCTTTCTGCCTTTAAAAGTGAACTCAAAAGTTCGAAAAAACCAAGACGTCCGTTCCTGGAATTTAGTGCAGGTAAGTTGAAAAATGAAGACTTGCCTAATTACTGTACTGATTTAAGTTTGATAGTTCTAACATATTCGAACTTTTAACCTTTTTTTTTTCGTAGACTTCAGTTTGCTTTTTGTATTGGTCGTTTTGGTTTTTTGGCTATGACTCTTGTTGTTGGGCATAGCTGGGTAAGGAGGTTGTCCGAATTACGCCTTGAAGAATGTGACGGGTTTAGTTACATTTACAAAGGGGGCGCAACCTTCGAAAACATCAAGGTTGAAGTCGAGTGATATTTTGCTTGCCCTAGGATGTCTAGGCCAAATCGTATCTGTGTTCTTGGGCAGCAATGATTTAGACGCTATCCAAAGTACTGCAGAGGTATGGCAAGTAGAGCACTGTTGTGAGGCCTTTGCTGAATTGCTAAAAAAGTTCTGTCCCGATGCTAAACTAATTTTTGCTCAAATAGAGGATAGGTTCTATTTTAACCAATGTGAAAGTTTTGACGCATTGCGCCAGGATTTGAAAGCAAAATCAAATAAATTCAATAAGTGGTTGAATAAATGGAAGGGCAAGGATAGTTTGTTCATCATGAAAGGGGTTAATGGATTTTCCGACCCACGCCTTTATGCCAGGGATGGAGTACATCTCGATTACGATGGCAATGTGAAGTTGGCTCGGAGAATGGCTGACTTTTAGTTTAAGCAAAGGCCTAAAGTAAAGTTAGTTTAGCTGTTCTAGTGTCAAGTATGTACTTTTTTGTCCTCTCTGGGCTCATCTGGTTTTTGTAATGTCAGGATTTTTTGTATATTGCTGTTATTCCTTATAAGGAAAGGAGCAGTATCTGTCTTATTTTATACTTGTATTAATTTAAGCTTAGGTTAAGTTAGTAGCCTTTTCATTTATATAACCTGTTGATTAGCCTAGTTTTGCTGTTAGCATATGCTGTATTTTTTCATTAGGAAGTAGCTGATGAACTTGCTTTGCATTGACTTGATTAAGTCAAGTTTAAATTTTTCCTTGGGTAATTTAGTATTGGTTACAGCATTATTCAAGATGAATGAAGCAGAAATAAAAAATTTAATTAAATAGAGGGCTTATGTTAAGGGTTTAACTCTTGATGTTAGGAAAATAGACTCTTTAAAGGACGATCAAATTAATGGTCATTTGTTACAAGAATTCATTCATATAATTGATGCTAATTTAGTAATAGTTGAGAATTTTGATGCAAGCATTGGTGAAATTGCTGCTGAAGATGAACTAGATAGTATTATGCAAGCAGCAAGAGATTATCATTATGAAATACAGAAAACTCTGTCAGAATTTAGAGTAAAATTTGATAATTTGTTTGGAGGTAAGAATACTCC
Source organism: Palaemon carinicauda (assembly GCF_036898095.1). NCBI lineage: Eukaryota > Metazoa > Arthropoda > Malacostraca > Decapoda > Palaemonidae > Palaemon > Palaemon carinicauda. Next base: position 40,542,041 of record NC_090732.1, on the reverse strand, counting down.
TCAAAATATTTCTAGTAAAATTGTAAAGTTACCTCTCCCTCCTATTCAAATTCAGAAGATTGAAAACAATGCAGCTAATCCATTTGCCTATTTTAACTTTAAGAAGGCTTTTAATAATGCTTTGGCTGGTATGCCCAACCTAACTAATGTTCAAAAGTTCATTAATCTAAAGGGTTATTTGTTAGGTGAAGCGTTAGGTGTAGTAGAAAACATTACAGTAAATGATGAGGGTTTTGATTTGGCTTTTAAGCAATTAAATCTAAATTTTCTGGATGAAGACAACATAATTGATCAAGTAATAGGTGAAGTTTTGAACACTTATGAAGTAAAATCTCTTAGTGAAGTAGAATCTTTGGTTAGATCTTTGAATAATAAATTCATTGACTAGAAGGGACTTGGTATAGATCTGATTGAAGTTTATTCGGTTGCTCTATTGCTAATTAGCAAATTTGTAAATAGGAAACTTCCTAGAAATTTTTTTATAGAACTCTCTAGAACTACAGGATCTTCTTATCCTAATTTTAACCAGTTGTTAGATAATTATCAGAGTATCATAGCACACCTTAGCAGGGCCGTTTCTAGGCACAGGCGACACAGGCGGTCGCCTGGGGCGCCATTTGCTTGGGGGGCACCAAATTGCCATCCAAAATAATATATAAATAAATGAGAGAAGTATTATTCTTACGTGAATAATTCAAATAAATAAATACATCTGTAAACGCGAAAATAAATGAAAAATGGAAGTGTTAATACTTGATGCAACGGTGTTTAATGTTTCGGAAAAGTTGGCAACACTGGATAGGTAGATGTCGTCAGTATCAAGGAGCTTTAAAACTAAGACAGCCGCCTGCTCGCGACGCCACCTTAGTTAAGGTCTAAGCATCATGTTTAATCCAATCTTTACTTCTTTTTTTAAGTCTTCTTAAGTTGTCAATGCAGCCGTCAAGCATTCAAGCTTTTATCAATCATGAAGAGGCAGTCCAAGCTGTCAGGTTCATCAAACAAGAAAAGAAGAAATGAGGAAGAGGAAAAACGAGCCCAAAGTAGAGTTAAGTGTGCAGCTGTGTTGTGTGTGCATAAGCCTAGCCTATAGTTTTTATAAGAAAGAAAGTTCACTTTTTGTAGATATTTCCGAGTTGAAAATTCGAATGAAATCCAGCAGCTATATACCTTATAAACCAATGATCTATAGTAATGGATAGGACATCCATCACTTTTTTGCGGTCAAACCCTGAGGCGCTATTTTGCGTTGATTCCTGTCATGCATGAGGTCAAAATAATCTATAATTATGACGTCATTTCCCCGTTTTGGCACCCCTGACTCATTATAAACGGCGACCCCAAATAAATAGGGGTAAATCTGAGATTATTATTATTTTTTATTATTTCAAATGTTACGTTTTCCTGGATTACTCTAATATCGAATTTTGTGCTATATTAGTTAATATTGACATTTGCCCATTCTCAAGGATTCTCAAGAGGTTAATTGTAACTTGTAGATCCTAAGCATAGGCCTACATGCTGCAATGCAGTGATATTTGTACTATAAAAATTTAGATGTTTATAAATTATCTTTTATTTTAGATTGCACTCAAGATTTAAGTCACAAGGAGCAATTATCTGTGATAATTCGAATAGTTAAAGCTGAAGGCACTGCACAAATTAAGGAATATTTTATTGGATTCCTTGAGGCCGAGAGACAACAGGAGAAGACCTCTCAAGACTCATACTCTTGAAACTTTAAGAGCTTAATATCCCCTTTGAAGACTGCAGAGGACAGTCATATGACAATGGGGCAAATATGAGAGGAAAAAACAAGGGAGTCCAGGCTAGACTTCTTCAGTTTAACCCCAGGGCTTTATTTGTGCCATGTGGAGCACACGCTGTTAATCTTGTTGTGTGTAATGCAGCAAAGAGCTCCTCAGATGCAACTAGCTACTTTGGCTACCTGCAAAAATTATTTAATCTCTTTTCTGCCTCCACTCAAAGGTGGTCGACCCTAAAAAAAACATGTGGACACCACTTTGAAATCCTGGGCAGACACACGGTGGGAGAGTCGAATCAACAGTGTTGAGGTTGTAAGATTCCAGGCTGCAAAAGTGAGAGATGCTCTTTAAGAGGTGAGAGCAAGCACTGCAGATCCAGCTATTAAAATTGAAGCACAAGCCTTAGCAGAAGAGGTGGGATCATACCGGTTCTCTATTTGTACGGTGGTGTGGTATGATAATCCTTAGAAAAGTTCAAACTGTGAATAAACTTCTGCAATCACAATGCATGCATCTGGATGTAGCTGTTGACATTCTCAAGAAGGCTGAAACCTCCATTGTTAGCTAAAGAGACACTGGGTTTGCTGATGCCCAGACATCTGCCAAAGAGATATGTGAGGAGATGAATGTGGAAGCTGCTCTAAAGCAGAAAACACTCAGAACTACTAAAAGGCAGTTTTCCTATGAGGCCCCTGATGAACCTATTACCGATCCCTTGAAAAAAATGGCGTTTTCATTTTTCAATGTAGTTGTGGATATGGCCATTGAATCTCAGAGAGAACTGGAATGATGAGTGATGTTGCAAAGAAATTCAGTGTTCTCATAAACTTCTCTGACCTGACATCTAGTGAGCTAGAAAAGCAGGCAAAAGATTTGTGTAATACACTCACATTTGGGGATCATTCTGATTTTAATTATGATGAACTGATTGTAGAGATGCAGTCATTTCCAAAACAATGGCCAAAACAAAATATGACAACAGACATTCTAGTTTTTTCTGGAGAAAGGCCTGAAAGAGATTTATCCAAACATGTGGGTGGCATTAAGAATTGCTGTCACTACACCTGTGACTGTGGTATCTGCAGAGAGAAGCTTCTCTAAACTTAAGCTCATTAAAACATATTTAAGGTCTACTATGTCACAGGAGCGCCTAAATGGGCTGGCAATAATTAGTATTAAAAGAAAAATATCCAAACAGATTTCGTATGATGACACTATAAATGATTTTGCTACAAGAAAGTCAAGAAGAGTCAGGTTTTAAATATGAAAAATCGGTGAAAAAAACTTTTATATAATAGTTTTAGCATAGCCCTCAACATATATGGATTAGTTCTATGGTTTTAGATTGGCAAAATTACTTTTTTCAATTTATCTTAGGTAGGATTTGCAATAAAAATGTATAATGGTGTTATTTTATTAAGATTTACAAAAATAGTTTGTATACTTTTGAGTCTATACTTTTCCTTGTATATACATATACGTGAAGATGATTTATTAATAAAGTATGTTGTTTTGTTGTGGAACTTGAGATGCTAGTTGTGTTCGAAATTGTTTATGTTATTATTTCCACCGTGGAGGGAAGGGGGGCGCCATAACGAGTTCTTGCCTGGGGCACCTAATGAACTAGAAACAGCCTTGCACCATAGTTTAGGTCATAATGAAAATTCTGGTGCAAACCCTAAAGTTAAATATGAAGGTAAAGACCGTAATTTCCAACAATCAAAGTATAGTAATAAATTTACTGCTGGTAATGACTAATAAAGTTCAATTTACCAGTAAACATTTATCTTCTGGTAGATGTAAATTTTGTAAAAAACAGGTCATAACTCTTCTAGATGTACTAGGTTTGATACTTTGCAAGCTAGGAAGAATAGAGCTGAAGAACTAACTTTATGCACTAAATGCTTGAGTGATAGGCATGGGGCCTCGGAATGTCCAGGAAATGAATCATTACCTTATAAATGTTTTTCTTCCAATAAATCTGAACATCATGGAGCAATGCGTCCTCATGCTATTAAGGATCTTGGTAAAAAAGTATCAAGTTATCAATCAGGGTCTAAAATATTTGTTCCCTTTATTACACTTAATGTTGGTAGGGGTAGGAAATCTTTTAAATGTTGTTTTCTATTAGACACGGGAGCCCAGTTTAGTGTTATTAATAAACAAATTGTTGATAGTAAATTAGGAGATTATTGTGCTGCTCCTTTATCTAGGTTAGTTTCTTCTTTCCCTCCAAATTCCTATGTTGCCTTCCGTAGTTAAAAATTTGGAATCCGCTGGTTACTCTGTATGTAATAATTACCCAGGGAGGAATTCTGAAATTGTAAATGTATTAGGTATCCTAGGGAATGATATTCTTCAGGAATTTAGTCAGTTAGATTTAGACACTGTAGAGTTGTTTAATATTAAGGTTAGAGTAATTAAGTTGGCCAATGGGGTTATTCCATTTGGTATAGTAGTTAATTTTGTTCATCCTTCACAAAGGAAGCTTTTTTATGAGAGAATTGATTCTTATGAACCTTGCAAACCTGTAAGAGAGGTAGAGTTTTGTCCTATAATTGATAGTAATAAAATCTTGGAAATAGAACAAGAGGTAATAGTAATGGTGAATCTGTTAGGTTTATTCCTAATAAGGAATTTAAATATGTACCTGAATGTAACAGAATATACAGTTTTTTTTATAATTCTTCCCTTAATTTGGAGATTAAACAGACTTCTAAGCCTGACAAGAATAGAATTCTGGAATTTGTTCCTCCTAAGCAACTTGGAAAACAGAAGTTATTGGTAAATTTTGCAGTTAATCCAGTAGGCTATAAGTTCAATCCATTGAATATCTTTCCTGATTCTTGTGTCGAGTATGGACTCGACAATTTCTACAACTTGGAATCGATTGGGATTAAAGATGAAAATTCCCTTCCTTATTATTATTACTATTATTATTAATTGCTAAGCTACAACCCTAGTTGGAAAAGCACAATGCTATAAGCCCAGGGGCCCCAACAGGGAAAATAGCCCAGTGAGAAAAGAAAACAAGGAAAAATTAGATCTTGAAGAGGAGTAACATTAAAAAAAATCTCTCCTTTATAAACTATAAATACTTTTAAAAAACAAGAGGAAGAGAAATAGGATAGAATAGTGCCTGAGTGTACCATCAAGTAAAAGAACTCTAACCCAAGGCAGTGGAAAACCATGGTACAGAGGCTATGGCACTACCCAAGAATGGTTTGATTTTGGAGTTTCCTTCTCCTAGAAGAGCTGCTTACCATAGCTAAAGAGTCTCTTCTACCCTTACCAAGAGGAAAGTAGCCACTGAAGAATTACAGAGCAGAAACCCATTGGGTGAAGAAGAATTGTTTGGTAATCTTAGTGTTGTCAAGTGTATGAGTACAGAAGAGAATATATAAAGAATATGCCAGACTATTCGGTGTGTGTGTGTGTGTAGGCAAAACGGAAAATGAGCCGTAACCTGAGAGAAGGATCCAATGTAGTACTGTCTGGCCAGTCAAAAGACCTCATAACTCTAGCGGTAGTATCTCAACGGGTGGCTGGTGCCCTGACCAACCAGTTGCTGAATTTGCTAAATCAATTTCATTAATGAAGGACATTATCACGTTCAGTTACCATGGAAAAGGGATTCAATTGAAAAAGTCCCTAACAATTTAAAGATTTCTTTGGCAGCTGCTGAGCGGATTTACTCTAAGTTAGAAGATCAGAATATATCCTCTAAATATGAGGAAGTTTTTGATAGACAGGAGGAGCTTGGCATTATTGAGCCTGTTAAAAATAGAGCCGCTGGTCAAGTATTCATTCCTCATCCTCCTGTCATAAGAAATGATGAAAATGCCACCACTAAAATCCGTCCTGTATTTAATTGTAGTTTAAAGGTGGGAAAAGCTCCTTCATTAAATGAAGCCGCTTTCCCTGGTATTGATTTGATGAACAACTTGTTGTCTTTGGTTTTGTAATTCAGGAATAATGATTATGTAGTTGTAGCTGATATAGTGAAGGCTTTTCTCCAAGTTAGGTTATCTTTACAGGCAGATCGAAATAGATTGTGTTTCTTTAGAAAGATAAATGGGAAGTTTGTTGCTTATAGGTATAATACTATAATTTTTGGATTTGTAAGTTCTCCCTTTATATTGAATTATATTATTCAACATCATTTGTCTAGCTATAGAGGGAATGAAGTAGCTTCTCTGATTAAAGAAATTTTACATGGATAACTTAGTGCTCTCTTCTAATCAGGGAGCCCAGATGCCATTTATTGTCAATTCTATTAAGAAAATTATGAATTCAGGGGGGTTGCCTTTACGGGAGTGGGGTTCTAATATTCCTGCTTTGTTATCTACTCTTGATGAAGATGAAAAGGTAGCTTCTTTTGAAATGAAGATTTAAGGATATATTTATGACTCTAACCAAGATACCTTACAATTAAAGGTTAAGCAATTGAACAAGGGTGCTTCCTCAAAGCGTCAGATTTTGTCAGCTTTGTCTTTTGTCTTTGACCCTATTGGTATATTTGCACCTATAATGCTGCAGGGCAAGCTTATTATTCATAAGTTGTGCCAGAAAGTTTCGAACTGGGATGAAACTGCTAGTGCTGAAATTTCTAATTTATGGAGTAAATTTTGTAGTTCTTACAGTGAGGTTAGTCAGGCTTCTTTTTCCAGATAAACTTATAAAACTGATGCTCCTGTCAAGCTGTTTTTGTTTGCAGATGCTTCTAAGGAAGCTTATGGTTGTGGTATGTATGCTGTGCAAGGTGATCATAGTTCCCCGATATTTGCTAAGACTAAAGTTAGCCCTATTGAGAAAACTCTCTCGACTTTAGAACTTTTGGCTGCTCAATTAGCTTTTGAAGTGTTTTGATACGATTTTTTAAAGTAATCTATTAAATTGTGCTAAAATTGAAAGCATAACTCTTTTTATAGATAGCCAAGTAGTTCTTAGTTGTAGTCTTACTAATAGGGCTCCTAAGAGAGACATATTTGTGAATAATAGGTTGAAGGAAATTTCTAATCTGTTAGATAGGATTTCTGATAGATTTTGTAGAGTTTCATTAGCTTATATTCCTTCATCTACCAATCAGGGTGATTTACTTACTAAACCTTGTACTTGTAAGCACTTTCTTGAAAATTTCAGTCTTTGGATCAAAGGGCCTTCTTGGTTGAATTCTCCTGACGAGTAGCCTAAGGGTCTTTTGGGTTGTATTCCTGATAATGTGAAGGGTGACTTAATTTCTCCTGTAATGTTTCCTAAAAAGGAACCTCTTGTAAATATTAGTAATTTTTCTAGTTTTTCTAGACTTATAAGTGTAGTTTCTAAGGTATTTACTGTTGTATATAAATTGAGGAAAATTCAAGCTGACACTGTTGAGGCAGCTTCTAATTACCTCCTAAGGTTGATGCAAGAGGAAGCTTTTCCTCTTGAATCATCTTATCTAAAGAGTAGAGATTCTTCAGTTGAAGTTCCACCTTTAGTTAGGCAGTTCAATTTGTTTTTGGACGATAATGGTATGATTCGAACTAAAGGTCGGATTGACCAAAATATTACTTTAAAACTTTATATTGTCAATCCTATTCTTGTGGATAAGAAGCATCATTTGACTCGGTTGTTGATTTATCATGCCCATTGTAAGTCTATGCATATGGGTTTGCAATCCAATCTTAGTTTTTTGCGCATGCATGGTTTGTGGATTGTGAAGGCTAGGCAAGCAGTTTTGTCAGTCCTTAAGGATTGTATTGTATGCATGTTATAATGCTAGCACAGTGAAGTATCCTTCTCCTTCTTCGCTTCCTTCTTCCAGGGTTAATTTGAGTGTGCCTTTTGCTCATACTGGTGTAGATTATACAGGCCACTTATGGTTGAGGGAGAAAAATGGAGAAAAATTTAAGGTCTACATTCTTATTTTCACTTGTTTCAATACAAGAGCAATACATTTGGAAGTTGTCCAGTCTATGTCAACCTCGGAATTTATATTAGTTTTCATAAGATTTTCTAATAGGTTTGGTGTTCCTGTTGCTGTTTATTCTGATAATCCCAAATCCTTTTTTCAGGCTGGTAATATAATTGAACAGTTACTTACTTCTTCTGAGGTTATGGAGAAGTTTAGGGGCGCTTCAATTTCTCATAAAACTATCCCTGTGTACGCAGCGTGGTATGGTGCTGTTTGGGAGATTAATTAAAACAGTGAAGCATTGCCTTTTAAAACTCTTGGTAGATATACTCCTTCATTTTCTGAATTTGTCACTTTCCTCTCTGACATTCAGAAAATTTTGAATAATAGGCCTTTAACTTATAGATCTTGTGAAAATGAGTTAGATATAATTTCTCCTAATCATTTCTTGGTTGGCAGATTTATTCCTTCATTAATGTTTGGTGATTCTGAACAAGTTCCTGAGTGGGAGTATGGTTAGGAGGATGAGTATTCTTTTCTTCTTGCTCGTACTTTGGAAACTAGGGATGGACTTTATGAAAGCTTTAAGGAAAGGTGGCTTTCTGAATATCTATTAAGTTTGAACGAAAAGGACAGATCCTCTTTTCATCCTCCAAGAAAGTGGGAAAATGGGGAAATTGCTCTCTTTAAATTACCTTCCAAAATCTAGAACTTATTGGCCATTAGTTAGAATTGTTGAAACATTCAGTGACAACGAAGGGGTTGTATGTACTATTCGTATTGTTAAGCCTGATAAAAGTGAAAGTGTAATTAATGTCAGTTTTTTAATACCTTTAGAATTATATTCTGAACTTAATGATCCTAATTTATATGTTCAAATTGAACAAGAGGAAAATGTAAGTGAGTTGGAGACAAATGAAATACCTGACACTGGAACAGCTTTGCCCAATGAAGCATCTACTAGGCCTACCCTTAGTACTCCTCTTGCCTCCAGAAACCTAAAAAGAAGCCTAGCTCGGAAGGGTAGATTGTAAACAATGGTTTGTTTTTTGTTTTATGAGTGTTCTTTTGTTGTCGAGTTAATCTGTCAAAATGGTTCTTTGTGTAACCATTTTTCTTTTGGTTGATTGGGGAAGATGTAGAAATAGTTAAAGGAGAATGGTAATTGCATTTATGGGAAAATAGTCGAATTGACTAGTTAGTTCGTTCTTACTTTTTGTTCTTATTTTTGGTGTTTGTTTATGGACGGAAAGTAAACTGAATTATTGCCATTTGTTAATATTAAATGTAAATTTTTAACTTTCCCCTTTTTGTAAGGTACCTGGAACCATTCCAGAGTCCTCAGATCTTCCCTGCCTCCATAGCTGGCGACATCATTGGAACATTCGCTCGTCTTAACCTTCGATTTTTGCAGTATCTTTGGTGAAGTACTTGTTTTTTGGTTAATTGGCTTTCGCTTGATTGGATTTGCTTAGGGATTTCTTGAACCTCTTTTGATTTGATTTGTTTTTGACCTTTGCTAGATTGATCTCTCTGGAATTTTCCAAAATGGCTGACCCTTCCCCAGTTTATAGAAAGTGTGAAAGGCTGTAAAACCCGCCTTCCTAAAGCCTCTATCGACCCTCACTCTATTTGCACTAAATGTAGTGCAAACTTGTTCTTTAATGGATCGATGTGATACATGTTTGTTGTTATCTGAAAGTGAGTGGCTCGATTTCGATCGGTACACTCGTAAGTTAGAGAGAGATAGGGTTAGAAGAAGCTCTTCTCGATCTAGAGAATTTTCCTCTTCCCGTGTCCCTGAACCTATTCCTTTCCCTGTAGTGGTAGTTCTTGAGCCTTCTACTGTTACCGCTGAACCCTCACTTAAAGATATGATGAGTGCTATACAAGCCCTTGGAGTGAGGGTTGAGTCGCTTGCTACGGACAGTAACCAACTTATGTCCGACGTGAATATGCTTAAGTGCGCCAGTGTAAGTGCCATAAGTGCAGGGAATGTGTTCAGTGCTGTGGAGGGTGCGTCTGCTCGTGCCTATCGTTCACCTAGGCCCATGTTTCCCAACCCTGGGGTCGCCAAAATCTCAAAATATCAAAATAAAAATAAAGATTCAAAATATGGCAGAACTTGCAGTTAAGAAAAAAAAAATATAAACGTATTTGTGGATATTTATTTATCGACTTGTACATACCTATTTATACAAATATAAAAAAAAAATTAATGGTGGTATCCCCGAGTGACGTAGGCTTTTGATACGTGAACAGCATCACCGTCAGTGTTCTCAAATCTAGCATATTTTTATGCTTCTAGCATAATTTGGCCTCAAATTAAGTGTCTAGCATCTTTTGTAGCATGATTTATTTTCTTGCATAATTCTGCAGTGTTTAGCATAATTCTAGCATAATCCTCTAGACAAACTCATATTTCATAATTTCCAACTTTCAAAATATGAAAAAAATATTCAAATGCATTCATTCAATAAATGCAGCCTATTGAGTAGCCTAATTGACATTAGCCATACCATACACCGTTGAATCAGCCTATTGAGTAGCCTAATTGACATGAGCCATACCATACACCGTTGTATCAGCCTATTGAGTAGCCTAATTGACATCAGCCATACCATACACCGTTGAATCAGCCTATTGAGTAGCCTAATTGACATCAACCATACCATACACCGTTGAATCAGTCTCAATCACAGGGCTCACACCTCCCCCCCCAAAAAAAAAACGAGAGAACAGTAATTTTTTTTCAATTTTGAAAAATGATGAGAATTATATTTTTTTTTATTATTATTTTGAGGAATGTTTGTGTAAAATTGTTTTACTCTACTATATATACTTTTTATTATTATTTCAAGGAATGTTTATGTAACATTATTTTACTTTACTATACATATTGATCAATATTAAAATGCCAAATAATATTTATTATCGTTTTAATTAATCACTAGCCTTTTAATATTTAGTTGACTAGTCTAAAATCTGGCAAAATTCTAGCATAAATCAATGATAAATCTAGCAACCTTTTGGTCTATTTAGCATAATTTTACAACAATTCTAGCATATTTTCTTTCTGAAGATTTGGGAACACTGATCACCGTCCAAGGGGAACCAGGCAGCCACTCCAGCTGTACTGCCGCAGCAGGAAACACTGTCTTCAATTTGTTCGTCTTATATCGGTAAGTTGATACACTTATACCTGTATAGTGATTTCGAATGTGCTGCATAAGTGGCACTCGGTCTTTGTTTCTTTAAAATTCTTAATTACTCACGAAAGAGTGGTATGCCAACAATAGAAACCGGGTGTCGTTACTTACAATAACGACATGGGAAATCAATTGTTATTGAATATCTATGTTCATATTGTATATGGAAAATGTTCTTTTATATTACATTGCGTTTAGTGGAAATGTGCAGGTTTCTGTACAAATGAAGGTTTTGTTTATATTTAATTGTAATAAGCATTGTTACCAAGGAATATTGTCTTGTGAATAGTTGTATAAGTGGTTAACAATGCGATGTAAGTTGTTTGAATAGTTTCGTTCGGTTTGCGTTGAATAGTTGGTTTCGTTCGTTTGTTGTTTTCTTATGGCGTGAGCGAACGAAGCGGAAGTCATGACTTTGGGAGAGAGAGCGAACGCATTATTTTTTACGACAAAGGCAACAGAGCTAACGGCGAATAGTTGCTGCCTGTCGCTTCTCAACGTATGTAGTGGGGTTTAGAGAACTCAGAGTGAGGAGGATTTCACTTTGATTAACGATGCCGTTCCTTCCCAGCAAACAATGAAGTGGATGAATTAGTCAACCGAAGTTTGGATGAGTATCTTAAAATATTTAATTACCTTGAATGGGATATATCGCTAGGGATATGCATATCTGCGCGTGGGATTCCGTGACTGGGTAAAATTAAATATATATATGTGGTATCGTGGTAATCCGAACTCGGCAAGAACTTCATATGAAACTAGTAAGTAATAATTGGGGGGGAAAAGCTCAATAGAATATAGTATGTCCTTTTGTCTTTGTAACACAACGCAATGAGTTTCTTTATGTAGAGAAAGGGTCTTGTTCTCTTAACCCTGGATAGGTACGCTCCTCGGATACCCCTTTAAGGGTATACTCGGACGCGCACTACCCCGACGCCAAAAAAAAATTCATTAAAAATCAGTTTTTGCAGTAACCTCCTTTTTTCTTTTGCCAAAAAAAAACTTCAATGAATGCTTAAAACAACTGTAAAGATAAATACTACTCATCAGCAGAAAAACTATTTATTATAAATATTTTAAAACATTAAGTAGAAAAAAAAGGCCTTACATAAAAATTCATAAAAAAAAGTTTATACATATATACACAAATCCTTTTAGGAATTGATTCTTGAATGTTTAGGACACATCTTGATGTATTTTGGATGAAGTCAGACCCAAGGAGGTGAAGATCTGAAATGAGAAAAAAAGGGTAACTTTTTTTGGCCAAAAAAATTTGTCCAAATTTCATGAATTTTTTTGGGTACCCAAATGAAATAGGAAGTAGCTAATTTTTTTAGGGAATAAACATATGTTATCCTAAAATAGAAATATGTAAAAAAATCTTCATTATTTTGTAAATTACATTTATATCAGGGGCCATATCTAAAGGTAATTTTTTGAGTACTTAGAAATTTCGTAAAAAAATATATATTTAATATATAATATGATATTTATGCAGGTAAAAATATAACAAAATATCACAAATTCTATAGGGAACAAGAATATATATAGATAGGGCAACTTACGCTTCGGATATGTCCACAAAATGGCCGCCAACCACACTGACTCAGACTCCCTAATCTGCCACTTGAAATGTAGGAAGGGTATGTCAATTTCAAGGTGTTATTTACTAATCTAATTATTCTTGGATATGCATAAAAATTGTATGGTGGGTTGCTGGATAATTGTCGATTATTTTTCGACTATAAAATTAAAATTCTGACCCCAAAAAATTTTGAAGGGAAATAAAATCGAAAAAAAAAATGTAAAACAATATAATATTTTAGCTAAAAAAATTTGATGATATTCAATCAAAAAAGAAGTAAACAAAATTTTCCGACAAATAAACATCTAGAGGAATCATTACTCTGTGATAGTTCCTTAGTACGTAGTAATTTTGAAAGAAATGGGAAAAAACGAAAAAGTGGCAATCGCAGGAAAATCGAACACATACCTATATATACGCCATATCTGGCTAAAAATAAAGATAGGCATGGGTAGCCAGATCATCTAGAAACACTTTCCAACACTATAAAAATACAAGTTTTGCGACACTACTTGCCAATTCCTTACGGTAACATGACTAAGCAAAAAAATGCAAAACAAATAAAAAGGGGCACTCGCGGAAAAATGGCCATTCTAATATACGGCCTTTCAGAAAAAAAATTTCAGCCACGTGCTAGGCAAACCATCAAGGCACATTTTCCGACAAATAAACATATAAATGAATCATTACTCTGTGATAGTTCCTTAGTACGTAGTAATTTTGAAAGAAATGGGAAAAAACGAAAAAATGGCAATCACAGGAAAATCGAACACATACCTATATATACGCCATATCTGGCTAAAAAAAATATAGGCATGGGTAGCCAGATCATCTAGAAACACTTTCCAACACTATAAAAATATAAGTTTTGCGACACTTCTTGCCAATTCCTTACGGTAACATGACTAAGTAAAATAATGAAAAACAAATAAAAAGGGGCACTCGCGGAAAAATGGCCAACATTTTATTATACGCATTTCAGAAAAAAAAAATTTCAGCCACGTGCTAGGCAAACCATCAAGGCACATTTTCCGACAAATAAACATCTAAATGAATCATTACTCTGTGATAGTTCCTTAGTACGTAGTAATTTTGAAAGAAATGGGAAAAAAAACGAAAAAATGGCAATCACAGGAAAATCGAACACATACCTATATATACGCTATATCTGGCTAAAAAAAATAGGCATGGGTAGCCAGATCATCTAGAAACACTTTCCAACACTATAAAAATATAAGTTTTGCGACACTACTTGCCAATTCCTTACGGTAACATGACTAAGCAAAAAAATGCAAAACAAATAAAAAGGGGCACTCGCGGAAAAATGGCCAACATTCTAATATACGGCATCTCAGATAAAAAAAAAAGACATGCACGTGTTAGCCCAACCATCAAGGCACACTTTCTAACACAAACATGAAAAAAAAATCAATAATATACGGCAATTCCTTACTACGTAGTAAATTTTTACAAATATTGAAAAAAAAACAGAAATTGGCAACCGCAGTTAAATACCCAATATACCAATAACTACGTCGTATCTGAAAAAAAAACAAAGTCACACATGGGTAGCCAGATCATCTAGACACACTTTCCAACACTAAAAAAGCAAAAGTTTTACGACACTATTTGGCAATATCTTACGGAAAAATGACTTTGCAAAAAAATTTAAAAAAATGAAAAAGGGGAACTCGCGGTAAAATGGTCCTCGTGGTGATGAACGACATTTTAACTAAAAAAAAAAAATCATGCACATGGTAGCCAAACAATCCACCAAGACTTTCCACAACTGATAACCTATACAAGTTGCACCATTCTACGACAATTTCATAATACGTAATAACTTTGATAATTATGCAAATTACCTTAGAAGGAGTACAGCTACAGCAATGCACATCTGGACACTACTAGAGCGTGTAGGCGAGACACCTACTGCAGGTCGATCACCCACAAATTCAGTCACGGGGGTGAGTCACGTGAGAAAAACCTGTTTTTTTTTGACGCTCGGGGTCGCAGACGACCCACCGTACCGTTCCAGGGTTAAACGAATCTGGTAATTAGTAATTTTGTGAATGACTGAAGTCATTATATGTTGTTGCCTGTTTGACCCTAATAAGTAACGATATATGGTGCCGTGACCAGGATTTGTGAGATTTTTCGATAATTTCCAAAGTTTGAAAGCCGGTCATATAATAATATTTTGGTTTAGTCACATGTACGATTAATACAGTTGGTGATTATATTGGACATTTACGCAGGGTTTTCCTGCTAATAACTATATTGTGTTGATGTTTTGCTGTTAATACCTACCCTCCCTAACCTTGTTGAATCCTTTTGTTTTTGCGCGTTTCTTTAAATTGGTATGTGGTACCCTGCTTACATAACCAGACGGGGTTAACCCTTTCTCTTTGTGTGGTGTCGTAAGAAACTGTAAATAGTTTTTTTTCTCGCGCTATTTGTAGGTTAGAGGCATTTCAGGCTTGATTAAAACAGTTTCGAATATGAAGTTTGATTAAATTTTCTCCTTTTCATTGTTTAATTTGAGTGAAAATTATTGGGTGATGAGTCACCTTTGTGAAAATTTGCTAATTTAAAACTTTTGAACCCAGTTATTTTAGTTGGATGCATATTTATTATTTAGTGAAAATTTGAATATATTGTATTTGTATTGTTTGAGTTTGGTCTTGTCACAATGGAGTCGTTGAAGCGTAGACGTGGCGGTTATAAATCCGTTATCACACATTTTATTGGGAAGATGACCGAAGTGATCGATTCAACAGATATTGATGCTATAACTTCCCTTAGGGATTCTATTTTAGATAATTTGAACAAAGTTCTTGCTTTGGATGAACAAATTTTGGATTTAGTTAAAGAAGAAGAAATGTCTGATGAAATGATAAATCACGCTGAATATGCAAGAGACGTCCGTACACATATCAGCAAACTCAATAGCTCTATTACTAACAATTTGAAGTTACTAAATCCTCTAACGCAACCACCGCCACTACCCACAGCCAGTATTAGATTACCCAAACTGGATCTTCCATATTACTCTGGAGATATATTAGAATGAATGGAATTCCTTCTGGGAACTATACGAGGTGTCAGTACACCAGCGGAAAGACTTGGAACCAATTCAGAAGTTTTCATATTTACGAAGTGCACTCACAGGAGAAGCTTCGAAATTAATCTCGGGATTTAAATTTGAGGCCGCCAATTATCCACAAGCTGTAGCTCTTCTCCTATCCACTTATGGAAAGAGATGAAATTAAGCATGTTCTGGTGAGAAGATTGCTAGAAATGCAGTCTCCTGCTGCCAATTCAGAATCATTGCAAACTTTCAGAGATAATTTTGAATGCTCAATAAGATCGCTGTTAACTGAAAGGCTGGAATTAAATGAACTTTGTTATTTTGCTCTATACCAAATTGCCTCAAAGCGTGAGTGTGACTGAAGCGTAGGTGTGGAGACGATTGGTTGGTATTAGACACCTTTAGGAAATACCTAGAAGAGGAGATTCGCAATCTAAGAACTTTTGTTTCAACTGATGTAAATAAAACTGAAACTCTGTCGTCAATATCTACATTCACGGTAAATCAATCCCAAGCTGTTAGACCGAAAACCAAGGGAAATGTGAATAAGTCCAGTCATCAGCAATCCACAAGATGTGCTCTTTGTGATAAAGAACATTGGTGGACTCAGTGCAAAACTTACGCAACCAGAGATGAAAGGTTGAATCGTATCAGAGCTTTGCAGTTATGTTTTGTGTGTGCTTCTAAGAAACATTTTAGTGTGGATTGTGACAAATCAAGTTGCAATAATGGTTGTAACTTGAGACATCATCGTATCTTATGTGATAGGGACCAAACAACAAAGCAAAGCAAGAATAAGCAAAGTGGTGTACAAGTGGGAACACTATCAGTAAATGAGCAGGAGAAACCAAATAAATCCGGTAAGCAATCCATATTACCAACAGCAACAATTCCTCTGAAAGGGAAGAAAGGTCGAATGGTACGACTTAGAGGGCTGTTGGATTCTTGTACCGAGAGGACATTTATTAAAAGATCGGCTCTAGAGAGACTGCAATATAGGTCCAAAGGAGTTGAAAAGATTGCCGTGAGAGGTTATCTAGCTAGTAAACCTGTTCATGAATACGAGTTGATGCGTCGCCATACCGCATAAAGGCAAGTTGATAATAATGGACTGCATAGTGGTGGATGAGCTGCCAGAATATGCGAAGAAATTAGACGTTAAGAGAAGCTTAAAGTCGTTAAGTAAAACTAAGATCAGCTTGGCTGATAAGGATTTTGATTTGCCTGTTGAGAACCAATCAACTATTGAATTGTTGGTAGGGGTTGATAATGTTTATAATATTTTGCATCCAGGGTTCAAAAGGGTTAGAAATTTAATATTGTTGCCGACCATATTTGGTTAAGTAGTGTCAGGCACATGTAGTGCTCCCCCCACTAGGGAAACTCAGGTGACAATTTTGAAGCTAGCTGTACAAACTGAAGGAATTGAAGCTACTCATAATAAAAATCCCAAGACTGATCTGGACGCATTGTGGAGTTTGGATAGACTGGGAATAGATTGCAGTGAGTTGCGAGAACAAGACCAGAGGGTCTTAAAGGACTTTGAGAGCACTATAACCTATTCTGAAATTGATAAACAGTATGTTGTGGCGTTGCCGTGGAGAACCAATAGATTCAGATTGAAGACAAATTTTGGTTTAGCCATGAGTAGACTTCGACAGCAGAGCATCAAGTTTCAGAAGGATGTGGATTACTTGGATCATTATCAGAAAATCTTGCAATAGCAAGAAGATAGAGGATTCATTGAAAGGGTAATCTATAATAAATCTGATGTGGATTGTCATTACTTGGCACATCATGGAGTGCTTAAAGACAGTGCCACTACTCCAATAAGAATAGTGTTTGATTGCTCATCAAAACAAGGTAAAAATGGATTAAGCCCGAATGATTGTCTATGGACTGGACCACACGTAACGGCTGATCTACTCAGAGTCCTGCTGCAATTTAGAACTAACACCTTTGCTTGCATTAGTGATATCATAGATTAAGGGAGCCATAGATGCATCATCTCTGCCTCTCCATATGGCGTTTTTATCACACCATACACAGCAGCGCCATCTGGTTTTAGTTGCGGTGACTTGATGACCAAACCATGCCGAGAGTTAACATCAATCCACAAAACATCATATTGATCTTGCAAGAACATAATTGTTTCATGTTTCTACAGATTCCAGAATATTATGCATCCAGTAGTGATTGGAAAAATTTAATATATGAAATTTACCCTGATTTTGTTAACAAATTGGAACAGATTGCCATGTGATTTCAATATAGGTGTGTGGTCGTTTGTGTTTTATTTGCATGTCATTTCATCAAATTTTTTACAGTACTTTTCCAACATTATACGCTTGTCTGGTTATAAATGCCAATTGTTCATTGTTCATTTAAAAAAAAAAGTGAGCTGCCTAAAACATTAATCTGATAATAGGCATCATGCTATTTTACCTTTCCCATGCCTTCAATGTTATTTTTGACAATGTTAACTTCACAAAAATCTTGTTCATTGCTTTTTCTGAACATAATTTATTTTATGCACACTTTTTTTTTCTTTTTTTCCTGCACAACTTTTTGGTTTGTTTTAGATAATCGATTCCTAGATTTTCAAATTGATTATCGGAATCGGTTTGTTTTTTCAAGTGATGATCAAAAAAGTCGATAATCGGTCCATCACTATTTAATACTTTAACAGATATGAGCATGATGAGAAGTCTCTTGTCTGTAGATCAATCTGTTTGAATGTGGATTGGAAGAAATACAAGTGAGTGTCTTCTACAGATTTGAGAATATAATGCATCGAGTAGTGATTGGAGAAAAAAAAAACTTGAATATATGAAATTTACCCTGATTTTGTGAACAAATCGGAACAGACTGCCATGTGATTGCAATATAGGTGTGTGATCATTTGTGTCCTATTTGCATATCATTTCATCAAATTTTGTCTACAGTACTTTTCCAACATTACACGCATGTCTGGTTATAAATGCCGATTGTTCCTTGTTCATTTCAGGAATAAAAGTGATTTTTGCTATAAATTTTTGCTATTGCTATAATATTCGGTGAAAAGTATGTGATTTTGTTGACAATCCAACATTGATTGTTAACGAAGTGATGTACTTTTAATAACAATTGATGAATAAATACATGATCTGAATAACAACAGGTGCAAACTATTGTCTATTATATGAAATAGCTATGATGGCTAATGTTATGACCATGAAATAAATTCCTTATGAAAAAACAAATCCACCAACCTTGCTTTATCTTTGTTTTTTGAAAATCAAGTATCGTGTAAGTACATCTATTGGCGGGTATTTGGACTTTAGACAATTTTGCGAAAATTCAATTTTTTTAATTTAACCATAGAAAAAAAATTACATTATTTTTCTTTTATGTACCAAGGGCTGAATATATAATTTGTGGATAAACAAGTTGCGAACAACAGCAATGTAATGACGTTTTATTTTATTAACGGTTTTATTGAGCCTAATTACTGTACCTGGTACAATAAAAAAGTTTAATATCACCAGTGCTAGTAAATTTAGGGAGATTACTAGATAATAGCATAGATTATTTGTCACGTATCAAACCAGTTTCCACGGATAATCAAACTTCTTAAAATAATACATCTATGATCAAACACAGCTGCTGCTTGAGCCGGCCGTTATGACCGCAATAGAACATAGATGGCGCTGCATGCGTGGTGCGACACCTTGTCATAATATAGTGACGCATCTATGGCTTCCTTAATCTATGGTGATATTGAGAAAGGCATTTTTAATGGTACAGTTACGTGAAGAAGATCGCAATTATATGCGTTTTTTATGGTTGGAAAATCCAACAGATCCCAATAGTAAATTAATAGTATACAGATTTAGAGTAGTATTATTTGGAGCTACATGCTCACCTTTTCTTCTAAATGCAACCATCAAGCATCACTTGTCCACTGTGGTCTCGTGGTTACCCCGGTCCAAGACAGTGGATGTAGTGGAAAGACTGAAGAAAGGTTTGTACGTAGATAATTTGCAATTTACGGCTAATGGTGAATCTGAGTTGATGGATTTATATTTTAATGCCAACAAAATATTTGCTCAGGCTCACTTATATTTGAAGGAGTGGGTTAGCAATAGCGAGTCTATACAAACTATTGCTGCTGCTAATCAAATTGAAGCCAAACAAAACCAAATTCATAAAGTATTGGGATTGAATTGGGATATAATTAAAGACGTTTTAACTATCAATCCAACTCATATTAATAGATCGAGTCAAACAAAGAGAGAGATTCTCAGTACCGTTGCCCAAATATACGATCCATTGGGATTGCTTCTCCCTGTTACTATGAAAGCAAGGATATTTTTGCAGAAATTGTGGAAGGAACATCTGGATTGGGACGAAAACTCGCCAGCCCGCTACAAGAGGAATGGAGTGAAATACGCAAGGACTTGGAGAAGTGTTTTGAAATATCCTTTCCTAGGAGTGCTAGCCTAGGAACTGGTGATACCTTGCACATATTCTAGTGAAACTTCATATGGTTGTGTGGCCTATAGAGCAAATGGTGAAAGCTCTAATATAATTTTAGCAAAGGGTAGAGTGGCGCCCATTAAGGAATTGACAATTCCAAAATTGGAACTAATGGCATTGTTGCTAGGAGCAAGAATGACAAAATTTATTATCGACTCCTTTGATGAGAAGGAATTTAAACAATTATATGTCTGGTCAGACAGTAAAGTCGCCCTTAGCTGGATTGTGTCCAGTAATGTTCTGCCTGTGTTTGTGAGAAACAGAGTAATTGAGATTAACTCTTAGATTCCGGGGTCAGTCCTGTCTTACGTACCGTCGTCAAAAAACCCCAGTGATTGGTTGACACGGGGAAAGAGTGCTAAGGTGTTAGCAAAGGACTCCTTTTGGTGGGAGGGACCCCTTTGGTTAAAAAATCATAGGTCATGGGTTGGGTGTACACATATACAAGGTGAACAGGACATTGTGGTCAATGTTGTAGGGGATATAGATGAAACACGCCTGCTTGATTGGGAAAGATTCAGCAGAGCTGACAAGGTCTTTAAGACCATAGCTTGGATAATGCGATTTGTAAAGAATTGCAGACTAGCAACCAATGACAGGAAAACTGGTAGTTTGACTCTGGAAGAGTTACAAGAAGGAAAGGTCAAAACAATTGTTCTCGTGCAGAGAGAGTACTTTCCAGAAGAATATAAAGCCCTGAAAAGGGAGGAAACAAACCCAAAATTGACATTAATTCGCCAGTTGAATTTGTTTTTGGATAATAATGTAATGAGATGTAGAAGCAGGTTGGAACATGCAACACTGCCTGAAGAAGTAAAATTTCCTACTTTACTGCCAAAAGGTTGTGTTCTGAGTAAGTTGTTAATAAGACGACGGCATATGATGCAAGCGCACATGGGGGTGAACGCTACTGTAGCTAGTGTAAGACAGGAGTTCTGGATACCACATCTGCGACAACTGGTCAAGAGCGTGTTACATCATTGCGTGATCTGTAAGAAAGTTCAAGGAAAACCATATAAAACTAATATAATGCCCCCATTGCCGGAATTCCGGGTACAACGGAAACAACCTTTTAGCGTTACTGGGGTGGATTACACCGGGGCGTTATGGATAAAGGAAGGGAAGCAAAATCCGGAGAAGGTGTATGTCATACTATTCACATGCCCGATCACTAGGGGTATACATCTGGAAGTAGTCAGAAATCTGTCCGCTGACTCATTCCTCATGGCCTTCCGGAAGTTTAGCAGCCGTAAAGGCTTTCCTTCACTAATGTTGAGTGACAACGCCACTACCTTTGTAGCAGCATCTGAATATCTGAGAACAATGGCAGAGAGCCCCCTTTTTCAAAACCATCTGGAGAAAATAGAGTGTAAGTGGAAATTTATACCAGCAAGAGCACCTTGGTTTGGTGCAATCTGGGAGAGATTGATCGGACTATTGAAAACCTGTATGAAGAAGGTAATTGGTCGAGCTCTTCTCAGTTATGATGAATTATCCTGCATTTTGGTGGAATTGGAATCCATCATAAATGACAGGCCACTAAGCTACCCCTCGGGGGACCTTGATCAGAAGGAGATTCTAACTCCCAATCACCTGATCTTGGGTAGGAAATTAAGATCCTTTCCCAAGGAAACTATTAATTGGGATGAGGTATCTGAAGACCCATTGTACAGTAAAACTGAAAATGTAGAAAGGAGATTCCTTTACATATCCAAATTGTGTGATCAGCTATGGAAAAGATGGGAACATGAATATTTGATTTCGTTAAGAGAGACTCATCAAATTGGAGTCCAACATAATTCTTGGCCCAAAATAGGAGATGTCGTCCTCGTACATGATGGAGGGCCAAGAAACAAATGGAAGTTGGGTCAGGTGATTCAGGTGCATGTGGGGTCTGACAATGTAGTTAGGGTAGCTACCCTCAAAACTTCTCATGGCCAGATTATGCGTCCCATTGTGAAGTTGTACCCGTTAGAGTTATGGCAAGAAGTTGAGACTCCTGATCCTGCCAAAATTCCTGAAGTGAGTACCCGACCATCTAGGAAGGCTGCTCGGGTAGCTGCAGAAACTAGAAAAGATTTGATTCAAAAGGGACTGTTTTAAATACTTGTATATTATAACTTTTGTGGCGGGGAATATGTCGTTACTTACAATAACGACATGGGAAATCAATTGTTATTGAATATCTATGTTCATATTGTATATGGAAAATTTTCTTTTATATTACATTGCGTTAAGTGGAAATGTGCAGGTTTCTGTACAAATGAAGGTTTTGTTTATATTTAATTGTAATAAGCATTGTTACCAAGGAATATTGTCTTGTGAATAGTTGTATAAGTGGTTAACAATGCGATGTAAGTTGTTTGAATAGTTTCGTTCGGTTTGCGTTGAATAGTTGGTTTCGTTCGTTTGTTGTTTTCTTTTGTCGTGAGCGAACGAAGCGGAAGTCATGACTTGGGGAGAGAGAGCGAACGCATTATTTTTTACGACAAAGGCAACAGAGCTAACGGCGAATAGTTGCTGCCTGTCACTTCTCAACGTACAGTGAACCCTCGTTTATCGCGGTAGATAGGTTCCAGTCGCGGCCGCGATAGGTGAAAATCCGCGAAGTAGTGACACATATTTACCTATTTATTCAACATGTATATTCAGACTTTTAAAACCTTCCCTTGTACGTAGTACTGTTAACAAACTACCCTTTAATGTACAGAACACTTAATGCATGTACTACAGTACCCTAAACTAAAACAGGCACAAATATTAAAGGTGATTTTATATCATGCATTTCCTAAACATGCTAAAAACCACGATAAAAAATGGCAACCAATGTTTTGTTTACATTTATCTCTGATCATAATGTAGAAACAAACTGGAGGTAGAGCTTTGCTTATTACCCAGACATATTTCCCATACTTTTCCCTTAGAACTACATCACATCTTCCTACTTTAGATATATAGATATACATATATATATATATATATATATATATATATATATATATATATATATATATATATATATGTGTGTGTGTGTGTGTGTGATATATATATATATATATATATATATATATATATGTGTGTGTGTGTATGTGTGTGTGTGTGTGTGTGTGTGTGTGTGTGTATATATATATATATATATATATATATATATTTATATTTATATGTATACACATATACATACCTACATATATACGTAAATACATGCATACATATATATATATATATATATATATATATATATATATATTACTGTATATATATGGGTTATGGAAAAAATCCGCGAAGTGGTGAATCCGCGATGGTCGAACCGCGAAGTAGCGAGGGTTCACTGTATGTAGTGTGGTTTGGAGAACTTAATCAGAGTGAGGAGGATTTCACTTTGATTAACGATGCTGTTCCTTCCCAGCAAACAATGAAGTGGATGAATTAGTCAACCAAAGTTTGGATGAGTATCTTATAATTTAATTACCTTGAATGGGATAAATAGCTAGGGATATGCATATCTGTGCGTGGGATTCCGTGACTGGGTAAAATTAAATATATATATGTGGTATCGTGGTAATCCGAACTCGGCAAGAACTTCATATGAAACTAGTAAGTAATAATTGGGGGGAAAAAGCTCAATAGAATATAGTATGTCCTTTTGTCTTTGTAACACTACGCAATGAGTTTCTTTATGTAGAGAAAGGGTCTTGTTCTCTTAAACGAATCTGGTAATTAGTAATTTTGTGAATGACTGAAGTCATTATATGTTGCCTGTTTGACCCTAATAAGTAACGATACCGAGTACTACCCTTGCTGACGAAGTATTGCACCACAGTATGTCAGTGGATGATAGCCTATCACAGTGTTCATGATTGAGGCTTCTACCACATGGTACCCCCACCATATTTAAAGAGAGATGGGCAAGGGAAGAGGAAGAGAAGGAGAGGGGCCAAGGAAGGAGGAGGGGCCACTTTTCATGCCCTCTCCTCCTACATTTTCCTCTTTCCCTTCGCCACCCTTTCCTTGTTCCTCTTCCCCCATTCCCTTCTTTCCACGACCCTTCTCCTCCAGCTTCTTTTTTACCCCTCCCCTCCTCTCCTCCTCCTCCTCCTTCATGCCCCCTCCCCTCCTCTTCGATATTTCCTTGCGATTCCCCTTCCTCTCATCCTCTTTAATCCTGCCCTTCATTTTTATTTACCTCTTGTTAAATTGTGTTTTTTTTTTTATTATTTCATTTATTGTGTAATTAGATGTTATTTTATTTGTATCTTTTGTGAAGTTGGCACGTCTGTGGCGCTGGCCACTAGGTCGAAAAGGTCGTTGGTTTGGCTTTTTTTTTTTTTTTTGAGAGAGATTTGGAGGATTGTATATGGTTGGTTTTTGAGGTTGTTTTGGCGAGATTTGGAGTGCTGTATATCATTGATTTTTTCGTTTTCTGCTTAGTCTTATTTACTGCGATTTGCAAATATATTACATCTCTTTTCCTTGTTACTCTTTCCTTGACCCCAACCCTCCTCTCTACACCTCCTCCTCCTTATTCCTTGCCCCTTCACTTTCCCTGCTACCTTGGAGGTGAGGCTGCGAGTGTGTTGTTGCCTTTCGCTACAACCTATTTATTTGAATCAGGGTTTACAGCTCTGACTGCCATCAAAACAAAAAACAGAAATCAGCTGCAACCTGAATATGATTTGAGGGTAGCACTTTCTAAGACTGAACCACGAATAGAGAAACTTAGCAGCATGATCCAGGCCCAAGGCTCCCATTAAAATCAGTGTATCATTCAACAGAAAACATACTTTTATTTTGTTTTTGTGGAATGTGACAAAATATTATTCCAGAAGTGGGGTTTTTGATTAATATTAAGCCTTAAAATTTATAATGCTATGATAAAATTTAATGATGTTAATTATGTCTTTTCCAACCATATAGTACCTCTCTTATAGAAGGATAATTACTGTCCCTTACTTTTACAACCAACAACTAGTAATATATAATAATACATATACAAATAATACATATACAACTAAACTAGTGGGGTCGCGGTCATGGCTTGAGGTGCATGATTGGGGTCACCTGAAAAAAGGTTGGGAACCACTGACCTAGCCTAAGACCTCTTTCAAGCTCCCCAACCCCTGAGAGAAGGAATGTCGAGCGGCGAAAGGGAACGAGAGGCGTAACCGTACGAGCAGACGTCCCCTCGAGTGTTTCTGTTGACGTTTCATGAAACACTCGCCCTCACCATGAGAAAGGTGAGGCTAAGTTTGCTTCATCTTCGGATGACGCTTTGGTTAACAAAGAATATAAACGCGACTGGCGTCAAGTCTCAAGACCTCTCAAAAGGAAAATGACGTCAATTGATCTAAGTCATTTATCGCTTCAAAGGCCTGGCTGTAGCCATTGGAGCAGTCCAGAACGTTTGCCTTCTTCTGAAGAAGGCTCTCCTGCGAAACTTCCTCTTAGAACGTCTGGTTCGGACAAGCTACCAGCGATTGCGATGCAAGTTCCTGGATCTGTTGTGTCGTCTGGACGTTCCAGACGTGACGCGAGTGAGCAAGAAGGTGAATTTATCGCTGACGTTTCGGTCATAACTTCGCCACAAGTTGACCCTAAATTAAGTCTTTTACAAGACATGCAGCTTAAACTTTCGTCAATTATGCAGTCTTATTAACGAGTTCCCGAGCGTCGTAAATTTGCAAGCTGATCGTCGTAACTCGGTTAAGCTGAACATCAAGCCGACGTTTTGCCTGAGAATGTCGTTCGTCAGGTTAAATGTGACGTCGATCGTCAACCAAGTCAAGTTAGACGTGACGTTGAACTTCAAGCTGATCTTGATAACAATCGACAAGTTGATGCTGGATGTCAAGCTGGCGCACACGGCGCTCAACGTCTAGTTCACGCACAGGTGCGCAAAGATGTCCTTATTCCAGCTGAAGTCTTGTCGGAAGAAGAGGTTTATTTTCCTCTTTCTGCAGTTGAACCTTTAGAAGACTTATCGGAGGAAGAAGAGCCTAAGACTGCACAGCATTCCTTAGACCTTAAGAAGATTATGAAAGTGTTCACGGAAGAATTTCCTAGTCACTTTGTGCCTGTTGCTCCACGCTCTCCCCCTTCAGAGTTCACCTTAGGAAAAACAACTCAAGGTCCTATTTTTACTAAGATGGTGCTTTTGAGATCTTCTAAGAGAGCTTTAAGATTATTGGGAGACTGGATGCAGTCAAAGAGGAATCTAGGCAAGTCGGCATTTGCATTCCCTCCTGCTAGACTAGCCTCTAGGTCAAGTGTATGATATGAGACAGGAAAAGTTCTCGGCTTGGGAGTACCTGCCTCTGCCCAGGGGGACTTCTCAAGCCTAGTATACTCTTCTCGTCGATTAGCCATGAGACATACTAAGATTTTCTGGACAACTTCGGAACTCGACCATCTTCTCAAGGGCGTCTTCAGAGCCTTTGAGGTTTTCAACTTTCTCGACTGGACTCTGGGAGCCTTGAGTAAGAAAGTTTCTGCCTTTAAGAATAATTAAAGTGTTGGTCAGATTATGTCTTGCATGGACAAAGCTGTGAGAGACGGCTCTAATGAGTTAGCAGTCCTTTTTACGGCTGGAGTTCTCAAAAAAAGAGCTCAAATGTGTTCTTTCCTTTCCTTGGGGGTCACTCCTTGTCAGAGGTCTGAATTACTCTTTGCGCCGTTCTCTCTTTCTCTGTTCCCACAAGATCTTGTAAAAGAGGTTGCTGCTTCCTTGGCCCAGAAAGACACCCATGACTTGGTCTCCAAGACAGCTCAGAAAGTACTTCCAACTTCTTTCTCTAGCAACAAACCAAAGGTGGATACTCCTTTGTCTAGATTCATTCCTCCCTTTCGAGGTAGACCCGTCAGTAGGGGTAACTCCAGACCTGATGGGATTGATTGATTGATTTAAAGTTTTCAGGCATCCTGACATCTAAGGTCATCGACGCCGGTAACATTTAATTTATGTATACAAAAAAAAAAATACAAAAAAAAAAAAATAAAAGAATATTCAATTAAAATCATAAAAGTTGAATGTCATAAAAGTTAAATAGTTTTCAGAAGACCTGCTTCTGAAATAAATCTAAAAATGCCAATTGCATAGTAGGACACATCATTTCCAAGAATCTTGGCAAGGATGAACCTGCCACCATCACCTCGAGCCTCAAACAGATATCTATTCCTTAAGGGGACCGTCCGCCGTGGTATTTTGACATACCAACTTGAAAAAATCAAAAATCGTTTTACTGTCTCTCTGTATAGAGAAACATATCGTACATGCTCTCCAGAAGTTTCAACCCATTATTTTCATAAATAATGATGATACGGGGGTTTTTAAATCATGACGTCATCCTGGGACGTTGTCTGCGCGACTGAGTTTGACAGTTCGTCTTAGCGTGTTTATTTTTTTGTATATATACATCGATTTTTTCGTTTTTTTTTCTCGAATTTCGTACGTCTGGCAATGATGTAACGTATCAGGGGAAGAGAGCTCAGTGAACACCCTCTCAGCACACGCAGTTAGACGACACACGACAGTATCGTCTTAGACTTCGTGAGAGTGAGACGCACGTGTTTTTGTTTACATTCGCCCACGTGTTTATTAGTGTATTTTATAATTCCTCACGAATTCTACATCATGCCAGGGAAAAGCATTATAAAAAGGGGTACAAGGAAAGAAATTCTTTCAAAATTAGCGAGTGCTCGGAAGGAAAAACTAAAGAAAAAAACAATCGCTTTCTTTGTCATCGGCTCTCGCATTGTCTGCGAGAGAGAGAGAAAGAGGTGAGCCTAATCCTTCTACCTCGGCGGATGTTAGTCATTCATTTTCGCTGCCAGATGAAGGAGAATTTGGCAGGCCTAAGCCATCCACGTCGCGGGATATAAGCCAGGAATTGCTTTCAAGCCCTCAACCTTCAACCTCACAGTACGTGAGTGAGGACTATTTCACCGCCAGTTCCTGATCATAAAATTGGGATTGATATTAGCGATATCCCAGAATATGATGAAAAATACACTATTTCAAGAAAACAGCTAGAAGGAATGATGAGAGGCGTGACTTGTAGAAAGTCAGTCAGTGTACACGCAGAAAGGGACAGATGGAATACAACATTTAGAGTATTTTGTGATGGTTGCCATACGGACATTAGCTAGCTCCCCCCAATGAGGCATGGGAGGGGAAGGGAATGTCATAAATTTGGTGAAGCGAATTTACAAGAAGTGTATCATTCTCTTACTACAGGTATAGGAAGAGCAGGCCTGAATAAAATGGGAGGATTTTCCTGCAAGCCTCTGGCAGCGGGATCTTATGCCAGACATAGTTCTTATCTTTATAAAGAAATAGAAAAACATTACAGTGATATGCAGAAATATACATATGATTATGTAAAGAAATATTATATAGAAAATAAGTTGGCAATATATACCTGATGAAAATGGAGTAATAGATATAGATGTTTCTTTTGATGGAACTTGGTTATCAAGGGGCCATAAGTCACACGTAGGTGTAGGGTTCGTTATTGATGTATTCACCGGGAAAGTACTCTATTGTGAAATTTTGTGTAATTATTGCAAATTATGTGACGAAGGAAAAGAGGAAGGACAAGAAGGAAATAAGCCAAAACATAAGTGCAATAAAAACTTTGAAGGAAAATCTGGTGCCATGGAAGCAGAAGCAGCAAAGAGAATGTGGTCGAGATCATTGAATGATGGTTTCAGATATAAAACATTTGTTGGGGATGGGGACTCGAGTGCATACAATGCAGTATGTGAAATGAATAAAGGCAAAGGGCCATATGAAGGTGTAAAGATAGAGAAGGAGGAGTGTATATGTCATGCCCAAAAAAAGAATGGGCCACAGGCTCATAAAAATGAAATCTGAAGTGAATACCTAACAAAAAGCGGAAAACAGATGAAAAGAAGTTTATTGTCAGGAAAAAACAAGTTGACCCAAGCCATTATAAATAATATTCAAGCATATTATGGTATGGCAATAAGAAATAATAACACAACAGTGGATCAGATGCGAAATGCTATTTGGGCTATCTATTATCACTTGACATCTGATGATGAACACCCAGTCCATCAAATGTGCCCTGCTGGGCCTGAATCATGGTGTTTTTACAACAGAGCTGTAGCCAAAAAAAAAAATATCACATGCAACAAGGAAAAATCATCTTGCAGGAATACCCTATGAGCTTTGCACACACATAAGAAGTGTTTTCAATAGTTTGGCTGACCCCAAACTATTGCAAAGATGCCTGCATGGCTGGACTCAAAATCCAAATGAATCACTGCATTCTAGGCTTTGGATGAAGTGCCCCAAACAAAAGGTTTCTGGGCTCGAACCTGTGCCGCCCAGTGAATAAGCTCCATTTAGCACTTATTCTTAGGTAATTTACTGCTAAATATACCAGAGAAAAAATGTAAAGGAGTGCTAGGTTAACTAGCTCGCTCACCTATTGGTGTCGGTATAAAATTGGGCGTATAATCCAGAGGTCCCGCACTATTTAGATTCATCCACGACAGAAACCCCAATAGAGGAGAGCCGTTCAACCTCACTCGGTACTACTAACAATGCATCCGCTCAGAACCCAACTCCTTTTAGCACGCCTTGTGCAGTAACCCGCATTTTTGTTGTGCTCTCGTTTTGGATTAATTTCCATTGGATTATGGCTTCTTCGTCGGTTTCCCAGGAGACACCGTCTAAGTTAAGTACCAAGCTTGGTTTTACTGTGTTTTGAGCAACCTAGATCGTTTAATATTTATATTATAGGAGTTTATTCTCTTCGTTCATATCGATCTTGCTTGATTTCACTACAGTTGGTACTCCTGTTTTTGAGAGCTTTTAGTTTCACTCGCGGTGTTACTATGTGTATTATTAAATATTATTTGTTATTGTGAATATTCATTATTTAGCGTTTAGAATCCTCGTGGTTCAATTTTAGGGCCGATATCATTTACGTATCGTTATGGCTGCCGACCTTCGTTGCTAGGCGGCAATGTTATTTTTAAGCCATCAGGTGTGTCTTTTGTGATTTAATTATTATGTTGCACGCCTTGCCCAAAAAATTTCTATGTGTTTATTTATATAATTTTTAACGCTATTATTATTATAATGAATATTTGTGCCATTACTCCGTTTGATCTGTCTGGTTGGGGATCGTCAGTTGGTAGCCCTTCTGCCTCGTATCACGTGATCCTCCCCCACGCTCCCCCTCTCGCTAGGTGGGCGGCTAGGCTTCTTCCCCCTCCACTAGGGGACCGTTGCCTTCCCTCCTTTTGGAGGGGGTAGTTCAGTGTTTATGGACTTTGTCCTCCGGGTGTCCCGGCGGGTTCGTCTCTGTCTAGTCTGGTTGGCCACCGGTCAACAGAGTTGGATCCCGGGGCACCCTATTTTATATTCACTTTTCATTCTGGCTTATGTTATACGAAACCCTCTGGGTTCGGTTGGCGGTTCTTAGCTACAGTTCCGCCCCCCCCTATTATTTTATAACATTTCCTATGATTATATATGATGATTATATATGACAGATCACTACCCCGGAGTCCCTATATGAATTGGTTTTGGATATACTTTTATTTCCCGGCCCGGGGCCTACCCCGCCCCAGGAAATCAGACACCATGTGTCTTAATTCCTTGTTATTGCATCCTTTTTTATGCTCCCGGCTCGACCGGAATGGATTGCTATACTTTAGTTTAAGTTAGACTTATGTTTAGGCCCAGGTCCTCCGGACCCGCCCCTACTTAAGAATATTACAGTTAAGCTCTAATCTTGTGTTAGACCTATGTTAGGCCCGGGTCCTCCGGACTCGCCCCTACTTAAGAATATTACAGTTAAGCTCTAATCTTGTATTAGATCTATGTTAGGCCCGGGTCCTCCGGACCCGCCCCTACTTAAGAATATTACAGTTAAGCTCTAATCTTGTGTTAGACCTTTGTTAGGCCCGGGTCCTTCGGACCCGCCCCTACTTAAGAATATTACAGTTAAGCTCTAGTCTTGTATTAGATCTATGTTAGGCCCGGGTCCTCCGGACCCGCCCCTACTTAAGAATATTACAGTTAAGCTCTAATCTTGTGTTAGACCTTTGTTAGGCCCGGGTCCTCCGGACCCGCCCCTACTTAAGGGAATTACAGTTTCTCATATACTATTCTTTTTATAGATGGTGCATTGTCTGACGCCGGCCTGTGCAGCTGTTATGCACCAGCCTTGTGGCCACTCCGTCTGCCGATCTCATGCCCCTTGTGGGGTTCAACTGGAAGACGTTGTGGTATGGCACCCGGATAACTGTGTGATTTGCTTCGACCTCATCACTACACTTGGATCTGACTCGGTGAGTCCCGTTGGCTATGTTGCCTTCTTATTTTACTATTAATAAGATCTCTATGGTCTTGAAGGACCATTGGGAGTCTTCCCTTTTATAATTCCCACTATTATTTCAGGCATCCCCGGAGCAAAAGTCTGCGGCTCGGGCCACACTGAAGGTGTGGATTGGTGGTTTTGCCCGGAATGTGAAGTCTAAGCGGCCGTACGTCCTATCTGAGGACTACTGCTCCATGGTTTACCCCAACGCTAAGTCTTCAGCCGCTGTGGCTAGGCATGTGGCAGCTCCCATCATTGCCCACATTGATGCCACCATAACGGGTCTCATCGACCCAGAGCAAGATCCATCGGACGCCCCCGGAGGTCTGGAGGACAATGTTGCCTCCATGAACCTGGACGTTGAACCAATGTTACTAGACGAGCCGGATACAGGTAGGGTGGTAAGTGAGGCAAGTGTTTCCGGCGCTGAGATTCCTATCCTCAGCCCCGCTCTTTCTTCTTCTTCTGATCGCTCTTCTTTTCATGGATTTTCTGGGGACCGTGATTCGTCTCAACGATCATACCCGGTCCCCCCTAAGGATAAGTCTACATCAAGAACCTTACCCAAAGCTCGCAAGCCCCACAAGACTTCCCATAGCTCTAAACAAGGTACAGACCTGTCATCAAAGGCCTCTGGTTCCTCCTCTAAGTCTCACGACCCGGGAGTTCATTCCGCCCCTCCTGCTGCTAGCCCGGGCCTTTCCGAATCAGCCATGCTTCGCATCGTGTCGGAGATGCAGGCAAAGTTGGTTTCGGAGATGCAGTCTAAGATGGACACGATGTTCTCTAACATCGGTCAGAGACTTGGGGCTTTAGAGCAAGGAGCTCCGGAGAGAGTCCAAAGCTCTCTCATCCCGGATGCCTCTAAGCTCCCGCCGTTTGCCAAGAACAACCCTTGGCGTATGGCTCTTCATTCCCCGTTCTCAGACGGAATGTTGACTTTGGAGTGCCTTGGCACTCGTCCTCTAGAGGACTTTGAATTCTTTCCTCCTGGTCTGGCATTTCCATTTCACGGTTATGCCAGGCTTACCGAGGAAGCTTTAGTTCGGTTAGACAAGGTCCCCAAAGAGACGGTCATCTTCCCTAAAGAGCAAGCCCAATCTGTTTGGGCCAGATTTTTGAACGACATCGGCTGCACTAACACCATGCTGACGCCTTATAAAAGCTCTTTTACGATGTTCTTAATGGACAAGAACACCTTGACTCCATGCGTCAATAAGGTGGCAGAGCTTGCCTTCCAATATGCTCTGGAGGAGAAGCCCTTGCCTCCCATCCGAGAGGTGGATCCAATCTCCCTCCTTCTTCCTTCAGGCATTGAGTGTTGGGACAACGTCCATACCACCTTTACCTCTGGCAAGCTAGCAGCAGACTGTGCCTCAGTTTTGTTTAGTGAGAGGCTTCCCCGTCTCCCGGAATCCCTCATTAAACAGGAATATGATTCCCGCCTACGTGTGGGCCGTACTCTAAACTTGGCCACATCCACGGAGTCGATAGCCTTGACTTACGATACGGAGAGTATTTTTAAGTCTCTCAACAAGGCTACATTACAGTCTTTATATTATGACCTGTATGACTTCGCTACTGCTAAACGCAGATGTCGCAAGCATGTCCTAGCTGAGGCGACGATTAGGCATGAACCTAATAAGCTCATCCGGTCCTCCTGTTGGGGTTCAAATCTCTTCCCCGAGGATCTCGTAGAGGAAGTCTTGGCGGAGGCCACTAGAGTTAATCAGAGCCTTAAAGCCCGTTGGGGTTTGACCCCGAAACGCAAATATGACCCCGCAAATTATCAAGCCCGGGGTAGGAAGAAGCTTCGTCCATATACCTCCACCCAGTTCAGGCAACAGCAGAGTGGTTCGTCCAACTTCCGGCTGCCTCTTCCCCCATCTCCTGTTGTCCCTGCACAGCCTTCCACCTCTCAGGCTCCTTCGGATGACTATGTCACCGTTCTGCTCCCTAAGAGCCAGCTTTCTGGTGCCTCCTCCACTTCTCCTGCCTTTAACCAGTCTTACGAGGCTCGTAGCTCTTCCCAGAGTTATGGTAGAGGTAGAGGCTACCACCGTGGTTCTAACCAGAACAAAGGCAGGGGAAGAGCCTTTCGCAGAGGAAAGAATTTCCGAGGCGGACGTGGAGGCAACTCCTCAAACCAATACCGAGGTGCAGCAGGTAGGGGGGAGGCTCTATGCCTTCCGCAACAAATGGAGGTTCAGTCCCTGGGTGTTCAGTATCATCTCCAAGGGACTGGGGTGGAGTTGGATTCAAGGACCTCCTCCTCCGAACAAATTTCGTCAACATTCCACTCCGGACCTGGTCGAATTTGTCCAGGATCTTTTACAAAAGAACGCCATACAAGAAACGAAACACCTGAAGTTTCAAGGTCGGCTGTTCAGTGTCCCGAAGAAGGATTCGGACAAGAGAAGAGTGATTCTAGACCTATCCCTTCTCAACTTGTCCATTCAATGCGACAAGTTTCGAATGCTTACCGTCTCGCAGGTGCGGACCTTACTTCCCCGTGGGGCCGTCACCACCTCTATCGATCTTACAGACGCCTATTATCACGTCCCGATAGCGAGACACTTCCGTCCGTACCTAGGCTTTCGCTTAGGGGACAAAAGTTACTCCTTCAAGGTGATGCCTTTCGGGCTCAACATCGCCCCAAGGATCTTCACAAAGTTAGCAGAAGTCGCTGTTCAGGAACTCAGGAATCAAGGGATTCAAGTAGTAGCCTATCTGGACGACTGGCTCATTTGGTCAGACACCTCCCAAAATTGCCTAAAAGCCACTCACAAAGTCATCCATTATCTTCAATCTCTAGGCTTCCAGATCAACTTCAAGAAGTCCCGTCTTCTTCCAAAATCGAAGTTCCAATGGCTCGGCCTGCAATGGGATCTTATATCTCATACTCTGTGTCTTCCCAGACCCAAGAGGTTAGAGATTGCAAGGAACACCAAACGCTTTCTCAAAGACAAAGTAAGTTCCAGACGACTCCCAGAGAGGATTCTGGGGTCCCTTCAGTTTGCCTCAGTGACGGATCTTCTTCTGAAGGCAAAATTGAAAGATATCAATCGTGTCTGGCGTTCGAGGGCGAACCGGAAGCTCCGGGACAGGAAAGTCCGCCTTCCTCCCATTCTACGGGAAAGACTTCTTCCTTGGACAAGAGCAAACAGTCTGTCAAAGTCAGTTCCCCTTCGATTTCCGCCTCCGAAATTAATCATTCACACGGACGCATCCTTATCAGGTTGGGGCGGCTATTCTCAGCTCAAGAAAGTTCAAGGTCTTTGGACTCCCTTGTTCCGCCAATTTCATATCAATGTGCTAGAGGCCATGGCAGTTCTTCTAACCCTGAAACGTCTAGCTCTTCCCAAGAAACAACACCTTCGTCTGGTCCTCGACAGCGAAGTGGTGGTCCGCTGCCTCAACAGAGGCGGGTCAAAGTCAGGGCCTCTGAACCATGTTCTAGTAGCCATATTCTCCCTAGCAGCCTTGAACCGTTGGCATCTTTCAGCTGTCCACCTGGCGGGAGTCCGGAATGTAGTGGCAGACGCCCTGTCCCGGACCTCCTCTCTAGAATCGGAATGGTCACTCGATCTAAAGTCATTTCGGTGGATTCTCTCTCAGGTTCCCGGTCTCCAAGTGGACCTCTTCGCCACGGAATCCAACCACAAATTGAGAGTATATGTGGCTCCCAATCTAGACCCTCAGGCTTACGCCACAGACGCCATGTCACAGAATTGGGACACCTGGGAAAAGATTTATCTCTTTCCCCCGGTGAATCTTTTGCTGAAAGTTCTAGACAAACTGAGATCCTTCAAGGGACAAGTAGCCTTGGTCGCACCCAACTGGCCCAAGGGCAACTGGTATCCTCTCCTGCGAGAGTTGAGACTATACCCTCACCCGATACGCAATCCGGTTCTGTCTCAGATAGTACAAACACACGTTGTGTACGCTTTCTCAAACATTCAGAGCGCCCTAACTTTATGGACTTTATGAAGTTTGCGGCTATGCATGGTGCCAATATTGATCTTCAAAACACCTTGTTCCTAGAATCGGATAAACGGGAATCCACCATCCGCCAGTATGACTCTGCAGTTAAAAAGTTGGCAAAATTTTTAATAGACTCAGACGTGAACTGTATGAACTTGAACCTTACAGTCACTTTCTTTAGATCTTTATTAGAATCAGGTCTGGCAGCCAATACTATCACCACTATTAAATCGGCTCTGAAAAAGATCTTCCTAGTGGGTTTTAACATAGACTTAACCGACTCTTTGTTAGCTTCAATTCCGAAAGCTTGTGCCAGACTGAAACCGGTTATCGTCCTACCCCGGTGACCTGGTTCCTTAATGACGTACTCAAATTGGCTTCTGATACCATTAACAGTTCTTGTGATTACATTCCCCTTCTCAGGAAAACACTTTTCCTGGTGAGCTTGGCTTCCGGGGCAAGAATTTCTGAATTGGCAGCCTTGTCGAGAGACCCGGGTCATATTGACTTCCTGCCTTCGGGAGAGGTCCTTCTTTCTCCTAACAAATTCTTTTTGGCTAAGAACGAAGACCCTCAAAACAGATGGTCCTCCTGGAAAATTGTTCCCCTCACGCAAGATCCGTCTCTGTGCCCTGTTACTACTCTTAGGTCTTATTTATCCCGGACCTCCTCTAACTCCTCGGGGCCTCTATTCGTTAGAGAACAAGGCGGTACCATTACTATTAAAGGGATCAGGCAACAAATTTTGTATTTTATTAAACAAGCTAACCCTGACTCTTTTCCTCTTGCACATGATATCAGGGCGGTTGCTACCTCGGTGAACTTCTTTCACCACATGAATTTTACAGACCTTTCCAGGTATACAGGGTGGAAATCACCGTCAGTGTTCAAGAAACACTACCTTAAACATTTGGAAGCCCTAAAATTTTCTACAGTAGCCGCAGGGAGCGTAGTTACTCCCAGGTAACTCACAGGTTAATGCCTTGTCTCTTTATCTCTCCCTCTTACCTGCCTCATTTATACCCTATTGTATTCGTTGGTCTCGCACCTGAATACTGTTATTATATTTGTAAATTTTTATACTCCTGAGTATCTGTATATATTATCACTCACGGCATTATTATACCTACCTTATTGGATTTATGTTCATATTTAAGATACCCTTATAATTGTTTTTTGGTACTCATCTCTGATTAAAAGCATCCTGTATTTCCCTTACGCTTATGTTTTTTCCTTTATTTTGCAAGTTTGGTGACATTTTCTCTTGTATAGATTCACTGGGCGGCACAGGTTCGAGCCCAGAAAAGGGATTTTGACGTAGGAAAAATCTATTTCTGGGCGAAGGACCTGTGCCGCCCAGTGAACCCTCCCAGCTCCTCTCCCTTGGAGTCCCCAAACTTTGGGTGCTAAGGAGTTGGGTTCTGAGCGGATGCATTGTTAGTAGTACCTAGTGAGGTTGAACGGCTCTCCTCTATTGGGGTTTCTGTCGTGGATGAATCTAAATAGTGCGGGACCTCTGGATTATACGCCCAATTTTATACAGACACCAATAGGTGAGCGAGCTAGTTAACCTAGCACTCCTTTACATTTTTTCTCTGGTATATTTAGCAGTAAATTACCTAAGAATAAGTGCTAAATGGAGCTTATTCACTGGGCGGCACAGGTCCTTCGCCCAGAAATAGATTTTTCCTACGTCAAAATCCCTTTTTTGGCATGTCTAGAGTAAAATTTGCATCAAGGTTAACAGTTTTGGAAAATAATTTTGGATACATGCAAAGTAAAGTAAAGTTATTTGGAAAAAGTCCTGATATAGACACTTCACTCAAAATTTATGACACGGAAAGAGCAAGAAGTGTAGAAAGAATAAAAACAAGAACAAAGAAGCCAGAGAAACAAGGAGAAGAATATAAAGCTGGAGCATTTTAGCTCTGCAAAACCCTGGCAACAATGAGGGAGGAGGCAGCTCCCGACACCCTTACACTAAGTGTATAAGTACACTTAGGGTATTAATATCCCTTTTAAGGGGGGGGGGAACCAGAAGCCTTGCTGTAGAAATCAACAATATCAACAATAAAAATAACAAGCAAGTTTCCATAATAATGTTTTTTCCATTTTTTTTTATAAAAAATGCAGAAATTTACATGGCAAATCTTTAGGAGCTCATAACTCGAAAACATACTTATCCGCACTTAAGTACATTTTTCTCAGTTATTTATTGTTCAATTTTAAAGATAAAGATATCATTGAAAAGAAGAATAAAAATGCCACAATTCTGTCAGACAAAATTTTAATTTTCATTTTACTTTTTTTTTCAAGATTATTTTCCGTCTAGACGTTGCAAGTAGCAAGTGCGGAATAAAGTTCTCTTTCAGTAAAAGGAGAAGTATACGATTCTTCCCTTCCTGTTGCAAAATTTAAAATTTTCTTTTCTTCAATGCTCCTGTACTGGTGACCAGGAGCTGCTACACTCTTGCACGATACATTTGAAAAATGGTCAGCCAGGGCATTGCTAACTTCATTTCCTTCAGTCACAAACTGACCATTCACTTTCAACACTGGTGGTGGGTTCGGGGTAAATTTGCCTACAATTTTTTTTATTTTCCTCCATACAGAAGATGGTGGTGTTCTACTATTAATGGAGGAAACAAAAGCCACCCAAGATTAGCGTCTAGCTTCTTTCATGGCACGACGGAACTGTGCTCTACACTTTTTGTATGATATCAAGTTTTCATCAGTACAGCGTCTACGCAATCTAGTCAGGGATTTTCTGGTGGCTCTGTGCAAGGCTGTTAATTCTGAGGACCACCACGATACTGGTCGTCTTTTGAATAGTCCTGTGGTTTTGGGAATCGAATTGATTCCTGCTGTATGAAGAGTTCCATTCAGTAGGTCTATGGCATCATCAATACTTTCAAACTGTACTGCTCTCCCTTCGATTTCACTTAGCTCACAAAATTTAACCCAGTCTGCCTTGTCTAGATTACAACGTGGCGATCTTTGCAAAGGCGGACCCTTGTTGGTGTTTATAATGATTGGTGCATGATCAGTATTATGCCAATCATCTAATGTCCTCCAATCAAAATCAAGAAGGCAGTTAGAGCATGGAAGTGCGTGGGCTCTCCTGTATTAAGGAGTCCCACATCCTCATTCTCCACAATTGATGAGATAATATTGCCTCTTGTGTTGGCCAAAACATCACCCCATAAAGGATGTCTACCATTCATATCTCCCAGTAAGAGAAAAGGTTGAGGGAGTTGTTGAATGACCTCTGCTAAATTATCATATAAAATATTATCATTTGGAGGAAAGTACAGAGAGCATATTGTATATTTTCTCCCTATATCAATTTGTACAACAACTGCCTGCAGGGTTGTACGTATAGACATAGGTATTTGGGGAACATCTCGACGAATGTACATGAGACTTCCGCCATGGCTCCCTGCTTGTTGATTATATGGTGTTCTATAGCTAACATACTCTCGAGGACTAGGAGTGTTAGAATCAAGCATACTTTCCTGTAGACATACAATAATGGGGGAATGCTCATGAATTAGGAGCTCAAGTTCTTCATATTTCGCCCTCAAACCCTGAAAGTTCCATTGCAAAATGGAGGAGAAAACTATGGATTATTTCTGGAAGACATCTTGGATGAGGTCTTCCCATTAGCAGTTTTTAATCTAACATTATTACCTGTAGGTTTCTTCAGAGGTGGTCTTGTTATGTTGGGTTTTACGTTTGTAATTTTCTTTGTATCCTTTTGATCTATTTGTTGAGGTGGATGGTGGACCTCAACTTGAATTTCTGATTTATTCAGTTTATATTCTGGTTCATTAGAAACATCAACAGACAAAACATCAAATTTATTTGATGTCATAACCTTAACGTTTCTAATGGAGGGTGGAGAGAGAGATGGAGGTCTCTCTTTTACGATTAATAGATGGTGGGATTCGAGGTTTTTGCACCTTTTCCACTACAGGTGCATCAGGTAAGTTAGTCTTAAGTGGAACCTCCATCAGATCAGGCAAGGACATGGCCCGAGAGAGGTTTGTATTATTTTTTGTAATGGCGGCTGAAGGCTGTACAGCAATGGGCAATGACCTAGTGTTAATACACCGTGGTAAAGCCTCAGGAGGTAATATGGTTACCTCGTTATTTGACATTTTGTCAGATAGTATACTTTTTTTTGAGCTATTGGCAGCGCTAGGTTGGTTTGATTTTAATGCCTTAGCATATGTATTTGATTTATTTAATAGTCTTTTGGCATGGGTCACACTTATATGTTCTAAGTTTGATTTGTTGAGGGCAGCTCCCTCCAACTTATATAGCTCGCAGCTCTTGTCTGTGGATTTGTGATTCGAGCTGCAATTTAAACACCTGGCTCCAAGTGCACACTCTCCATGGTAAGATTTGTGGTATTTACCACACATCTTCTCATTTTTGCAAACTTTGG
The DNA here is from genome assembly GCF_036898095.1 of Palaemon carinicauda. Classification (NCBI taxonomy): domain Eukaryota; kingdom Metazoa; phylum Arthropoda; class Malacostraca; order Decapoda; family Palaemonidae; genus Palaemon; species Palaemon carinicauda. The sequence goes on along the minus strand of NC_090732.1, from coordinate 40,502,191 downwards.
ACGGGTGCCCAAATTTAAAACAATTAAAGCATTGCAATGGCTTCTGCTTGAAGGTTCTTACTTTAATCCTTTCGTTCTCGATAATAATATGAAAAGGTACATCAGCATCCTGGAACGTAAGGATTATCATTGATGTACCTGGGACTTTGTGAACTTTCCATACATTTAATGGACACATGGCCAGTATCTCCTCCTCTGTAAAATCATATAGATCTCTGTTAAAAACTATGCCCCTTCCATAGCTAAAATTTAGGTGGGGTTTGACATCTAACTTAATGTCATCATTACTTATTTACATATTGGACAATATTACCAACTGTGTACTGGATTTGGCATGGATAAGGAAACTATTTTTTCCGAAACGAGATATATCGCCTGGTGCAATAGTTCCTACTTTTTTCTGAATCAATTTGCATATTTTAAAATAATTCCCAGTAACCCCCTTTGATTCAGCTATAAGCCACATCGGTGGTTTTGGATTTCTCTGGGAGGGCATAACTAAATCTGCGTCTTTTTCCAACCAATCGGCAGGCCTATACACATCCAAATCTTTTGGTACCTTATCGCAGAGAGCAGCCGCGACATTCAAGTTATTAATTTTAATATTATTCAAGTTACTTATTGCACTAAATGCTTCGTCATAACTACTATAAGATATCCATGAATCCCAAGTTTCAGCTTCAAGTTTCATCCTTATTTCTTTTATACATCCATAGCATTCAAATGCTTTACATAGATCATCATAATTTGTCTCTATTGAAATTTGTGTAACATGAAGGATTCGAAGTTTCCTCGTGTTACCCAAATTACTCGATTTTGAAATATCAGTAGAATGGTCCTTTCCCGTTCCGAGGTCATCAACAGAACTTTCCTTTATCACATTAGCAGAGGTCGTCAACGGTGCCGGGGGAGAGTCAGCGTATCCAGGGGATGGGGGTTCGTTGCTTAAAGAATCCATTAGACGAGAGAGAGAGAGAGAGAAAAGGGTTAATTTGATGTACCTGCTCGAGAATGTTAGGCCATCACACGTCAGAAAGGAAATTTGCACGCTCCACTATCGGCACAATGAGAGTATACTTCCCAGATGGTCCACTCCATACCCTACCGGAAGGATAGCATCAAAACAGATAATAGAGGCAGAGGTGTAAGCTGAACCCGCCTGTTAGGACTGAGACCAAGAAATTATGGAATCATCCTCCCCATATCTGTAATGACAGGCTTCCGGCCAGAAGCCGAGAGTCCTACCCAAAGCATTGGATCCCCCTGGATTCCGAAGACCCAACACTTGAGAATAGTTCCGCCAAAAAGGTCCAAACCATCTTCGGGATGGCTGAAATCATCCAATACTCACATATAGCTTTGAATGCAAACACCTCCCAACCGTGATACCTCCTCCCACTCATCAAAGCAGGCAGCAATAAAGGATGTATGAACATCCCCGCCAGGGCTACAATGGATGTAGAAACATCCAAGCCATAGGAAAAAAAAAAATATATATATGTACATAATATATACACATATATAATGAGGGAAATTTTTCTCAGAGTTTGGAAAGCAAGACGAAAGAAAGTTTATGAAATTAGGATAAGGTCGAAGTAATATTGAGAAAAAGAAAAAGGTGAAAGAGAGAAATTTAGATTCGAACTGGGGGAGCAATTTCCCCAAGTTCGAGAGCCCTCTTGCCCGTCACCAAGTTTCAGCACGGGAATGAAATGTCGTGCTGAAGCTCAAGGACTTCATCAAGGCATTCTCTCATTAAGAGGGCATTTTAAGACATACATTCGTTATCTTGATGATGACATGTTTGTTCATGACACTAATTCTTACAGACATTTTCAATTATAATGTTCATTGAAGCATTCTAAGAATGAATCGCTATAATAAATTTCACAATGCTAGTCACTTTAAATCATAAATAAATAGTTGATTATCAAAACCTTTAGTAGAACAGTTGTCTGTATAAAATGACAAAAATCATCCATTGCCAACTGATTTTAATTTTTCCTCAAAAAGTGAATCACCAAAAAATCAAACTTTCCTCCTAGAAAATATCAACTTATTTTAAGCAGAAAGTTTCTGACAAAAATAACAAAAGTTAGTAGTATATGAAGAGCAAATCATCATACCAGTGATGAAAGATGTCACAAGAAAACTCTAAAGACAAAAATAGAAGAGAGAAAAGTGTTGAGTCGGCAGCTTCAAGAAGTAGGAAGTTAATTATTATCCACATAAAATACTTTGACTTATTGCAAGCGCCAGAGAACAAAAGAATGGCGGAAGAAGAATTCCCACTACACAAGTATAGATTTTAAAAGGAAAAGTCAGAGAGAGAGAGAGAGAGAGAGAGAGAGAGAGAGAGAGAGAGAGAGAGAGAGAGAGAGAGAGAGAGAGAGAGAGAGAGAGATTGATTTCGGGCACAGTTGTAATAAAAGGAAAATAAAAAATTCTAAATCTTGAGTAAAAAATATTTTCCACATACGAATACTCACATAACTAAAAAAAATAAAAGAAAACAGTTATTGATAAAAGCTTTGAAAATACGCGTTTTGACTGCAAGGGTCAACACAGACAACTGAATTTTCTATATAAAGCAATTACTATTTCAATGGGTATAAAATTTAATTTCTAATATGAATACGGTGTATGCACAAAGTTAAACATGAGCTGCAGAATTGAGTATAGTGTGCCTATCGAAAACAGATACCAATTGCTTGAAAGTTTGGAGGACACATGTATATCGGATGGTATACGTGAAGATGATACCGACAGCGACAAGAGTAACCTGGGACGTGCAATTCGTAGATTCCGTAATTTTAAGGTGAACATTTCACCAGCTAAAGATAGAACGAGAGGATCTCAGTTACTCGACGAGCGATAAATTACCTAGTAAGCCAATGAAAGATCGTGTGAAAGTGTTGCCCAAGAAACTTCCTGAGAGACCAGCAAAAGGAACGACACCCGAGGAAAGGGCGAAGAACTACCTAGCAGCTCGGGAGAGATTGTCCGATGTAATCGAGGGTATGTCACGGGGTCAGATCTTACGGTATCTTACCACGCACACTTTGTCCCGATTAGTCCGTGACCTGATAATTAAGTTCCACCCACGGGTCAGAAGTCCAGAGGATTTACTCGTGGATGGGCGTATCCGAGACTACCTAGTGCACTGTATACTGTTTAAAGTGCCGAAGGTAGGGGCTCTTAATAATCTAAGGCCATATTGGACCTTACTGAAGGGCTTGCCCTATTATGATGAAGAGAAACAGGTGGTAGTTAGTCCTTCCAAGTATGGAAGAGTTCCCCAGAACGTTGAAGGTAGCTGGGTGAGAGCACTTGTAGAAGACTGAGACGTGGAGGCGAATACGGGGACTGGACCTGTACGTACTATGAAGGAGGTCGAAGATCTCGGAGAGATATTCAATTGTGATATTGCAGAGAGGGGTACTGGGACCGATCAATCACTCTTTACATTCGGCAATAGTATTATGTTACATAATCAGGACCCTAGAGGCAGAACTGGTCAGAATGTGGCTGCTACGCAGAATCCACGTTATGACATTGAAACTGACATTCATACAAGGATCCCTAACATCGGGTTGCCTATTTTAGATTCTTCCATCTATCCGCGAACATATTTTGGTAACGCGGGGTGGGTACCGGCTAATAACCCGAAGATATGTCCAGATGGTGCAGATGACGAATCTCGATATAAGATGATAATACGATTTACAAACATAGCTGCTCAGAGGATTAGAGAATTATCTCAGCAACTACCTCCCAGAGCAGCGGTGCCAGCTGGCTGTTGTCGAGTTTTCGGATGGGAATGGGACTATCATGGAGTACGATGTACATGCTCCAGTTGGGGGATGTTGGGATAGGCCTGCTTTACCTCTGATACCCACCGAATATGCCACCTAAACCTAGGATGACTTTGCTGCATATAAATTACGTTTTGAAACTGGATGTACAGGACATCGATGTGGATTGGGACACGGGATCACGACGAGTTGATCAGAATGGTAACCCATATAAGAGTCCGGTTGGGATAAACGAGAATCACGTTCCAATACAAGCTAACATGCCTCAGAGGTTTCGGTAAATGTGGACGCCAAGCTTTGGAATCCCGCGTTGCCACGACCTGTTTGGGCTAAGCCTGTCTATGGATGCCGACGGGGAGCCAACACCAATTTCTTAGACTGTGGCACTCCATGGTTGGTGTTTGGCCAATCGCACGGAGTCAGGGCAGGGATAGCAACTGCTGAGACCAAGACCATGAAGGAGATCAAAGAATGGTCATTATCACAAACGACAATAAGCCACCGAGTAGACCTGTTGCCCAACGGCATAAGGAAGAGTGACATGATGCTACTCGCAGATTCTGCTCGTGCATCTCACCTTAGTAATGACTTGTTAATGATGAAACTGTCCATGACCGCCGGCTTGTGTTTGCTACGCTCCCACAATGCAGACGTTGACTCGCCTTTGGAGGGTCAGTTATCTTCCATCACGCCTTGGCCCGGCATCGTGCGAGATGCAGACCAGCAACGGGTGGTAACAGTTAACAATTCTCCGAATCCTTTGGAGAATTGCGGGGGAGTGGCCTGCCAGATACCATGGGTAGGCGATACGGGAAGGATAACTTTTCATTCTTCTCTTGCCACCATACCTGAAGACTTTCCCAATTTGATAGTTATACCTAGTGAGATGTGCGCGGACATGTACTCAAGTCAAATGATCATGCTATATTTATCATTGTTCTTGCCCTGGCCACTCTCCAACATAGGGCTGTGGGCTTTAACCGAAGACGTAGCCTTGGAGGGTAATAATGTGAGGGCCAATCGCACAGCTCGAGCGTTTTACAACTGGAACGGTGGCTTGGTTCATCTTCCAGGCGAAACTAACATCCATGTACTCATAGCAAGAAAGAGGGGAGAACGAGCATTATCGCAGGCGTAAGTTCAGGCGCTTTTGGCTTGGATACCTACCGCAGGTCCAATACCAACACAGGATCTTAGGCCGGGTCAAGTCCTCCACGTGTCAACAGATGATCCGACAGAAGGCGCTCCCGTATCATACCCAGCAGCCCAACTCGTATATAGCTGGATTAACGAAATAGACATCTACGTGATTCAGCGGTTCTACCGGCTACTCGTGGATAAACATGTGTTGGCTGATGAGTCTAAGATTGACGGTGATATACCTTCGGTCTTTTGGTACCGATTAGCGACGCAATTAATCACAACCAACGGCCCGAGTGGATTCCCGAGGTGTAATTAGACAACATGGGTATGGTAACGGCCTCGATGCTCTCCGTGTTTGGACCTGGCATGGGGGAGAGGTAATCTGAACCCCTCATAACATTGCCTGGCCGGACCTGAGACCAACACTTCTGGACGGTGTTATACCTGCGGTTAATCTCAAGAGCTGTTGCTAGTGTTAGGGTAGGTTTACGCAGGCGAGAGTCGGCTTATTCATTGCCTACTCTAAATTGTGTTCAGCCAAACTATTACGCATCTGGCACTTGGGGTTTCCGGGCTTTGGCGGGGGCTTTCTTCATGCTGTGGTCCCGCATGTCCTTGGACTACCAGTCTATGCAGAATATACGCAACGGTCTGCT
>NC_090732.1:40198096-40488577 GCF_036898095.1 Palaemon carinicauda | reverse complement strand
CTTAAAAAACTATTTTCTTTCTTAACCTTCATTTTCCTTTTCATATTTGTTACTTGATTGGGGAAAAAAATCAAAGAAAGCGTGAAAACCTGACCATCTCCTTGACTACGAATTTATCATATATGATAGATTCATTCTTTCAGAAGTGCAAACTTCAAGGCCTTGACTACTAAAGCAGTCTCTATTTGTTTGTAAGTCTTCGTTGTTGGCAATTTAATGAAAGCGTAGTTTTGGCGTGTGTGGACGCTTGAAAGGATAACATGGCTAAACCACTGAATACTGAATCTCAAAAGAACATAAATAACCCCCACATGTGGTTTAGAATTATCTTACTCATTGGAAGGTTTGCAGATTTAGTTACCTAATGCATATACTCTCATGTCTGCGTGTGTTGATATATGACGTAAGTGAACTGAAAATGAATTTCATGAACTAATAACCAAAATAACATCTTATCATATATAAAAGGTTATATCAGAAGCTTGGAGTAACCAACATTATTCAAAATATGGGCAAAAATAACCCAATAACGTAAATAACACCTCAATTAATATAAAAAATGATATAGTTTATATAGGAAATATTTATTTCCATATTGTTACAGCTCTTAAAATATTTATTTTTTACTTGATTCCTTTCCTCACTGGGCTATTTTCCCTGTTGGAGCCCTCGGGCTTATAGCATTCTGCTTTTCCAACTATGATTGTCGCTTAGCATGAAATAACTATAATAAAATAATAATAATAATAATAATAATAATTATGTCATTTTTATTAACCAAAAGCATTCAAAATAATATTAAGCAGCAGCAAATCTTGTTCCTACCAAAAACACCATCTTCGAGACTAATTACCAACAGCCGTAATAGATTAGTCTCCTTTGAGACGAAACTGTTTTCCGCGCCGCCTAATCTTAGCAACAATTTCTCCCCAGCTTCCGGCTATTGATCTCCAATGTTACGCCTCAAGTATGTGTACTTGACAAAACCACCATGACACTGCCACCCCCCCCCCCCCCGCAACACCAGGGCCCCTTTCCCCCTCCTTAGCTTACCCACAGAGGTTCTACTCTTCAAGAAATTCCATCTAATGAGCGCTTAAAATATTTAAAGGTTTAAAGGCCGCTCTTTACAGTGTTGTCGCATATGGGGATTTATCCCTAGATTTGGAGATTTGTGGTGTCTGATGGGGATATTCTGTAAAAAATTTCTATGATGAATAAATAAAGATGAGTAAACCTTTATGTTGCTGCAATTAGTTTGCTTGCACTTATATGATGTATAGTGAGTAATTTCTATATTAGCAAAACCTTCAGGATCAGAAGAAATATATTAGTGGAAATGGGAATTTTTGGGATGTTTTGGGGATTTCTTATGGTTTTGAACGGGACTGCGGGACTTGAACCCCAGTTTGGCGTCCAGCAGTCAGGGACGTTACCATATCGGCCACACAATCGTTAGTGAAATTCCAAAAGTCTAATATTAATCTTCTCATTCTCTCCTGTCTAGAGATGAGAATAAAATAGCAATTATTGTGGGATTATCTTTGAAATGTGTTATGGGGTTTAGTAGGTCCCTTATGTTATTTTTCCTGAGTAAATTTTAATAAATTTTTAAAATATAACTTAGAAAGTATCATGGAGAAAGTAACAGTTCTAAAGCTGCGAAGAGTAAAATCTATTATCAACGATGAGGTGGATCAAACTACAATTTCTATCAGTTACTTTACCTCAGTAGATTTATCGCCAGCGTCGTTACATACCTGCGAAATAAAATAAAAAAATATGTCAATGCACAGACTTGGATTATTTACATTATAAAAATTCAATGGATATATGAATTACATGAGTTTACAGTTAGAATTGATATAGAAGTTATGAACAAGTTCCTTCTCGACCTCAAGATCTCACAAAGTATGATTTTACAACATCCATAGTAAAAAGAGTAAATACATACACACAAACACACATTTATTATATATATATATATATATATATATATATATATATGTCTGTATGTATATGCATATGCATATATATTATAATATATATATATATATATATATATATATATATATATATATATAGATATATATATATAGTGTGTGTGTGGGCGTCTATGTAGCCTATTCGGAATAACCTACACTCCTTATACTCACGAATGAAACCCGAGAAAAAGAAAAAGAAAATTCTCTCGATACGTACATTGCTTTCCCAAAAAGACATTCAAATTCTTTGATAATAAAACCCTTCCCTCAGTCGCAAACAATTTTGCCCCACCAGGTAAATGAAGGGGAGAGGGGTTGCTTCACAAAAGCAGAGGAGAACTAGAACAACGACAACGCTGTTCTTCAGTTATAATAAATGGTAGTATGGTGAGGGGAGGGAAGAAGGAAGTGGGTGTCTATAAGGCAATAACCAAAGGAATCGGAAAACACGAAAAAGGGTTGTTTGCGAGTTATGCCGTAGGCAAGCTTTAAAAGACACACAAAATCCAGACCAACTAAGCAGTAGTCTTATGAACATGTTACCTATTAAATAAACACAAGTAGATAATCTTTTTAAAACATACAAAACTATCTTCGGGAATCGAAAAATACTAACCCAGGTTAACTATATATTTGTGTGTGAGAGAGAGAGAGAGAGAGAGAGAGAGAGAGAGAGAGAGAGAGAGAGAGAGAGAGAGAGAGAGAGAGAGAGAGAGAGAAGGGCTAATAAATACGAAGGGCACAAAATAGAAACACCGCTTATGTTTCAAGAAGGAATTACTTAGGTTTGAATTACGTTTGGTCAAGTTAAGTCTGTTGAACAGGCTGTCATAAATCTCTCTATAGTTTACACATAAATGAAATATCTGTTTTGATGTTGCTAACGTTTTTAAATATTTCATTTTAATTGTTCATTATTTTTCATATCGTTTATTTATTTCCTTTCCTCCCCGGGCTATTTTTCTTTGTTGGAGTACTTGCTCTTACAGCATCTTGCTTTTCCAAATAGGGTAGTAGCTTAGCTAATAATAATAATAATAATAATAATAATAATAACGGAAATAGGATTAAACACCACACGAAGACATCGTATATTACTAAGGACTTGAATAAAACATTAAACAGAATATAAATATACAACCAGACATTTAAACACCATCTTTTTTTACGAATCTCCAAAAATCTCTTGAGAATTTCCCCCATCGCCCTGAAGAAGTGGAGAGCCAAAAGTCAGGAAATAATTTCCAGAAATCTCTCAAGCGAGAGAACAATCAAAATCGCCAATTCTCAAAGATATTTGAATCTGAATAATATATCCCCTTTGATTGAAAAAAAAAAATTCTTCCTCAATTATGGTATTTCTTAATTCTTCTTACGTTCTTTTGATATTTATATGTTTCCACTAATACATTTTTTGGTTTACAGGGTATGTATCTTCCCTTATTTAATTCTCTTTAATTCCTAGCATAATTAATGAAACAATAGGACGTATGAGAGAGAGAGAGAGAGAGAGAGAGAGAGAGAGAGAGAGAGAGAGAGAGAGAGAGAGAGAGAGAGAGAGAGAGAGAGAGATATTTAAGTGAATAAAACATATACATGATTTATTGCAAAATAAAATTTTCACCTAAGAAAAAGTATCTTAATCTATTAAAAAAAAAACTCCTCAGAAACAAACGTGAAACACTACATTCTGAATTTAATATGGAAGGAAGTAAAAATGTTACTTAGGCAACATTTACGAAAATTAAAGAAATAATGGTATTTCTGGGGGGATGTGAACAGGATATGTCTCTAATAAGATTCTCTGGGGGAAATCATTATTTTAATTTTCATTTTCTCAAGTGTTTACGGTAAATAATAATTGAGACGCTTTCAAGATTTTTGTGTTAAAAACGGTTAAACATGTGTAAAGAGATATAAAATTTTCTAACATTTATTTACGGTGTCTAATTCCTACTGAACATTTTTCCCTCAACGACCTAGATACGAATCATTATATTCTCTCTCTCTCTCTCTCTCTCTCTCTCTCTCTCTCTCTCTCTCTCTCTCTCTCTCTCTCTCTCTCTCTCTCTCAAAACGCTACCAGATATAAATTTGAAAATATAATATACAGAGCGACCGCGGGTAAAATTCTGACTCAAAACTAGGATAAAAAATATTAGCATAATTTTTCTAAATTATGCTATTCTATCCTATATAAATTCTTTATTTAATCTTATGTATATTGGAGCATAATCATTTTTAATCCTACCAAAATCAAATACTAGAGTGGCATGCAGTAGAGTGCAGACGTCCACCGCAGCAGCTTATTTCTCGACCTTGATATTAACGTGTATTAATTGGCATGGATTTTCATACAATCAAATATGAACCAAGCTTGATGTCTCTGTGACAACGATATCCAAACTAATGGCTGATTACGTGAATTGGACCTTTTTTGCTTGACGGTGACCTTGATCATTGAACTCTACCTTCCAAAATTTAATAATTTCCAGCCTTTTACATAACAGTTAATACTTGCACGGTGCATTAATCTAAGATTAAAAATATGACCACGAAGCTGTTCACAGCAAACACAAACAAACAGGGACAAAAACAAAACTTCCTTCCAATCTCGTTGGCGGGTGTGAAATGGTAAGAGTAAAGAATCACATATTAAACAAACAATTTTAACGTTTCTATAAAACATAAAAACGTTTTGTGGCATCTAATGATGGAACGTTATCATTCGTAAACCAAAATAATATGTCCTTTACGAAAATCTCTATCAGTTCACCCTTTAATTTACTTGTAGTGTGATTTTATATCATTATTATTATTATTATTATTATTATTATAATACTTGCTAAGCTACAACCCTAGTTGGAAAAGCAGGATGCTATAAGCCCAGGGGCTCCAACAGGGAAAATAGCCCAGTGAGGAAAGGAAACATAAAGGAAAAATATGTTTAAGAAGAGTAACATTGAAATAAATATTTCCTATATAAACTAAAATAATACTAACAAAACAAGTGGAAGAGAAAAGACAGAGCACAGCGTGCCCGAGTGAACCCTCAAGCAAGAGAACTCTAATCCAAGACGGAAAGCTAATAAACTAAGCACCAATGAAGCTTTCTATAACTATAGTTTATAGTGAGGAATATGCATTGTCATTTATAATCCCAGTTGTATTTACGATGCTGATGAAATTCAACATTTAAAAAAAAAATAAAAGTTGATTTCTAATCAGCCGCATTTCACTAAAACAAGTTTAATATCATTATTATTATTATTATTATTATTACTATTATTATTATCATCACCATCATCATCATAAGCGTTCATATATAACGCAGCATAAAATGAAAAACATCATTATTATTATTATTCTTATTAGTAGTAGTAATAGTAGTAGGTTGGCCAGGGCACCAGCCGCCCGTTGAGATACTACTACTAGAGACTAATGGAGTCATTTGACTGGCCAGACAATACTACATTGGATTCTCCTCCCTGGTTACGATTCTTTCCCTTTGCCTTTACATACTCTGGATAGCCTGGCCTATTCTTTACAGATTCTCCTCTGTCCTTATACACCTAACAACACTTAGATTACTAAACAATTCTTCTTAGCCCAAGGGGTTAACTACTGAACTTAATTGTTCAGTGGCTACTTTCCTCTTGATAAGGGTATTGATCACTCCAAAATCAAACCATTGTTCTCTAGTCTTGGGTAGTGCCATAGCCTCAGTGCCATGGTCTTCCACTATCTTTGGTTAGAGTTCTCTTCCTTGGGGGTACACTCAGGCACTCTCATCTATCTAATTTCTCTTCCTTTTTTTTTTGTTAAAGTTTTTATAGTTTACATATGAAAGATTTATGTTAAAGTTGTTACTGCACTAAAAATATTTCATTTTTCCTTGTTTCATTTCCTCACTGTGCTATTTTCCTTGTTGGGGCCACTTGACTTATAGCATCATGCTTTTCCAACTAGGGTTGTAGCTTAAAAAGTAATAATAATAATAATAACAATAATATTATAATTATCATCATTATTATCATTATTATTATTATTATTATTAACATCAACTTGATAATCAAAAACTGCAGCACCATGCAATAACTGTTCTTTTACGAAATATCTTATCTGCCAGACATGATCCTTGATCTATCTATAACCAACCAAACGCTTGAAATTAATTTCCTTTTAGCACTAAAGAGAAATTTCTGAGAATCCTCCTCCCGGACCTAGTTGCCAATAATCAATTGCTGATAAACCACCGAGGTACCTATAGTGCTCTTCTGGAAGTAATGAGAGAGAGAGAGAGAGAGAGAGAGAGAGAGAGAGAGAGAGAGAGAGAGAGAGAGAGAGAGAGAGAGAGAGAGAGAGAGAGAGAGAGAGAGAATGGAAAAATCCATGTATTTCTTATGCTTGATGACCAAACTTTCTTTGCTTATAATGCCACTAGTGTTATAGTTTCTGCGCAATTATGAATGTATGTATTTAAAGTCTATACATATATACGCACACATACACACACGCATATATATATATATATATATATATATATATATATATTTATGTGTGTATATATATATAAATATATATATATATATATATATTTATGTGTGTATATATATATAAATATATATATATATATATATATATATATATATATATCTATCTATATATATATATATCTATATATATCTATCTATATATATTTAAAATATCTATCTAAATATATATATATATATATATATATATATATATAGTGTATATATACATATATATATATATAGTGTATATATACATATATATATATATATATAGTGTATATATATATATACATATATATATATATGTTACTGTATACGTATACATAGATGTTTAAAGTCCTTGCATAATACATACACACACACATACATACTCAAGTAGATGAATCCGCACATACATATTCATATATACAAGTAAAAATCCATATATAGATCCAAAAAATAGTTCCCCACCTTTTAATTTTGCATTGTTAGTGACGGTGGAAGAGAGAGAGAAAAAAGAATAATTGCTGAAGACAGCAGATATCAATCTTGTTGTAGTAGCTAAATTGATAATGGACCCCAACCCAAGACAAAATTATTTTTTCACGTCTCAATCATTAACAAAAGGATAGCTGACAAATATCTATCGGGGGTGCCACTGAGAGGAAGGAAATTCATATAAAATTTGACCATCAGTTAAGACTACCATTAGTAAAGCTACAAGTGAAGTATACATATTACTTTATAACAGGATATAAGTGTAGACCCTAGGGTATGCAATCTACATCAATATTACCTATAACAGGATATAAATGTAGAACCTACGCTATGCAACCTACATCAATATTACCTTACAACAGGATGTAAGTGTAGAACGTGGCTATGCAACCTAAATCAATGTTACCTTCTAACAGGATATAAGTGTAGAACATAGGCTATGCAACCTACATCAATATTACCTTATATCAGGATATAAATGTAGAACCTACGCTATGCAATCTACATCAATATTACCTTATAACAGGGTATATGTGTAGAACGTAGGCTATGCAACCTAAATCAATGTTACCTTATAACAGGATATAAGTGTAGAACATAGGCTGTGCAACCTACATCAATATTACCTTATATCAGGATATAAATGTAGAACCTACGCTATGCAACCTACATCAATATTACCTTATAACAGGATATAAATGAAGAACGTAAGCTATGCAACCTAAATCAATGTTGCCTTCCAACAGGATATAAGTGTAGAACCTAGGCTATGCAACCTACATCAATATTACCTTAATACAGGATATAAGTGTAGAACGTAGGCTATGCAATCTACATCAATATTACCTCATAACAGGATATAAGTGTAGAATGTAGGCTATGCGACCTAAACCAATGTTACCTTATAACAGGATATAGGTGTAGAACCTAGGCTATGCAATCTACATCAATATTACCTCATAACAGGATATAAGTGTAGAATGTAGGCTATGCGACCTAAACCAATGTTACCTTATAACAGGATATAGGTGTAGAACCTAGGCTATGCAACCTAAATCAATGTTACCTTCTAACAGGATATAAGTGTAGAACATAGGCTATGCAACCTACATCAATATTACCTTATAACAGGATATAAATGAAGAACGTAAGCTATGCAACCTAAATCAATGTTGCCTTCCAACAGGATATAAGTGTAGAACCTAGGCTATGCAACCTACATCAATATTACCTTAATACAGGATATAAGTGTAGAACGTAGGCTATGCAATCTACATCAATATTACCTCATAACAGGATATAAGTGTAGAATGTAGGCTATGCGACCTAAACCGATGTTACCTTATAACAGGATATAGGTGTAGAACCTAGGCTATGCAATCTACATCAATATTACCTTATATCAGGATATAAATGTAGAACCTAGGCTATGCAATCGACATCAATATTTCCAAATAACAGGATATAAGTGTCGAACATAGACTAAGCAACCTAAACCAATGTTACTTTATAACAGGATATAGGTGTAGAACCTAGGCTATGCAATCTACATCAATATTACCTTATATCAGGATATAAATGTAGAACCTAGGCTATGCAATCTACATCAATATTACCTCATAACAGGATATAAGTGTAGAATGTAGGCTATGCGACCTAAACCAATGTTACCTTATAACAGGATATAAGTGTAGAACCTAGGCTATGCAACCTAAATCAATGTTACCTTCTAACAGGATATAAGTGTAGAACATAGGCTATGCAACCTACATCAATATTACCTTATATCAGGATATAAATGTAGAACCTAGGCTATGCAATCTACATCAATATTACCTCATAACAGGATATAAGTGTAGAATGTAGGCTATGCGACCTAAACCAATGTTACCTTATAACAGGATATAGGTGTAGAACCTAGGCTATGCAATCGACATCAATATTTCCTTATAACAGGATATAAGTGTAGAACATAGACTAAGCAACCTAAACCAATGTTACTTTATAACAGGATATAAGTGTAGAACGTAAGCTATGCAACCTAAATCAATGTTGCCTTCTAACAGGATATAAGTGTAGAATATAGGCTATGCAATCTACATCAATATTACCTTATAAAAGGATATAAGTGTAGAACCTAGGCTATGCAACCTACATCAATGTTACCTTATAACAGGATATAAGTGTAGAACCTAGGCTATGCAAGCTACATCAATATTACCTCATAACAGGATATAAGTGTAGAACCTAGACTATGCAAGCTACATCAATATCACCTCATAACAGGATATAAGTGTAGAACCTAGGCTATGCAAGCTACATCAATATTACCTCATAACAGGATATAAGTGTAGAACCTAGGCTATGCACCCTAAATCAATATTACCTCATAACAGGATATAAGTGTAGAACCTAGGCTATGCAAACCTAAATCAATGTTACCTTCTAACAGGATGTAAGTGTAGAACCTAGGGTATGCAACCTAAATCAATGTTACCTTATAACAGGATATAAGTGTAGAACCTAGGCTATGCAACCTACATCAATATTACATTATAACAGGATATAAGTGTAGAACCTAGGCTATGGAACCTACATCAATATTACCTTATAACAGGATATAGGTGTAGAACCTAGGCTATGCAACCTACATCAATATTACCTTATAACAGGATATAGGTGTAGAACCTAGACTATGCAACCTACATCAATATTACCTTATAACAGGATATAGGTGTAGAACCTAGGCTATGCAACCTACATCAATATTACCTTCTAACAGGATAGAAGTGTAGAACTTAGGCTATGCAACCTACATCAATATTACCTTCTAACAGGATATAAGTGTAGAACCTAGGCTATGCAACCTACATCAATATTACCTTCTAACAGGATATAAGTGTAGAACCTAGGCTATGCAACCTACATCAATGTTACCTCATAACAGGATATAAGTGTAGAACCTAGGCTATGCAACCTACATCAATGTTACCTCATAACAGGATATAAGTGTAGAACCTAGGCTATGCAACCTACATCAATATTACCTTCTAACAGGATAGAAGTGTAGAACTTAGGCTATGCAACCTACATCAATATTACCTTCTAACAGGATATAAGTGTAGAACCTAGGCTATGCAACCTACATCAATATTACCTTCTAACAGGATATAAGTGTAGAACCTAGGCTATGCAACCAACATCAATATTACCTTCTAACAGGATATAAGTGTAGAACCTAGGCTATGCAACCTACATCAATATTACCTTCTAACAGGATATAAGTGTAGAACCTACGCTATGCAACCTACAACAATATTACCCTCTAACAGGATATAAGTGTAGAACCTAGGCTATGCAACCTACATCAATGTTACCTCATAACAGGATATAAGTGTAGAACCTAGGCTATGCAACCTATATCAATGTTACCTTCTAACAGGAAATAAGTGTAGAACCTAGGCTATGCAACCTACATCAATATTACCTCATAACAGGATATAAGTGTAGAACCTAGGCTATGCAACCTAAATCAATGTTACCTTCTAACAGGAAATAAGTGTAGAACCTAGGCTATGCAACCTACATCAATATTACCTCATAACAGGATATAAGTGTAGAACCTAGGCTATGCAACCTATATCAATGTTACCTTCTAACAGGAAATAAGTGTAGAACCTAGGCTATGCAACCTACATCAATATTACCTTATAACAGGATATAAGTGTAGAACCTAGGCTATGCAAGCTACATCAATATTACCTTATAACAGGATATAAGTGTAGAACCTAGGCTATGCAACCTAAATCAATGTTACCTTCTAACAGGAAATAAGTGTAGAACCTAGGCTATGCAACCTACATCAATATTACCTCATAACAGGATATAAGTGTAGAACCTAGGCTATGCAAACCTAAATCAATGTTACCTTCTAACAGGATATAAGTGTAGAACCTAGGGTATGCAACCTAAATCAATGTTACCTTATAACAGGATATAAGTGTAGAACCTAGGCTATGCAACCTACATCAATATTACATTATAACAGGATATAAGTGTAGAACCTAGGCTATGCAACCTACATCAATATTACCTTATAACAGGATATAGGTGTAGAACCTAGGCTATGCAACCTACATCAATATTACATTATAACAGGATATAGGTGTAGAACCTAGACTATGCAACCTACATCAATATTACCTTATAACAGGATATAGGTGTAGAACCTAGGCTATGCAACCTACATCAATATTACCTTCTAACAGGATAGAAGTGTAGAACTTAGGCTATGCAACCTACATCAATATTACCTTCTAACAGGATATAAGTGTAGAACCTAGGCTATGCAACCTACATCAATATTACCTTCTAACAGGATATAAGTGTAGAACCTAGGCTATGCAACCTACATCAATGTTACCTCATAACAGGATATAAGTGTAGAACCTAGGCTATGCAACCTACATCAATGTTACCTCATAACAGGATATAAGTGTAGAACCTAGGCTATGCAACCTACATCAATATTACCTTCTAACAGGATAGAAGTGTAGAACTTAGGCTATGCAACCTACATCAATATTACCTTCTAACAGGATATAAGTGTAGAACCTAGGCTATGCAACCTACATCAATATTACCTTCTAACAGGATATAAGTGTAGAACCTAGGCTATGCAACCTACATCAATATTACCTTCTAACAGGATATAAGTGTAGAACCTAGGCTATGCAACCTACATCAATATTACCTTCTAACAGGATATAAGTGTAGAACCTACGCTATGCAACCTACAACAATATTACCCTCTAACAGGATATAAGTGTAGAACCTAGGCTATGCAACCTACATCAATGTTACCTCATAACAGGATATAAGTGTAGAACCTAGGCTATGCAACCTATATCAATGTTACCTTCTAACAGGAAATAAGTGTAGAACCTAGGCTATGCAACCTACATCAATATTACCTCATAACAGGATATAAGTGTAGAACCTAGGCTATGCAACCTAAATCAATGTTACCTTCTAACAGGAAATAAGTGTAGAACCTAGGCTATGCAACCTACATCAATATTACCTCATAACAGGATATAAGTGTAGAACCTAGGCTATGCAACCTATATCAATGTTACCTTCTAACAGGAAATAAGTGTAGAACCTAGGCTATGCAACCTACATCAATATTACCTTATAACAGGATATAAGTGTAGAACCTAGGCTATGCAAGCTACATCAATATTACCTTATAACAGGATATAAGTGTAGAACCTAGGCTATGCAACCTAAATCAATGTTACCTTCTAACAGGAAATAAGTGTAGAACCTAGGCTATGCAACCTAAATCAATGTTACCTTCTAACAGGAAATAAGTGTAGAACCTAGGCTATGCAACCTAAATCAATGTTACCTTCCAACAGGAAATAAGTGTAGAACCTAGGCTATGCAACCTAAATTAATGATACCTTCCAACAGGAAATAAGTGTAGAACCTAGGTTATGCAACCTAAATCAATGATACCTTCTAACAGGAAATAAGTGAAGAACCTAGGCTATGCAATCTACATCAATGTTACCTTCTAACAGGATATAAGTGTAGAACCTAGGCTATGCAACCTACATCAATGTTACCTCATAACAGGATTAAGTGTAGAACCTAGGCTATGCAACCTACATCAATGTTACCTTCTAACAGGATATAAGTGTAGAACCTAGGCTATGCAACCTACAACAATGTTACCTTCCAACAGGAAATAAGTGTAGAACTTAGGCTATGCAACTTACATCAATGTTACCTTCTAACAGGAAATACGTGTAGAACCTAGGCTATGCAACCTACATCAATATTACCTCATAACAGGATATAAGTGTAGAACCTAGGCTATGCAACCTACATCAATGTTACCTTCTAACAGGAAATAAGTGTAGAACCTAGGCTATGCAACCTACATCAATATTACCTTATAACAGGATATAAGTGTAGAACCTAGGCTATGCAAGCTACATCAATATTACCTTATAACAGGATATAAGTGTAGAACCTAGGCTATGCAATCTACATCAATGTTACCTTCTAACAGGAAATAAGTGTAGAACCTAGGCTATGCAACCTACATCAATATTACCTCATAACAGGATATAAGTGTAGAACCTAGGCTATGCAACCTAAATCAATGTTACCTTCTAACAGGAAATAAGTGTAGAACCTAGGCTATGCAACCTAAATCAATGTTACCTTCCAACAGGAAATAAGTGTAGAACCTAGGCTATGCAACCTAAATCAATGATACCTTCCAACAGGAAATAAGTGTAGAACCTAGGCTATGCAACCTAAATCAATGATACCTTCCAACAGGAAATAAGTGTAGAACCTAGGCTATGCAATCTACATCAATGTTACCTTCTAACAGGATATAAGTGTAGAACCTAGGCTATGCAACCTACATCAATGTTACCTCATAACAGGATATAAGTGTAGAACCTAGGCTATGCAACCTACATCAATGTTACCTCATAACAGGATATAAGTGTAGAACCTAGGCTATGCAACCTACATCAATGTTACCTTCTAACAGGATATAAGTGTAGAACCTAGGCTATGCAACCTACATCAATGTTACCTCATAACAGGATATAAGTGTAGAACCTAGGCTATGCAACCTACATCAATGTTACCTCATAACAGGATATAAGTGTAGAACCTAGGCTATGCAACCTACATCAATATTACCTCATAACAGGATATAAGTGTAGAACCTAGGCTATGCAACCTACATCAATATTACCTCATAACAGGATATAAGTGTAGAACCTAGGCTATGCAACCTATATGAATATTACCTTATAACAGAATATAAAACAGATTTTGAGCAAAGTGAAAAATCTATTTTTGGGTGAGAGCCATGTCGTCCTGATGGAAGGTTCCTTCAAGTAGCTTCCTAGGGTATATTTGACTACAGTGATATTCCCAGAGTATCTAACTTAAGGTCTCCATAATTCTAACTCCAGGCACGAATATCCTGAAAGTTTCCTTTAAGGATATCGCATTATATCAGGGAAAGTATTCTTGACACGCCACATAGCAATCTGCACCCCGCATAGCGTTTACGCTTCGAGGGGGAAAAGTGGCAAAATAAAAGAGGAGCCGTTAATAAGGTTCCCTTCCTCCATTACTGTTTGAGTACCCAGATGGCGCCATAATCGCTGCCATCTTTATTCCTTGTAGCATTGAGCCGGTACTTATAGATACAGTATTATTGGGAGGGATCCTGCCAAGGCCTTTCATAGAAAGGATGAATTGAATATGGGATTTAGGCATTAAGCCAAGCACTGGGGCATCAAAGGCCATTCAGCGCTATATAACTAAAATCATTCAATCATATCTGTACACTCACACCATTTAGTATCATTTTAACCTTTAATACAAATCGTAACACTTTCATACAATAAAATCTAGATGTGAAATAAATAGGGATTAAAAGGGTAAAATAAATAAATAAATTAATAAAATCAATTATAGCTCGTAATATAACCCAATACTTTGTATAAATTTTCTCAAGTTCAGGGTATTACAGTTTTCCCCCAGTATATCTCTTAACGGTTTGTCCTGGAGTAAATGTGTCCTCCTCTGGAGATTAAAAACAGGACAATCGACTAAAATATGTTTAACATCCATTGTCACTTGACAGGTATTACAAAGAGGGGCCTGTCTCCCTTCCCCACTCTTCATTAAATAATTGTGCGTTGCATGTGTATGGCCAATACGCAGCCTAGTTAAAATAATGGTATCCCTTCTACTTGTAGAATTACAACATGACCATTTATCCACCAATGGGTGGATTTGTTTCAATTTTGTATGGGTGGTCAGTTCAGACCATCGAGCTTGCCACTTATTTTTACAGTAAAGATGAATCTCACTTTTAAGATCTTTGTAAGGAATACTCAAGGGGGATGGATTACTTAGCCCTGAAGCTTCCTTTGCTGCCTTATCTACTTGTTCATTCCCATCCACCCCAACATGGGCAGGGACCCAACAGAAGTGAACACTGATACTCTTCCTAGATTGCAGAAGTACGAACCAGTCCTGCACCTCTTGTACTAGATGATGGCCTGGCATAATTTGTTTTAATGAGAGTAAAACACTATTGGAATCCGTAAAAATTGTATAAAAACTATTTTGGTTGCCATTTTTAAAAATATGTTGGACGGCGAGAATTATTGCGTACAGCTCAGCAGTAAAAATTGAACAAGAGTATGGGAGTTTCCTTCTAATAACAATATCCCCCACCACAGCTGCACTTCCAACTCCTGAAGCCGATTTGGAGCCATCTGTAAAAACATGTTTCCCATGATGTTGAGCAGCATGATTTAAAAACTCACTTTTCATTACCCTACTAGGTAAGGTATTTTTCCCTCCTGCCGTAAAACATACTTTAACAGGTGGATTACACCAAGGAGGAGACTTGGGATATCCTACCTCTGCTATCTGTGCTGTTAACAAGCCTACTTCTCTAGCATCATTTTTCAGCTGTACTTCCAAAGGCTTAGGCACTCTAGATCTGTTAGGAGCCCGATCTAAAGGCGCCCTAACATATTTACAGTTAGGATTGTTTCTCACAGCAAGGGACCTAGCTAAAAACCTCAAACTCAACTCCTCTCTGCGAATGGAAAGGGGAGGTATGCCAGAATCAACATAAGAGACTGTCAATGGGAGATGTTCTGTAAGCACCTGTGCAGATGCGAAGCCCAGCATTGTGAACAATATCAAGTTTTCCAAGTAAAGTCTTTGTAGCTGACCCATATATTTGGCATGCATAGTCTAACTTGCTCAGACACAAAGATGTATAAATTCTAAGCAAAGTTGTTCTATCAGCACCCCAATCAAAATGCGATATCACTTTCAGAATGTTCAGTGACTTCTTAACCCTGATAGATAGGTCATTTATATGGGGACCAAATGTCATTTTCTTGTCGAAAATGACTCCAAGAAACTTGACACTATCCTCATATGGCAAAATACAATCATTTAAGAAAAGGGTGAGGATCTCTTCCCTTTTACGAGTACGAGTAAAGCGAATGGCTTTGGTCTTCTGAGGAGAAAACATGAA
This sequence comes from Palaemon carinicauda, assembly GCF_036898095.1. NCBI lineage: Eukaryota > Metazoa > Arthropoda > Malacostraca > Decapoda > Palaemonidae > Palaemon > Palaemon carinicauda. Next base: position 40,472,471 of record NC_090732.1, on the reverse strand, counting down.
TCCACAAGAATTTGCCCATGCGGAAGCAGCATTTATTGCAATTTGAAGATTTTGGCATGCTTGTAGTGCAGATGATCCACTACAATAAATTGCAAAGTCATCGACAAATAGTGATCCTTGTATGCCAGGAGGTATGTGACTAATGAGACTATTAATAGCAACAGCAAACAAGGTCACACTCAATACGCTGCCTTGGGGGACACCTTCTTCTTGCATGTAGGATGAAGATAGTTCTGACCCTACTCCCACTTTAATGGAGCGGTTTGATAAAAATTCTTCAATAAAAGAGAACATATGTCCTCCTATACCCCACGAGGCCAATTGCTTTAAAATACCACCCCTCCAGGTGGTGTCATATGCCTTTTCAAGGTCAAAAAAGACACCCACCACCTGGTTTTGGTTAGAAAAAGCATTTGAAATTTCCCTTGATAACATCAGCAAAGGGTCTAGAGTACTTCGGTTCTTCCTAAAACCAAACTGTCTGTTAGATAAAAGATTTTTTGATTCTAGATACCACACAAGTCTGTTGTTGATCATTCTCTCAAATAGTTTGCATATGCAACTGGTCAAGGATATGGGCCTATAACTAGATGGCAGTTCTGGGTCTTTACCAGACTTGTGGCCTGGAATTACAATTGAAGTATGCCAGGAATCAGGAGATGTATGGGAAGCCCATAGACCATTAAAGGTTTCTAATAAAAATTCCTTGGTATCCACTGGAAGATGTGATATCATTTCATACCGGATGCCATCCTCACCTGGGGCAGTTAAAGAAGAGCTGGAGATAGCATTTTGCATCTCCTCCATACTAAAAGGCAGGTTAAAAGCTTCAGTATTTGAAGAAGCAGGAGGAACAACAGATGTTGATGCTCTAATTTGTTGAAATGCTGGGGAATAGTTGTCAGCACTTGATACATGAGCAAAGTGCTTAGCAAGAACCTCTGCTACATCTTTGGGGTCAGATATATATCTATTATTTTCCCTTAATATTGGTAGAGGCTTAGGGACGAATTTACCTTGAAGTTTTCTAATCTTGTCCCATATTTCCTTTGAAGGAGTTTTGGTATTAATATTAGATATATATTTCTTCCAAGATGCTCTCTTTGCTTTTTTAAAAATTCTTTTTTGTTTGGCACAGGCTCTGAGATATGCTATTCTATCTGCTAAATAGTTTGTCCTCAAGTATCTTCTGAAGCAAGTTCGGGTCACTTTTCTTGCGTTGGCACATTCTTTACTCCACCAAGGAACTACAGAGCGATGAGGTAAACCGCATGTTTTAGGTATAAACTTGCTAGCATTATCATCAATAATATTTTCAAGATGTTGATAGGCATGCACTGGATGTAAATTCATCATATTCTTTATCAGTGTGTGAACAGTTTTCATAAGCTGCCCAGTCTGCCTCATCTATCTTCCATTTTGGTGGACACTGAGAAGGAAGATTATGGACATAATTTAACATTATTGGCCAATGGTCATTGCCATGTAGGTGTTCATTTACTAACCAAAGGTAGTCCAATCGAATGGATGAGGAACAGATTGACAAATCAATGGCTGATGTAGAGTTGTGGAATACATCATACCTAGTTGGAGAACCATCCTTCATTAGTATTACATCATTGTTGTCGATTAATTCTTCAACAAGATTACCCCATCTATCGCACACATTTCCACCCCATAAAGTATGCTTTGCATTAAAATCACCCATTAAAATAAAAGGGGCAGGAAGCTGATTGATCAAGTCTTGGAGGTCAGAAAGTCTAAGCCTTCTTGGATTACCAGCATGATCTAAGAGGAAAAGTTCTAAGGATGGTTCAATATATAGCGAGCATAAAGTAATTTTTTTCCCCGATATGAGTTCTAACTGCACATGCCTGTAGTGGTGTATTGAGTGGGATAGTTTCAAATTTTACAGATTTGTGAATAATAAAACCTGTACCACCTTGAGCTCTTGCAGCTTGCAAAGGAGGGGATCTACAAAGATGATAATTGAGTCCAGGATTAAATGGTTTGTCACCGATCTTGGTTTCCTGTAGGCAAATTACCTTCGTGTCTGAGTCCCTGGTTAAAGTTTTTATTTGCTCAATGCTAGTACTTAGACCTCTGCAATTCCACTGGATGATAGACATTATCTTTTGTTATTATTTTTCTTTGTCTCATTTGTCTTTTGGGACTTTTCAGATGAAGCCATGTAAGGCCTGGAGATGGAAGGCTTTACTAGGCCACCACTCTTCTTTTCTTTCTTTCTAGAATCTTTATAAGAGTCAACCTTAGGATCATGAGCAGTAGGGCACTTACCTGACTTAGATGAAGGTGAGGATGATGGGGACCTTTTCCTCTTTGGAAGATCTTGTTTTCCAATCTCCATCAAATCAGGTAGAGATTCTGCCTGAGACAATACATTTAAGGTGGTGGAAGCCACATTGGCTTCCTTGGAGGATTGTGCTAGAACTTCAACAGTTCGAGCACTTAACCCAGAAGGCTGGGCTACTACCTCTAGGGGAGATGCTCCTATCGGTGACAATACTTTTGGTGTGTTGGACACCATATTGACCTCTTTGGAGGTTTGTGCTCTGGCTTTTATAGCCTGAGCACTTGACCCAGATGGCTGGGCTACTACCACTAAGGGAGATGCACCTGACGGGCCAGGTGCTGCCACTGGTCCCCCTGTGGTAGTAAGGGGTAGTGGATTATAATCTTTTGTTGGCATCTTAACCGCGCGAGCAAAATTAAGTTGCCGATTGAGTAAATGCTTTGCATAACCTACACTTATATGTTCAGCATTTGCTTTCAAGATTGCAGCTTCTTCATTCTTGTATTCTCTACATCTTTTATCATTTGGTTTATGATTATCTTTACAGTTTACACAGGTTGTATCTCTGTTGCATTGGCCATGTTCTAACAAAGAACAGTTAATACAGATCTTCGTATTATTGCAGTACCGGGAAGGGTGACCGTACTTGAAACAATTAAAGCATTGTAAAGGCCTAGGTTTATATTCTCGAACACGTACTCTTTCATTCTCAATAATTATATGATCTGGTATAACAGGGGTTTCAAATGTTAAAACTACCATGCTTGTTTGAGGGATCTTACTTACTTTCCAAACATTAGCAGGGCACATGTCCAGAATTTCTGGTTCTGAGAATTCATATAGATCTTTATCAAAAACTACTCCTTTACCATAGCTGAAGCTCATATGTGGTTTAATATCCTTAATAGGATCAATTTCTGCAATCTTCATGCCACAAAGCATGTGAGCTTGAGTATCTGATTTTGCATTAATCAAAACAGATTGCTTACCGTATCTACTAATATCCTTACTTTTAATTAATCCAACTTTTTTTTGTATAAATTTACTAATCTTATAATAGTTATAATTATCTATCTTTCCAGATGCAATTATCCATGTTGGGGGCTTGGGGGTTCTTACTTCTGGAAGTCTATGCTCTATTTCTTTTTCCATCCATTCTTCTGGTTTATATACCTCTAGGTGTCTTGGTGCTTTATCACATAAAGCCCCAGAAATCAAACAATTGTCAATTTTTATGCTCTCTAAATTTTTATTTGCTTCTAAAGCAATCTCAAAACTTGAAAATGATACCCAAGCTTCCCAAAAGCCTTTACCACCATTAAGCTCCATTAAAATTTCTTTGATTGCTCCAAATCTACAGAAGGCTTCATGAATTATGTCATAGCTACAACCAATTGGTATGTTTTTTAAGTGGAGAATTTTCAGATTTTTTGTTGGATCTGGTAATGAGCCAGAACCAGAGAGTAAAGTATTACGGTTATTACAAGCATCATTTTCCACCAGTGCCGATAAATTGTCTTTAACAACACTGGTCAAAGAAGTATTGTTGGAGGAATCCTTTTTATTGCCGAGGTTGTCAACAGAGCTTTCCCTATTTAAACAAGCAGAAGTCGTCAACGGTGTCTGGGGTTCGCCATTTGATCCAGGGGTACGGGGAATATTAAGTTTACTCATTAATTATTTTTTTAGGGGGAGGGAAGGGGTCATAATAACAATGAAAAAAATAATTGAAAAAAATATAGTTTAAGGGAGAGAAAAAATTAAGATAGTCTGAAATTCCAAAGAAGACACCGTTAGCCTTTCCTGGAATTAATTTCTCCACCAATGACACCTGTGAAAGCTGCTTACCAAATGTCCACTCCCTACCCTACCACAAAGGGATGGTACCACTATGATTAGAGTGGCTCAAGTGTATGCCAAACCCGCTTGATGGGACAGAGCATTTCAAGAATACAATCATCCCCACTCTAATCATAGTGGCAGGCAAACTGGACAGAATGCCGAGAGTCCTATCTCTATAAAATCGCCAACCCCTGGAATCCGAAGGCCAAATTTCCTAAGAGATAGTTCCGCGTGCCAGTATGGGAATACTGACACTCCTAGGTGTCCAAACATTTTCGGGCAGTTGGCAAGACCACCACAGCTCCCACAATTGATTTTGAAATAAAAACCGATCATGGATACAATGTCCCCTCTAAAAAACCTGGACAGTGAAATGGGTAAAAGAGTTTTGACAGCAAGGTTGGAGACAGCTGATAATTATGAAGGAGGAATAAGCAGCTGATAATTATGAAGGAGGAATAAGCAATAAGAGGTAATAGAAAAAGAATGAGAGAAATTTAGAGTCAAACTGAGGAAAAGAAATTCCCCAGTTCGAGAGCCCTCTTGCCCGTCACAAGCCTTCAGCACGGGAATGATATGCCGTGCTGAAGCCCAATGACTTCATCAAGGCATTCTCTCGTTAAGAGGGTGATGTGAAGCTTGGGAGCCACGTTGGACATCACCGGGGTTAAAAAACGTAGGGAGTCGTGCTCAGTCCAAAACAGAGTGGTTTGAACTGATAATGGTCTCGAAGAACACGAGCCTTAGACATTTTTTGTGGTCCGGGTGTATCGAGATATGGAAATACGCGTCCTGCAGATCCAGACACACTATCCAGTCTCCCTGTCTGTTGCCTGTAAGGACTGACACTGAAGTTTCCATGGCAAATTTTACTTAGCTGACGAACATGTACAATGGACTGACGTCCAGAACAGGTTTTCATCCTCCCCGAGCTTTTCAGAACTAGGAAAAGTATGTTGTAAAAACCCCTCCGAGGAGGTGTCCTCTACCACTTCTATGACTGATTTCGACAGCTGCTGCCTTGTTTCCTGAGTGGTCTGTTGTAAACTCCAAGGGTATCGACGACATGGGAGGCATAGCACATCTCGCTTTTTTATTTGGTTTGTTGACTTGGGAATCTGCGAGCTTGACCTCCAGCCCCAATCCTCTGAGTTCCCCTTGAAGGGGCTCTCCCACAAAAGCGCTGACGAGTGGGAAGAGCCTCCTTTTATATCCTTGCTAAAAAGCTAGCTGGGAGGACTTATTTAGCAGGCCTAGAGAAAAAATCTTGTGCAGCCTGTTATGTCAGAGCTGTCGACAAATCTTTCCCCAAGTCCGAAGGAAAAAGACTATTACCCAATCGGAGCAAGTAAAAGTTAAGATCTCTGAACAAGGGACAAACGCGAGAGTTCCGAGAGTCCAGTCCGTAAGGCTGAAGACTTCTATTCTCTAAAAAATTCCCTTCAGCAGATGGTCCATTTCAGAATTGGACCACATAATCTTCGACTTGCTCATGGCTGACCTGAGTGAGGAGTCAACAAGTCTGGAGAAGTCTCCCTGGGCGGAGGCAGGAACTCCCAAACCGAGAACTTCCCCCAGACGAATACCACACACTACATCTGGAAGCCAGTCGAGTTTGAGGAAAAGAAAAAGAAGCTCTACCCTAGATCCTTTCTCTTAGACGTCCATTGGTTGAGAGTTGAGAAAGCTCTGTTAACCGATCTAGCCAGGACCATCTTCTTGAAGGAGGATGTCTTTCGAGAGTCTGCCCTTCAAAACCTGAGAGGGTGGGCTCTGAGGTATAGGTTGAGGAAAGTCTTCTGGATACAGAGATTTTAACACTGTCAGAAGTTTTTTTTTTTTTTTTTAAAGTTAGCTGTCTGTAGTGAACCCCGAGATTCGTCTTCTAATTCGGCTAATGGAACATCGATTCCCTGATTCGAATGGGTAGGAGACAAAACCGCGTTATCCTGTCTTCCAAAAATAATTAATCTTGTCCTGAAGAAATCTCGTGAAGGATATTATCCAGTTGCGAAGAAGAATCACGTTTATGTACTGTAAGCTTCGAGGGAGAGACAGGTTCCAGTGCTTCCAGCATAAGATGATCATGCTGTAAGGAAGCATCATCTGTAAACCCACGCGAGAAAATCTTGATCGCATGCGTCCAGCATAAGTTCAGCATGTGGTATGTCAACAGCGTGACGCGAAGGAGCATTAGTTGCGCGTTCAGAAAATCGCGAAGGAGAGAAAAAACTTGTCTATCCTGTTGCGAGGACAAGTGCCGACTATATGAGTCCATCATGGGTCCAGATTGAGACTGTTTTATGTTTCCATGAGAGTTATCAGTCTACTGCATGCGTCCCAAATGCCGTTAGTCTGCCGAGAGCCGTGAGGAAGCATTAGTATCGCGTCCAGACAATCGCGAAGTAGAGACAACTGTTTGTCTATAGTGACGTGGGGACAAAACCTGACTGCATGCGTCCAGCATATATCCAGACTGCTGCATGTGTCCAGATTGCCGTGAGCTATCAGCGTGTCGCATGCGTCTCGCATGAGTGATAGTCGCGCGTTCCGCAGATCCCGAAGGCGAGACAACCGCTTGTCTAAAGTGACGTGGGGACAAAACCTGACTGCATGCGTCGTCCAGACTGCCGCATGCGTCCAGGTTGCCGTGAGCTGATGCATGCGTCCACCTTATTGCTTGCCGCAACGCGGGCCGATCGCTGCGAGGGAGCGTTGCCGAGTATCGGAGAAATACTGTCCGTTAAATATCTGATGACCGTTTTCTTGGTCTATTGCTGTCCTTAGATTCTTTAAGACGCGATTTTTCTGCCTGAGAATCGTAAGCGTCAAACATTGACGAAATCGACCTCTTTAATTCAGACAAATCAGATACATGATGAGCGCCGTGTGCGCTAACTGAACGATGTACTGATCACTGCGAGGTATCGGCAACTGTCGATACTTCCAGGGCGCCTTGTGCGCGATCTGAACAGTGTATCGATCGTTGTGAGGGATCGTTAACTTAAACGTAGGGGTTGGCGCCAACCACGTCACTGTTTTGCATCGTCTGACGAAGATGCAGACATTTTAACCTCGCCTTTCCTGTGGCGAGGGGGAGCGATCTGGGGATCGTCAACACGATCGCTCAAGGGAACGTCCATTTGCTGATCAAGGTCTGACATATCCTTTGGCCTTTCGACATTCCTTCTCCCAGGGGTTGGGGAGCATGGAAGATGTCCCGGGCTGGGATTATGACGGACATGAACGGACGCACCCTCTACTGCACTGACATTGAACACTGGCACTTTTAATTATTTCACATTAGATCTTAATAGACCTTCCCGTTGCGAGAGATTACCCTTTTTCGTCAAGGGCTAGAAAGAAAATACAAAAGGATATATGATTCATATTAGTATTCTCAAAATCGAAATATATAAATAACGATACAAGTAATTGTGAAAACAAAAAACGATTGTCAATAGTATTATGTGTCGTAGATTGACTGCATTGTGTCATTTTATGTGCCATTGTGCACTAGTACTTTAAACTATTTCACATTAGATCATAATAGACCTGCCCTTTGCGAGAGATTATCCTCTTTCGCCAAGGGCCAGAAAGAAAATACAATAGGATATATGAATAATATTAGTATTCTCAAAAGCGAACTAATAAATAACGATACAAGTAATGTGAAACAAAAACGATCGTTTATTATCTGACATCTCACTTGGAAGTACTACGAGCGTAAAATGACTGTACGCTTGAGAAATCTCTAAATTGAAAATTGACTAAGGTTAATATACTAATAGGACATATATATACTTAAAAATGACAAATTCGTCGATATTTGTATTTTTCCTAACAATACAAACCTTAGCTACTTAAAGTGGGTAATTACTTTCGCGTAGCTGAAAGGACGAGCCATAAAAATTTTGACGAGGGATTATTACCCCACCGCTAGTTAGCGGGGGGGGGGGGGGGGGGGGGGTAGGGAGGGTAGTTAGCTACCCTCCCCCCTCACACACCTGTGCTGTAGCTCCACGTTTGCTTAGAGGTAGGACTTCATGGGGGACAGGGCTGGCGGGCAAGTTTGATTAAATAGCTAAGATTTGTATAGTTAGGAAAAATACAAATTATCTACGAATTTGTCATTTGTTCCGTAACTGGAGTACAAACCACGCTATTTAAAGTGGGCGACTTAACCCTTAAGAAGGGTGGAACAAGTCCCAGCCATACTGGCTTTTGGCTTTGCCTGGGGACTCATTATCTGAGTGTGTCAGCACTCAACAATAAAGAATCCCTGCACCTCGCTCGCACCTTGCTATGCAAGGGCTGCGGCCTACACAAGTTGTGTGTGAAGGAAAAAAAGTGTGACTCGTCCTAGAAAGTTGACCTGAAGTTCTTTAGATGGAAACTTAAGGCTAGGACTCTCCCAATACCACCTCGTCAGGGTATGGGGACGCGACAGTATCAACTTGATACTAGGAACACAAGGAAACATGGTTTACCCGCAGAGGTTTGAGGTCAGCTGTGCAGAGAACCCAGGATGCTGCTTTCCCCAAAAGAGGGGAGGATGAAGAAAAGAATAAGGGCCAGGCATACCTTTTCATTCATGCAGACTAAAACCGGGTAACAATGCCCTCAACCCTCTGCTACTTGTCCATTAAGGAGCCTGAGGTTTAAACCAGCTGTTGTGCATCCACCACAGGGCCGATAGAGAACGTATCGAGCCTCCTGTGGGTCACGTCTTGCATGTAGTGGGCTGTGAAGGTCGTTTGACGCTTCCAGACCCCAGCTTGTAGCCCCTTCCTCACTGAGAAGTTTCTCTTGAATACCAGGGACGTTGCAATGCCTCTGACATCGTGTGCTCTAGGGCGACGTGACGGAGGAGGGTCTGGATTCAGGGCATGATGGATGACCCTTCGAATCCAAGCCGAGATGGTATTCTTTGTGACCCTCCTCTTCATCCTTCCTGTGCTCACAAACAGGGCTTGCACGCGAGGACGAACTGCCGCTGTTCTTTTAAGAAAATGCCTCAGACTCCTTACTGGGCACAGTAGGAGATGGTCTGGGTCATCTGTTATGGAACGAAGACTCGAAATCCGGAAGGAGTCGAAGCGAGGGTCCGGCACTCCCGGATTCTGAGTCATAGCAGTAAACTCAGGGACGAAGCTGAACGTTACCTCCCCCAATCCCCTTGAATGGGCAATGTCATAAGAGAGATCATGAAGTCCGCTAACTCGCTTGGCTGACGCCAAAGCTTGTAGGAACACCGTCTTCTAAGTCACGTGGCGATCTGAAGCCTGGCGTAATGGTTCGTAGGGAGGTCTCTTAAGAGACCTGAGGACTCGAACCACGTTCCATGGAGGAGGTCTCACTTCCGACTGAGGGCAGGTAAGTTCATAACTACGTATGAGTAGGGAAAGTTCTAGCGAAGAAGAAATGTCCACTTCTTTGAGCCTGAAGGCTAGACTTAAGGCTGAGCGATAGCCTTTCACTGCCGAGACTGAAGGGCGCATTTCTTCTCGCAAATACACTAAGAACTCCTCTATTGCTGGAATAGTGGCATCGAGTGGAGAGACCCCCCTTCCACGACACCACCACAGAAAACTCTCCACTTCGCCTGGTAGACTCCTGCAGATGACTTTCGCAGGTGTCCAGACATCCTTTCCGCAACTTGTTGCGAAAATCCTCTCTCTGCGAAGAGATGCTGGATAGTCTCCAGGCGTGAAGCCGAAGCGAAGCTACGGCTTTGTGAAAGCTGCTGGCGTGTGGTTGTTTGAGTAGCTTGTGTCATGGAGGGAGTTCTCTCGGAGGCTCCGTAAGGAGTTGCAGAAGGTCCGGGAACCATTCCGCATGATGCCACAGCGGAGCTATGAGAGTCATCGAGATGTTGACCGATAGTCTGGTCTTGTTGATTGATTGATTGATTTAAAGTTTTCAGGCATCCTGACATCTGAGGTCATTGACGCCGGTAACATTTAATTTATGTATACAAAAATAAAAAATAAAATTAAATAAAAAATAAAAGAGTATTCAATTAAAATCATAAAAGTTGAATGACATAAAAGTTAAATATTTTTCAGAAGACCTGCTTCTGAAATAAATCTAAAAATGCCACTTGCATGGTAGAACACATCATTTCCAAGAATCTTGGCAAGGATGAACCTGCCACCCTCACCTCGAGCCTCAAACAAATATCTATTCCTTAAGTTGTTATAATTGGGGCATTCGGTCAACAAATGCCTTACTGTTAGAGGTACTAAACAGTCGTCACAATACGGTTGGTGTTGGCCCTTCAGCAGAAACTCGTGTGTCAACCGAGTGTGACCAATACGGAGACGACAAAGAGACTTCTCCCATTTTCGGGGCATCATATTATACCTCCAAGGAGATATGTCATTTGTTATCTCTCGCATTTTATTGCCATCTTGACTATCCCATTGCTGTTGCCATTTATTGCAAACCAATTTCTTGATGTCAGGTAAGAAATCATTACAGGGAATGGGATACCTTCTTGGCAGCAACTCGGATGCAGCCTTCTTAGCCAGTGAATCTGCCTTCTCATTCCCAGACACACCTACATGTGCTGGAACCCAACAAAATTGAACTGTTATACCTCTCCGTCCAATAATGAGAAGCCATTCTAAAATCTTTAAAACTAGAGGGTTATTAGAATTAAAAACTTCCACAGCTTGAAGGACACTCCTTGCATCACTAAAAATTGTAAAATTACCCAACGCCAGCATCAGATTTGGAGCCATCAGTATAGATAAAAGTTGATCCTCTATGTTCTTTAACATGTTCATTAAAAAGAGACCTGGCTTATAGGTCTGACATATTCTTCTTATCTACAATAAAATATTTACAAAAAGATATCTCTGGTAACTTCCATGGAGGCGTTGATGATACCTTGAATGGAAGTACCTTATTTCTAATTATATCCAGACTATTTAATAATTGTTTCACCCGAAAGCCATAAGGTTGAGGAGATTGGGTGCAACTCAAAGTATGATGCGTGTCTTACAAGGCTTGCAGTCTGAAAGGCTAGAGAGTTAGGGAGTCTTTGCAATCTAAACCAATACCGAAGAATGGAAGACATTCGGTAAAGGTCTAGAGGTAACTCTCCAGCATCAACAAGGAGACTTGGGATAGGCGAGGTTTTAAAAGCTCCAGTAGACAATGTAATACCTGCATGATGTATCGAGTCTAATATTTTTAACCGGCTTGGGGTGGCTGAAGAATATAACTCACAACCATAACTAATTTTGGAAAAAATCAAGGCCTTGTATAATTTTAAAATAGTATTGCGGTCTGCCCCCCATGATGTATGGGACAATACTTTTAAGATATTCAGAGCTTCAACACATTTAGCTTTTAGCGCTTTTAGGTGAGAAACCCATGTAAGCCAACAATCAAATATCAAACCTAAAAATTTAGCTTCTCTTGCACATGGTATCCGTTGACCTTTAATGTATATATCCGGGTCTGGATGTACTCCCCGGATACGACAAAAATGGACAATGGTAGTTTTACTTGTCGAGAACCTAAATCCCTTCATGTCAGCCCACTGGATAATTTTATCAATAGCGAGTTGAATTTTTCTCTCAACCATTGCCATTCTAGTGCCAGCAAATGATATTGAGAGATCATCCACAAATAATGTTGAGAGAACATCCTGGGGAATGGCTGAGGATATCCCATTAATTGCTAGTGCAAAAAGGGTTACACTCAGCACACTACCCTGAGGAACTCCTTCTACCTGGCACTTACTGTCTGATAGAGTATCCCCAACTCTCACTTGAAAAACTCTACGTGAAAGAAATGCCTGAATAAATAGTGGCAGCTCTCCTCTCAATCCCAATTCATGAATGGTTTTAAGTATACCATATCTCCATGTGGTATCATATGCCTTTTCAAGGTCAAAAAATACTGTAACATGGTGCTGTTTGGAAGCAAACGCTTCACAAATAGAAGACTCTAGTCGTATCAACACATCAGTCGTTGAGTGCATTTTTCGGAATCCACATTGAATCGATGATAAAATACCTTTCTTTTCAAGGTACCACATCAGCCTTGCATTGACCATCTTCTCCATGATTTTACATAAACAAGATGTCAATGCAATAGGACGATAGTTTGCTGATAAAAACTTGTCTTTACCGGGTTTTAAAAAGGCTAAAATAATGGCTAGTTCCCAAACACTTGGGTAACCATGATCATGCCATATTCTATTAATAATGCTTAAAATAAATAGCTTTGTATTAAAATGTACATGTTTAATCATTGCATATGGAATTCCATCGGGTCCAGGGGCTGTATCATTGCAATGAGCAAGTGCGGAATCAAATTCTCTTTCAGTGAAAGGAGAATTATACTACTCTTCCCTTCTTGTTGCAAAATTTAAAATTTTCTTTTCTTCAGTGCTCCTATACTGGTGACCAGGGGCTCCTTCAAACTTGCTGGATACATTTGAAAAATGATTAGCCAGGGCATTGCTAACTTCATTTGCTTCAGTTACATACTGGCCATTCACCTTCAACACTGGTGGTGGGTTGGGGGTGAATTTGCCAGCTATCTTTTTTACTTTCCTCCACACAGAAGATAGTGGTGTTCTACTGTTAATGGAGGAAACAAAAGACATCCATGACTGGCGCCTTGCTTCTTTCATGGCACGACGGAACTGTGCTCTACATTTCTTGTACATAATTAAATTCTCATCAGTTCTGCGTCTACGCAATTGTGTTAAGAGATCTTCTTGTGGCTCTGTGGAGTGCAGTTAGTTCTGAAGACCACCACGGGACTGGTCGTCGTTTGAATAACCCTGTTGTTTTGGGAATTGAATTGACTCCTGCTGTATGAAGAGTTCCATTCAGTAGGTCTATGGCATCATCAATACTTTCAAACTGTTCTGCTCTCCCTTCGATTTCACTTAGCTCAGAAAATTTAACCCAGTCTGCCTTGTCTAGATTCCAACGTGGCGATCTTTGCAAAGGCGGACCCTTGTTGGTAATTGAATTGTGAGTGGTGCATGATCACTAGTATGCCAATCATCTAATGTCCTCCAATCAAAATCAAGAAGGCAGTTAGAGCTTGCAACTGAAAGGTCAATGCATGACAAGGTACCTGTCTGAACATGGAAGTGTGTGGGCTCTCCTGTATTAAGGAGTCCCACATCCTCATTCTCCACAATTGATGAGATAATATTGCCCCTTGTGTTTGCTAAAATATCACCCCATAAAGGATGTCTACCATTCATATCTCCCAGTAAGAGAAATGGTTGAGGGAGTTGATGAATGACCTCTGCTAAATCATCATATAAAATATTATCATTTGGAGGCAAGTAGAGAGAGCATATGGTATATTTTCTTCCTATATCAATTTGTACAGCCACTGCCTGCAGTTTTGTAAATATAGACATAGGTATTTGGGGAACATCTCGACGAACGTACATGAGACTTCCACCATGGCTCCCTGCTTGATGATTATATGGTGTTCTATAGCTAACATACTCTCGAGGACTAGGAGTGTTAGCATCAAGCATACTTTCCTGTAGACATACAATTATGGGGGAATGTTCATGAATTAGGAGCTTAAGTTCTTCAAATTTTGCCCTTAAACCGACAATTCCATTGCAAAATTGAGGAGAAAACTATGGATTATTTTGGGAAGACATCTTGGATGAGGTCTTCCCATTAGCAGTTTTTAATCTAACATTATTACCTGTAGGTTTCTTCAGAGGTGGTCTTGTTATGTTGGGTTTTACGTTGGTGATTTTCTTTGTATCCTTTTGATCTATTTGTTGAGGGGGATGGTGGACCTCAACTTGAATTTCCGATTTATTTAAATTATCTTCTGGTTGATCGGCAACATCAACAGACAAAACATCATATTTATTTGATGTCATAATTCTAGTATTTCTTATGGAAGGGGGTGAGAGAGATGGAGGTCTCTCTCTTTTACGATTAGTAGGTTGTGAGTTACCAGGTTTTTGTACCTTCCCCACTACAGGTACACCTGATAACTTGGTGTCAGGTGGAATCTCCATTAAATCAGGCAAGGATATGGCCTGGGAGAGGTTAGTACTATCCTTTGTAATGGGGGACAAAGGTTTGATAGTGGTGGGCAATGTCTTTTGGTTGATACTCAATGATAAATCTTTAGGAGGAGATGTTCTTGTCTTATGCAACACTTTATCAATAGATGGTGAATTCCTTTTTCGAAAACTACTTACAGTAGTAGGTGGGCGAGATGATTCCCGAGGAACTTTTTCTCCCGTTTTTAATGTCTTTGCATAAGTATTAGATTTATTTAATAATCTCTTGGCATGCCCCACGCTTACCTGTTCAATAATTGATTTATTGAAGGCAGCCTCTTCTAACTTATAAAACTGGCAGCTCCTATCATTAGATTTATGATTAGAGTTGCAGTTTAAGCACCTTGCCTCAAATGTACATTCCCCATGGTAAATATTGGAGCAAGTATTACAAATTCTTTCACTATTGCAAACTTTGGAAGGATGTCCAAATTTAAAGCAATTATAAAATTGCAGTGGCTTTTGCTTAAAAGGTTGAACTATGATCCTTTCGTTTTCTATGTCTATGTGGAAAGGTACATCGGCATCCTGGAAAGTAAGAACAATCATTGATGTTCCAGGTACTTTATGTACTTTCCACACTGATAGAGGACACATAGCCAATATCTCCTCTTCAGTAAATTCATACAGATCCCTATTAAAAACCACTCCCCTTCCATAGCTAAAGTTTAGATGGGGTTTGATGTCCAATTTTATATCATCATTTACTGTCTTCAAATTGGACAGTATAACAGACTGTGTGTATGACTTGGCCTTTATCAAGTAACTTTTCTTACCGAATCGAGATATATCTCCAGGTGCGATCGTACCTACCTTCCTCTGAAGAAATTTGCAGACCTTGAAATCATTTTCCGTACCTCCTACAGATTGAGCAAGAAGCCACATTGGTGGTTTTGGCTTTCTTTGGGATGGCATATCTGCCTCTATATCTTTATTAGCCCAGTCTGCTGGTCTGTAGACATCCAGATCTTTAGGTGCCCCATCACACAGAGCACCCTTAACACTCATATTACCTACTTTAATATCAACAATATTACGGCTTGCATTAAATGCTTCCTCATGACAATTAAATGATAACCAAGATTCCCAATTATCATCTTGAAGTTTCATTCTAATTTCTTTTATTAATCCATAACACTCAAATATTTTATGTAGCATATCATAATTAGCTTCTAATGGGATTTGGGTAATGTGCAGGACATTCAGTTTTCCTGTGTTGCCCAAATTACCCTTTTTCCGAGCGTTTAAAGAATAGTCCTTTTTAGTTCCTACGTCGTCAACGGAGTTTTCTTTAAATGAATTGCCAGAGGTCGTCAACAGTGCCAGGGGCGAGTCAGCATATCCAGGGGAGGTGGGGTCATTTTCACAAGAATCCATCAGAAAAAAGAAAAGAAGTGATTTTTTGAAGTTTGATTTACCTGCTTGAGAACATTAAGGCATCACATGTTGGGAAGGAAATTTACACTCTCCACTACTGGCACAGTGAGAGTATACTTCCCAGATGGTCCACTCCATACCCTACCCGAAGGATAGCATCAAAACAGATATAGAGGCACAGGTGTAAGCTGAACCCGCCTGTTAGGACTGAGACCAAGAAACTATGGAATCATCCTCCCCATATCTGTAATGACAGGCTTCCGGCCAAAAGCCGAGAGTCCTACCCCAAGCGTTGGATCCCCTTGGATTCTGAAGACCCAACACTTGAGAATAGTTCCGCCAAAAAGGTCCAAACCATCTTCGGGATGGCTGAGATCATCCAATACTCTCACATATAGCTTTGAGCACAAACACCTCCCAGCCGTGACACCTTTCCCATTCATCAAAGCAGGCAGCAATACCGGATGTAGAAACATCCGCCCAAGTGGCAATAACAGATGTAGAAACATCCATGCCATAAAAAGAGAAAAAAAAAAAAATAATAATAAACATATATATGTAAATATATACACATACATATGGGAAATTTTACTCATAGGGTTGGGACAGCAACATGAAGGAAAGTTTATAATATTAGGAGAAGGTTGAAGCAATATAAAGAGGAAGAAAAGATAATTAAGAGAGAAATTTAGATTCGAACTGGGGGAGCAATTTCCCCAAGTTCGAGAGCCCTCTTGCCCGTCACCAAGTTTCAGCACGGGAATAGAATGCCGTGCTGAAGCTCAGTGACTTCATCAAGGCATTCTCTCATTAAGAGGGACTGGTCTTTTTGAGTACCCTCCTCATCAGACAGAACGGTGGGAAAGGCATACACGTTGATGTTGTACCACCGTTGTTGGAAAGCATCTTGCCAGAGCCTTGGGTTCCGGGACTGGGGAACAGTACAGCGGCAGTTTGAAGTTCAACGCTGTCACGAACAGATCCACAATCGGGGAACCCCACAAAGTCAGGACTTTGTTTGGCTACTTGACGATCCAAAGACCACTCGGTACTCACTATCTGAGACGCTCTGCTCAGACTGTCGGCGAACAGATTCCTTTTGCCCGGAATGAAGCGAGCCAAATGTGGAATCGAGTGGACTTCGGTCCATCTCAGTATCTCTAATGCAAGATGGGATAGCTGTTCTGAAAATGTACCTCCCTGCTTGTTGATGTAAGCCACTACTGTGGTGGTGTCGCTCATCACCACCACTGATTGACCCGCCAGGTGCTGTTGGAACTGTTGAAGGGCTAGAAAAACGGCCTTCATTTCTAGCAGATTTATATGGAGGCACTTTTCTGATTCTGACCACAGGCCTGAGGTCCTGTGGTTCAGCACGTGGGCCCCCAACCCTTTCTTTGAGGCGTCCGAAAACAGCATCAAATCCGGGGGGAGGATGAGAAGATACACTCCCTTTCGTAGGTTCTCGTCTGCCACCCACCACTGAAGGTCCGTCTGTTCCGTGAGACCCATAGGGATCAAGATGTCCGAGGAATCGTGTCCTTGACTCCACCGGGACTTGAGTCGCCATTGCAGAAATCTCATTCTGAGGCGACCGTTGGGAACTAGACGGACCAGGGATGAGAGATGGCCGAGGAGATGTAACCACGATTGGGCTGGGAGTTCGTCTCGTCTAAGGAAAGGACTTGCAACCTTCCTCAGCCTTGCTATCCTGTCATCTGATGGGAAGGCTCTGTGGAGATTGGTGTCCAATATCATGCCTAGATATACCAGTCTTTGGGAAGGAAGCAGAGAAGACTTCAAGATTTACCATGATCCCTAGATCTTGGCAAATTCCCAGAAGTTTGTCTCGGTGTCGAGGAAGGGTTGACTCCGAGTCTGCTAAGATCAGCCAGTCGTCCAGATAACGGAGGAGACGGATGCCGATCTTGTGTGCCCACAAGATATCAGGGTGAAAACATTGGTGAAAACCTGAGGTGCTGTGGAGAGACCGAAGCACAGCACCTTGAACTGGTAGATCTTGATGTCTAGGCTGAATCTTAGGTACTTCCTTGAAGACGGATGGATTGGGATCTGGATCCAGATCCAGTGTGCACATGGTCTCGCGGTCTCACAGAGAGTCTGACCGTGTCTGCCGTCTCCATGCTGAACGGGGTCTGCTTGACAAACCTGTTCAGAGCTGAGAGGTCGATGACTGGTCTCCATCCTCCAGACGCCTTCTTTACAAGAAAGAGTCGACTGTAGAAGCCTGGGGACCCGTCGATGACCTCTTGGAGAGCGTCCTTCTTCATCATGGTCTTGACTTCTGCCCAAAGGGCTTGCCCTCTTGCCGATCCCATGGCAAGAGAGCTCAATGACACTGGATTCGCTGTCAGGGGAGGAAGAGATGTTATGAACGGGACGCGATATCCTTGGCTGATCACGGAGATCGTCCAGGAATCGGCCCCGAGTTGCTGCAACTTTGGAGGCATCCCCCCACTGGTGGACATGCGGGGGGACTGCCAATCCTAGCGTTAGCGGCCTCGGCCACTCCCCCTAGGATTCTTGCCTCCCCTGGAGGACTTCTTGCCTCTCCTGTCCTTGACGGGAAAGGGCTGTTTGGACACCACTGCCTTTGCTGCTATTGCCGGCTTTGTCGTCTTTGCAGGGCGAGGTTGTGAGGTGCTGGAGACATAGGGCTTTGATGTTAAAGCCCCCTGGAGGAGGGAGTCCTTGTTGGACTTCCTCCACCTCTCAGCCGCCTGCTCTACATCTTTTGGCTCAAAACAGACTACTCCCCAAAAGGGAGGAATGTCTGAGCTTACTGACCTCGGTGTTGGGACCTTCATTTGAATCTTTCAGACACCGTATCACGGTGTTTCAGGTTAGTGTTAGCCCACAAGTTGGAGACTTGGTGGGCCAGAAACTCGATGGTACGAGTGCCTGAAAGAAGGAATGTCTCCAAGGCCTTCCTGGTACTCTCCTTAGACAAGTCTTCGGATCGTATCAGGATGCCAAGAGATCCCAGCCAGATATCCAGCCACGAAGTGGCCTGCATGGCACACTTTGCTACCTTCTCCTGGCAGAGAATCTCCGAGGCCGAGAACGACACTGGCCGGTTGGAGTGTCTCTCGAGAGGGACTCCCCTGGAGAGCTCTTCCACCGAGTGGTGGAGGGGAAGAGCTAAACAGGACTCCTCGATGTTTTCAAAGTACCTCCTTTGATGGACACGAGGAGGTGGGAGTAGTTTGTTTCCGGCACTGGAACGGCTGGAGGAGGCTAGCTCGGAGAGCTGGCTCTCTTGACCCCCTGGGACCAGGGCAAAGCCGCACTGGTTTTAGGGGGCTTTTGAGTACCAGACTCGGTCCAGAACCGTGTCCTTGCCCTCTCGTGGAGGAATCTCCGGATCCGAAAATCCGTTAAGGTTCCTCTTCAGAACCAAAACTTGCCAAAAGGCATGCTCAGACTCCTGCGGCTCTCCTCCTGATGGACTAGCAGCAAGGTCTCCTGTCCCCCAAAGTTCTTCTTGGGGGGACTCGTGGACGTTCTCCGCGAGAATCCAGAGGACGGAAAACCCTCGTCCAAGGGGATGGAGAGAAAGTCTGGGGAGGGGAGGGAGCCTTCCTCGACGGCTTCCGAGGAACCAGTTTCGCCCTTGGAAAAGTAACCACGTCGTCCACTCCTCTCTTCCTCTTCAGGGGGGCCGAGATCGCTGCTGATATGAGGCCTAGTTCAGAGAAAGCGGGCTTGAAAGCCTGCGCAACCGCTCTGATCAAGGGCCCAAACCAGGGCAGCCGACTGACAGCAGCGCTGTTAGACACACCCTCTAGAGGGAAGGGGATCGTAAGATCCCTAGGAGTGGAAACTACAACTGGGTCTGCCTGAAAGGAAGAAGCCGTAGAAAAGATCCTGGACCTATCCGGAAATTTTCCTCCCTCCGTTGGGCGCGCTGTCCTTCGCTTACGGGGGGGGGGGGGGGGGGGGGGGAACGTGATGAAGATAACCTGACGCATACTGCCGGACCCTGTGTGGGCATCGCACTGGGCATCGCACTGGGCATCGAGCTCGCGCGATAGGCCATTGCCTAGCTCAGGGGGCGATTGCTCGCGCGCGCTCGGGCCAGGGGACGCGTTGGCGCGTAGAAGAGTTCGCGCGTTGGCGCGTAGAAGAGTTCGCGCGTTGGCGAGTTCGCGCGTTGGCGAGTTGGCGCGTTGGCGAGTTGGCGCGTTGGCGCGTTGGCGCGTTGGCGAGTTGGCGAGTTGGCGCGTTGGCGAGTTGGCGCGTTGGCGAGTTGGCGCGTTGGCGCGTTGGCGAGTTGGCGAGTTGGCGCGTTGGCGAGTTGGCGCGTTGGCGAGTTGGCGCGTTGGCGAGTTGGCGCGTTGGCGAGTTGGCGCGTTGGCGAGTTGGCGCGTTGGCGAGTTGGCGCGTTGGCGCGTGGGCGAACGATGGCGCGTGGGCGCGCAGTCGTCAAGAGCGCGTGGGCGCTCAGGCGACAGGCCGCATGGGCGCGTAGGTGTCAGGGCGCGTGGGCGCGTAGGTGATGGGGCGCGTGAGCACGTCGGTGCACGTTCTGGAGACCTCGGAGGGAGTGGAGCCACAGGATGATGAAGGGCCCGTAAGGGTGAAGCCGTAGGGCGCGTGCGTGCAGGGGAATGTCCCTAGCGTGAGGGCGTGCAGAAGGGCGCTTGTCAGGAACCGAAGTTCTGGCAGTGAGCGCGTGGGCGTGCGATGGAGACATGGAGACTGCGGGCGATGGCGCGTAGGCAAGGGATGGCGAGCAGGCGAGGTCTGATGGCGAGTCAGCGATCGTGGAGGAGAGCGCCGGCGAGCAGGAGATCGCCGACGAGCCGGAGACAGAGGGCGTCCATGGCGTGTATCAGGCCGAGGGCGCGCAGAGGTCCGTTGGCGAGCAGGAGATCGTGGGCGCGTAGTCTCTGGAACTGCAGGGCGAACAGGAGATCGTGGGCGTGCAGGAGCTCGTGGGCATGCAGGAGAGCACTGGCGAGATGAGGCAGCGACCGGTGAGCGCTTGCGCGCAGTAGTGCACGGGCGCGCAGGCGAACGTTGGCGCACAGGGGATATCTGGCACTTAAGGGACTTACACACAATGTATGAAAGCCCCTTTTGCCCCGAAGGGACCGGTGCCCGTATGAAAACGGGATGTGTGGGCGCCCACAGCGTGTCAGCAGCCAGGAAAGGTGAAGGCAGGTCAGCAGGTCTGGCAGGCGTAAGAAATCGCAAACGATCTGCGGAGAGGTCCAGGTCCAAGGAAGTAACAGGAACGGTAGCTGAAGGACGAGGTTCCTCCGCGGGGGACTGCGAGGATGAAGATCCGAAGAGGCGCCTCCTAACACAATTGTGAGGAGAAGGAAGACCTCGGCGACGAAGAGGAAGGCGAGCCTTACGTCTGATACGTCCTCTGGGAGCACCAGGCAAACCATTGGCAGTCCTCCGAAGAGGAGTCTCTGTAAGTGAACTCCCCCCGGGGGGGAGGGGGGAATCACCCCACGCAGAAGAGACCGTTGGACTTGGATCCCCCTCGAAGGATGTTCGGAGGGGGGAAGCTAAGCCTTCAGCTACAACAGGAGCAGGGGTTTGAACACTCATTGGAAGCGTCTGCCACAGCAGCCTCGACAATAGACAGAGGGTCAACCTCTGCTACCGTCGGTGACTGTTTGACAGCTGCTCCCAACCTGATCATGTCAAACAGGGCTTCCTTGGAGGGCCAACCCTGAAGCCCCAAGGAAGCCCAAAGCTGCAAAAGATCATTATCAACAGAAATAATTAAATCCTCCCCTGGGGGAGGAGGAGGAGCTACAACACAGGTGTGTGAGGGGGGAGGGTAGCTAACTACCCTCCCTACCCCCCGCTAACTAGCGGTGGGGCAATAATCCCTCGTTAAAATTTTTATGGCTCGTTGTTTCTGCTACGGGAAAGTAATTACCCACTTTAAATAGCTAAGGTTTGTATTCCAGTTACGGAACAAATAATATATTTCCTTACATTATAAACATACTTATGCTTAGTAAGCTAATATTTTAAAATTTTCTTGCAAGAAAAGAAAATAATTCACATAATGCAAGTCATACTTATGTAGAAATGTCTTTCCTTCCATTGTAACTTTAAGAGTTGTTCGTTAGTTAATAAAGTAGGGGGAAAAATCTTTGATCCCTCAATGTACGAACATAGAAAGAAAACAAATACATGCATGCTCCCTGCTAAATACAATGCGGGAAGTAAGTGCAGCTCGAAAGCCGGTCTAGCCCTACACACAAAGTTCAACAACAGGAGAGCCATCTTGAAAATCAAGTTAAATTAAACTGTCCAAGTTGGACCAGCAAAAAACTATCCTATACAATATCTTCAATAGTTGAAAGGCAGCGAAAGTCATTAACAATAATCGGACAAAAGGTACTTCACCAAATTGTAGAATAAAGTAATATATCCACGAAACGAATTCCTGAGGTGTTGACTCGATCAACGACAGAGAATTTCTGAAGAATGTTGGGAATGGTTCTGTTAACCTATGAGAGATGGCACTCATGTATGACCACCTACTGTCATGGCGGCAATCGCCACGAATTTGAATTTTGTCATGCCACGTCGAAACGCAAGATTTAAGCTATATGTAACTACCAGGGAAGTTACATATTTAAAAACTCAGTTTCCTTGATAGGGAGAATACAAGGTAGAAAAACTCTAGGAACTGGAGTTAGAGTTAGTAAATGTCTTATACTAATATTATCCACCTGTAGTATATATTAATACAGATCGGGTGATTTAAGGTCCTAAAGATCGAGGAAAACCATCTGGGTGTTGAGGGAGTACTTAGCCTCAACATAATATCGTGATCCCAACAATTGTCTGCGATAGGAAACACAGTATGTTAGAAAACATGTGTACTACTGTATAGTTGTATACAGTAGTTTGCCAGCGGCATTGCCGGTGTTAGGTACTAACTGATAGAGAGAGAAAAAGCGTTAAGGAAGGAGAATTTCCTATTATTATGAATAAACATAACAGTTGGAAGTGTAGGAGTACTGTACTATCAGACCACCCACTATCTCCTTACCAGAATGAAAGTTCCAATGGAATGGGAAAGAATCTTGTCAGATTCTGGCTTTCACCCATCCACAAAAGCCCTGTCGCCGGCTATGACGTTGGCGGCAATGAATGTGGATGGCAGCTCAAGGGAGAGCTGAGGACTTCCCAAAGTATGTTAGGTTTCCCACCTGCAGACGTCAGAAGCCGTCTCAATCTTCCCCCCAATATTATTCACTTCCTGTGAAGGAATGGCGTTAAGGGGGAAGGTGGCAGAGCCGGCTGAACTAACTGCTACCGGCAGGGTACCAGCAGGTAACGCAGTCACCCTAGCAAGCCAGGATGACTGTCAGAATACCGGTGAAAGAATTTTGTGATGGCTATGACGTCACTAAAGGACAAAAGGGGAAGGGTAGAGAGTCTTATAGTTCATTAATATTAGAGGTGGCAGCAGGTATGCCGCCTTCCTCAAACAACAAACTGAGGAAGCATGGCTTCCTGTGCTGACGACATCGTCGGCGGCAAGACAAGGGCACCCTGAGTTAGCCAATATCTAATCAAAGCCAGAGGCGGCAAGAACTTTGTTCTACTCGACGGCGATGAAGAGACAGTGGTTGCCGCCTATAACGCCGGCTACACTCGGGGAGGGAGGAAGGGTTTAGCCTCTTCTCTCTGAGAGAATAAATATCGTAACTTATCTATAGATCTTCCATGCCCATAGTCTCTAGAGGGGAGGAGGGTGGGAATTAAATTATATATAACTCCCGGGTAAGTACAGTATGTTCAAAAATGATATTTTCATAATAAAATAAATTTTTGAACATACTTACCCGCTGGTTATATAAAAATAGCTTTGGTCTCTGACGTCCAGCAAAAATTCAAAAACTCGTGGCAATCGCAGATAAGAGTTGCCAGGTGTACACTAGCGCCCTCACGGGAGATAGGCCGAACCATTCCATACTTCACCAGATCTTCCATGCCCATAGGTCTCTAGAGGGGAGGAGGGTGGGAATAAAAGTTATATAACCAGCAGGTATGTATGTTCAAAAATTTATTTTATTATGAAAATATTTTTAAACATTAAACTTACCCGCTGGTAATATAAAAATATCTGATTGACACCCTTGGTGGAGGGTTAGAGACAGCAACATTGTTGGAATATCACTTAAGAGTTAATTAAAACAAGCCTAGGGATTCGTACCTGTTAAGGAAGCTGACTTCAATGATTCTCTGCCTCATTATGTCTGCTATCCTTATGAAATCCAGCGGTCCACCCAGGGGGGCTGAAGATCTCTAGGAGCTGTCAAACGGGTAATAACCTTTATGCTGACAGGACCTCAACTAATACCCTTGTTCCGGGCGCTCTCAAGGAACAAAATGACCACCGTACCAAATCAAAGATTGCGGAAGACTGTCGACCAATCTCCACATACAACCATAAAAATATAAAGAAGTTCCAAGAGAAGAAAAAGGGTACTAGGGATTAGGGGAACGTAGTGGTTGATCCTTCACCTACTACTGCACTCGTTGCTACGAATGGTCCCAAAGTGTAGCAGTCCTCATAAAGAGTCTGGACACATTTCAAGTAATGCTGGGTGAATACCGATTTACTCCTCCAAAAGGTTGTATCCATGATGCTTTGCAGAGAACAATTTTGTTTAAAAGCTACAGAAGTTGCCACAGCTCTAACTTCATGAGTCTTTACTTTTAGCAGCTTAAGGTCTGCCTCACCACAGTGTGAGTGAGCGCCTCTAATTAAAAGTCTTATAAAAAAAAAGATAGGGCGTTTTTAGACATCGGTAACGCAGGCTTCCTGACTGCACACAGAAGGAGAGCTTCTGAATTGCCTCTTTAAATCTTTAGTTCTGTCCAGATAGAACTTCAGTGCTCTAACAGGACACACAACTTTCTCCAACTCTTCACCAACCATATCAGAGGGGTTGGCAATCTCGAAAGATTTAGGCCATGGATGAGAAGGACGTTCGTTTTTGGCCAGGAATCCAAGTTGCAAGGAGCATATGGCTTTTTCGTTTCCGAAGCCAATATTCTTGCTAAAAGCGTGAACTTCACCGACTCACTTAGCTGTTGCCAGACTTACTAAGAAAAGTCTTCAAAGTCAGATCTTTAAAAGAAGCAGTGTAAAGGCCTGAATCTGTCACTCATGAGGAATTCTAAAACATTGATTCTTGTTGATGCTTCTTAGAAGTCTCTAAAGATCTGAGATCTTGAAGGTCTTTATTATTTGAGAGATCTAAATTCCTCTGTCTGAAGACAGCTGCCCGCAAACTCCTGTACCCCTTGATGGTTGAGGAGGTAAAGTTGTGCTTTCTTCTAAGGTCTAAGAAGAAATCGGTAATTTGTGTTGCAGAGGTACTGGATGAAGAAACTGATTTAGCTCTACACCATTCTCTAAAAAACCCCCACTTGGACTGGTAAACCTTGATGGTAGAAGTCCTCCTTGTTCTAACGATAGCCTTAGCTGCCTCCTTCAAAAATCCTCTAGATCTTGCGAGTTTTTCGATAGTCTGAAGGCAGTCAGACGTAGAGCTTGGAGGTTTAGATGGTTCCTTGCCAAGTGAGGTTGATTGAGAAGATCTATTCTCAATGGCAGGCTTCTTGGAACGTTCACCATCCATTCCAGTACCTCTGTGAACCAACCTCTTGATGCCCAGAAGGGAGCCACCAAAGTCAACCTGGTTCCCTCGTGCGATATGAACTTTTGTAACACCTTGTACAGCCCTTTGAATGGTGGGAACGCGTACAAGTCCATGTCACGAGCTGTTTGACGCTCGGGGTCGCATTGTGCTTGATGGTTAATGTTGCGTCTCGATAGACGCTCGACGTCACGTCTTGTTGGACGCTCGACGTCACGTCTTGTTGGACGCTCGACGTCACGTCTTGTTGGACGCTCGACGTCACGTCTTGTTGGACGCTCGACGTCTCATCCTGCAGGACGTCCTGTTCCTGCTGAAAGCTCGACGTCCTGTTAGGTGGACGTACGACGTCACGTCTGTTTGCTCGACTCCTTGGGTTAAAAATGGCTAAAATACGATATTTAACTAGGGAGTTGTAAAGACGTTCGTCATCAAGAACATCTCAACTAGTAGCCTCACTACGCTTGGTGTCCAGGCGTGAAGTTACCCGACACTCAGGGTCCAGACCTGCTACTCTTGTTGTTCGCACGCCGATAAACTAGCATGAGCGAAGAGAGCTTCTGTTGCAAATCTAACAGCATAATAGAAATAGGGTCAAACTGTTGTGGTACCGGAGACGTCACGTCTACCACAAGCCCTCTTTCTACACCGCTTAAAAAACACGTAGAGCGTCCAGAAGACAATAACCAGTTTCATGGTGGAGAAGGAGCATGAACCGATGCCATGCTAGGCTCAGACAACTGTCCTGCAACTGGGCGAGTTGGACGTTAATTGACAGTTGCCGACATCCTAAAAGGATATTTGGTAGGAGAGTTTTCTTCGGTAGAAAGAAAAAACGCCCAGGACTGCTCCAAAAACTACAACCAGAAGCTTGCGGTGTCATGATAGGACGCTGATTGACCGTGTCCACCTTCCTCTTCAGAGGTCTGGAAGTTGATGCCAGCCTCATCTGGGCGCTGCGTCATCTGAAGACGACGAAAAAACTTTCACCTCACCTTTCCTATGACGAAGGTGAGCATCCTGCGAAGCGTCAATAGGTATGCTCGAGTAGGCGTCTGCTCGGGAGCTAAAGCCTCTCGTTTCCTTTGTCGTTCGACATTCCTTCTCCCTGGGAATAGGGAGCTAGAAGTAGTTTTAAAATCCGACATTCCTTGGAAGAGGTCTAAGGATTAGAAAAACGACAGGTCCTAACAGACGCACCCTCTATTTGAGGGGTGGTGCTTAGACCGAAACAAAGAGCCTAAAACTGGACAACTTCCTCCCATACACGAACCTTCCGGTATTGCTTTAAGTTCGGATGGATGAGGATGTAGAAGCAAGCATCCTGGAGATCTAAAGAGACCATCCAGTGGACCTTTCCTACTGTTGAAAGGACTGATTTCGATGTCTCCATGGAGAACTTTGTCTTCTGAACGAAGGCATTGAGAGCAGAGCAGACCAGGACCGGGCAATAGCCTCCCTCTCCAAAAAGAGAGAGACTTGATGTTGCATAGCCTGTCTCTTAGGCTCCTCTCTGTATTTGGCAGAGGTCTATCGGAGTAACTAATAAAGGAGGTTTAACTAGGAAAAAGATTTCACATCCATCCTTTAGTGCAAGCACGGACCAAAGGTCTGCTCCTCTCCTCCCCCAGGCTCGCTGGAAGTAGTCAAGTCTGGCTCCTACTGTTGTTTGTGCGGTTTAGAGAAAAAGTATGCAGAAACTTTCTTGCTGATTTATACACCAAAACCTGTGTCTTTGACCAACTCTTGAGGAAGAAGAGAGGAAGAAAAAAGGGGGGTGATTCAAAGTTATCCTGCTTCATTGACAAGGAAGCTGGCTTCATAGGTTTTAATGCCTCATTGCATCCAGTCTCCCATCATCCTCAAGCTCTATTAGATGATCGAGAATTTTTCTATGTACAACGACTTCTCTCACAAAGCCGGTTGAACTGCAGCATTGTTGCTCAGGGTTTTGACGGAGGATCAGACTCAAGACCCCAAAGACCTAAGCCCACAGCAAAAAAGGAACACTGCCTTCTCTCACAAAAGCACTAATGCACTTCCTGCTGCTCCAGCTGAACATGCTGCTGCACCAACATCTGCAGTTAGGATCTTTATGCTGCATTGAGGATGCGCTATTGCACTGCCCTACCAGCACCATCTTAGAAAACAAGAGACTCCTTCGACGCCTTCCTTAGCGAAAAACTCTGAAGGCAAGACGAGGAGTTGCATGTACAAAATAAATTGGAAACTTCAGAAAAAACTCTGTTTCTTAAAGTTAACTGAAGGGAGAAGTATCTTAGGAGCTTCTCCTAAGAGAATTCCACTAAAAGATAAATAGGGGAAAAGAGATCGTCACTCTCTTCCTCCTACAAGTCTCTGAGGTTGAGATGTCTTGTTTCCTAGGAGTCAACTCCTTTAGGTCCTGAATTCTGACCTCAATGCTTTAAGAGGTTTAATTCTCGCTCTCCAACAGACACCAAGAATTAGTTCAAGCGGGCCTTGGTTTGAGAAAATAATATCTTTCCAGTTAATATTTATATCTGTATCTTTTAATATAGCGCCTGGCATAACATTGTTCCAACGCTAGACGCTCATGTTCATTACAATCAGAACTAAGACGTTAGCGATCTTGACACTAAACGTCCAGTCCAAATGTTGAAAGCTTGACGCCATGGAACTGCACGACACTCGGCGTAACATCTAACTGCCTAACATTCGACGTCAAGTCGAACTGTTGGAAGCCAGATGCCATGCAACTGCTTGGCGTTCAGCGTCACGCGACTCTCGGAACAAGGCCGTTCACGATTCAGACGCTCGCGATCTAGACGCTTGAACTATGCTTGACACGCAGCGTCACATCCAACTGCTTCACGCTCGACGACAAGTAACTGCTTTGCATTCGGCGACATAACTAACTGCTTGACACTCGACGTCAAGTCCAACTGCTGGAAGCTTGACGCCATGCAACTGATTGGCGCTCGGCGCTACGTGACTTTCAGAACAATAACGCTCGCGATTCAGACGCTCGGAACTATGCCGATCGCCTCTAGAACGGTCGGTCATCGAACAAGAGAAACCAAGAAGTTGCACTAAGTTACAAACATCGTGTCAAACTCTTACAGCACCGTTAGTAGCTAGCCTTGCTGGACGCTCTTACAGCAGCGTTAGTAGCTAGCCTTGCTGGACGCTCTATGTCCAAAGCTTTGCGTTCGGTGTTGGAAAAAGACTTTTACCTCGCCTTACCTACGGCGAGGGCAAGCGTTCTGGGAATCGTCAACAGGAACGCTCAAGGGGACTTCTGTTCGGGTCTTACAAGACGCTCAGTACCAGGCTAATGCCTCTCGCTTCCTTTCGACGATCGACATTACTTCTCCCATGGGTCAGGGAGCTTAAAAGAGGTCTAAGGCTAGGATAACGACAGGTCCGAACAGAATTGTATTGAATTGAATATAGGATTTAGGCATTAAGCCAAGCACTGTGGCATCAAAGGCCATTCAGCGCTATATAACAAAAATCATTCAATCGTATCTGTATACTCACACCATTTAGTATCATTTTAACCTTTAATACAAATAGCAACACTTTCATACAATAAAATCTAGATGTGAAATAATTAGGGATTAAAAGGGTAAAATAAATAAATTAATTAATAAAATCAATTATAGCTCGTAATATAACCCAATACTTTGTATAAATTTTCTCAAGTTCAGGGTATTACAGTTTTCCCCCAGTATATCTCTTAAAGGTTTGTCCTGGAGTAAATGTGTCCTCCTCTGAAGATTAAAAACAGGACAATCGACTAAAATATGTTTAACATCCATTGTCACTTGAGAGGTATTACAAAGAGGGGCCTGTCGCCCTTCCCCACTCTTCATTAAATAATTGTGCGTTGCACGTGTATGGCCAATACGCAGCCTAGTTAAAATAATGGTATCCCTCCTACTTGTAGAATTACAAGATGACCATTTATCCACCAATAGGTGGATTTGTTTCAGTTTTGTATTGGTGGTCAGTTCAGACCATCGAGCCTGCCACTTATTTTTACAGTAAAGACTAATCTCACTTTTAAGATCTTTGTGAGAAATACTCAAGGGGGATGGATTACTTAGCCCTGAAGCTTCCTTTGCTGCCTTATCTACTTCTTCATTTCCATCCACCCCAACATGGGCAGGGATCCAACAGAAGTGAACTCTGATACTCTTCCTAGACTGCAGGAGTACTAACCAGTCCTGTACCTCGTGTACTAAATGATGGCCTGGCATAATTTGTTTTAATGAGAGTAAAACACTATTGGAATCCGTAAAAATTGTATAAAAACTATTTTGGTTGCCATTTTTAAAAATATGTTGGGCTGCGAGAATTGTTGCGTACAGCTCAGCAGTAAAAATTGAACAAGACGATGGGAGTTTCCTTCTAATAACAATATCCCCCATCACAGCTGCACTTCCAACTCCTGCAGCCGATTTGGAGCCATCTGTAAAAACATTTTTCCCATGATGTTGAGCAGCATGATTTAAAAACTCACTTTTCATTACCCTACTAGGTAAGGTATTTTTCCCTCCTGCCGTAAAACATACTTTAACAGGTGGATTACACCAAGGAGGAGACTTGGGATATCCTACCTCTGCTATCTGTGCTGTTAACAAGCCTACTTCTCTAGCATCATTTTTCAGCTGTACTTCCAAAGGCTTAGGCAATCTAGATCTGTTAGGAGCCCGATCTAAAGGCGCCCTAACATATTTACAGTTAGGATTGTTTCTCACAGCAAGGGACCTAGCTAAAAACCTCAAACTCAACTCCTCTCTGCGAATGGAAAGGGGAGGTATGCCAGAATCAACATAGAGACTGTCAATGGGAGATGTTCTGTAAGCACCTGTGCAGATGCGAAGCCCAGCATTGTGAACAATATCAAGTTTTCCAAGTAAAGTCTTTGTAGCTGACCCATATATTTGGCATGCATAGTCTAACTTGCTCAGACACAAAGATGTATAAATTCTAAGCAAAGTTGTTCTATCAGCACCCCAATCAAAAGGCGATACCACTTTCAGAATGTTCAGTGACTTCTTAACCCTGATAGATAGGTCATTTATATGGGGACCAATTGTCATTTTCTTGTCGAAAATGACTCCAAGAAACTTGACATTATCCTCATATGGCAAAATACAATCATTTAAGAAAAGGGTGGGGATCTCTTCCCTTTTACGAGTACGAGTAAAGCGAATGGCTTTGGTCTTCTGAGGAGAAAACATGAATCCACGAGAATTTGACCATGCGGAAGCAGCATTTATTGCAATTTGAAGATTTTGGCATACTTGTAGTGCAGATGATCCACTACAATATACAGTATTGCAAAGTCATTGACAAATAGTGATCCTTGTATGCCAGGAGTTGTGTGACTAATGAGACTATTAATAGCAACAGCAAACAAGGTCACACTCAATACGCTGCCTTGGGGGACACCTTCTTGCATGTAGGATGAAGATAGTTCTGACCCTACTCTCACTTTAATTGAGCGGTTTGATAAAAATTCTTCAATAAAAGAGAACATATGTCCTCCTATACCCCACGAGGCCAATTGCTTTAAAATACCACCCCTCCAGGTAGTGTCATATGCCTTTTCGAGGTCAAAAAAGACACCCACCACCTGGTTTTGGTTAGAAAAAGCATTTGAAATTTCCCTTGATAACATCAGCAAAGGGTCTAGAGTACTTCGGTTCTTCCTAAAACCAAACTGTCTGTTAGATAAAAGATTTTTTGATTCTAGATACCACACAAGTCTGTTGTTGATCATTCTCTCAAATAGTTTGCATATGCAATTGGTCAAGGATATGGGCCTATAACTAGATGGCAGTTCTGGGTCTTTACCAGACTTGTGGCCTGGAATTACAATTGAAGTATGCCAGGAATCAGGAGATGTATGGGAAGCCCATAGACCATTAAAGGTTTCTAATAAAAATTCCTTGGTATCCACTGGAAGATGTATCATTTCATACCGGATGCCATCCTCACTTGGGGCAGTTAAAGAAGAGCTAGATAGCATTTTGCATCTCCTCCATACTAAAATGCAGGTTAAAAGCTTCAGTATTTGAAGAAGCAAGAGGAACAGATTTTTATGCTCTAATTTGTTGAAATGCTGGGGAATAGTTGTCAGCACTTGATACATGGGCAAAGTGCTTAGCAAGAACCTCTGCTACATCTTTGGGGTCAGATATATATTTATTATTTTCCCTTAATATTGGTAGAGTTGAATTGAATTGACTATGGGATTTAGGCATTAAGCCAAGCACTGGGGCATCAAAGGCCATTCAGCGCTATATAACTAAAATCATTCAATCATATCTGTACACTCACAACATTTAGTATCATTTTAACCTTTAATACAAATCGTAACACTTTCATACAATAAAATCTAGATGTGAAATAAATAGGGATTAAAAGGGTAAAATAAATAAATAAATTAATAAAATCAATTATAGCTCGTAATATAACCCAATACTTTGTATAAATTTTCTCAAGTTCAGGGTATTACAGTTTTCCCCCAGTATATCTCTTAACGGTTTGTCCTGGAGTAAATGTGTCCTCCTCTGGAGATTAAAAACAGGACAATCGACTAAAATATGTTTAACATCCATTGTCACTTGACAGGTATTACAAAGAGGGGCCTGTCTCCCTTCCCCACTCTTCATTAAATAATTGTGCGTTGCATGTGTATGGCCAATACGCAGCCTAGTTAAAATAATGGTATCCCTTCTACTTGTAGAATTACAAGATGACCATTTATCCACCAATGGGTGGATTTGTTTCAATTTTGTATTGGTGGTCCGTTCAGACCATCGAGCTTGCCACTTATTTTTACAGTAAAGATGAATCTCACTTCTAAGATCTTTGTAAGGAATACTCAAGGGGGATGGATTACTTAGCCCTGAAGCTTCCTTTGCTGCCTTATCTACTTGTTCATTCCCATCCACCCCAACATGGGCAGGGACCCAACAGAAGTGAACACTGATACTCTTCCTAGACTGCAGAAGTACTAACCAGTCCTGCACCTCTTGTACTAGATGATGGCCTGGCATAATTTGTTTTAATGAGAGTAAAACACTATTGGAATCCGTAAAAATTGTATAAAAACTATTTTGGTTGCCATTTTTAAAAATATGTTGGACTGCGAGAATTATTGCGTACAGCTCAGCAGTAAAAATTGAACAAGAGGATGGGAGTTTCCTTCTAATAACAATATCCCCCACCACAGCTGCACTTCCAACTCCTGCAGCCGATTTGGAGCCATCTGTAAAAACATGTTTCCCATGATGTTGAGCAGCATGATTTAAAAACTCACTTTTCATTACCCTACTAGGTAAGGTATTTTTCCCTCCTGCCGTAAAACATACTTTAACAGGTGGATTACACCAAGGAGGAGACTTGGGATATCCTACCTCTGCTATCTGTGCTGTTAACAAGCCTACTTCTCTAGCATCATTTTTCAGCTGTACTTCCAAAGGCTTAGGCACTCTAGATCTGTTAGGAGCCCGATCTAAAGGCGCCCTAACATATTTACAGTTAGGATTGTTTCTCACAGCAAGGGACCTAGCTAAAAACCTCAAACTCAACTCCTCTCTGCGAATGGAAAGGGGAGGTATGCCAGAATCAACATAGAGACTGTCAATGGGAGATGTTCTGTAAGCACCTGTGCAGATGCGAAGCCCAGCATTGTGAACAATATCAAGTTTTCCAAGTAAAGTCTTTGTAGCTGACCCATATATTTGGCATGCATAGTCTAACTTGCTCAGACACAAAGATGTATAAATTCTAAGCAAAGTTGTTCTATCAGCACCCCAATCAAAATGCGATATCACTTTCAGAATGTTCAGTGACTTCTTAACCCTGATAGATAGGTCATTTATATGGGGACCAAATGTCATTTTCTTGTCGAAAATGACTCCAAGAAACTTGACACTATCCTCATATGGCAAAATACAATCATTTAAGAAAAGGGTGGGGATCTCTTCCCTTTTACGAGTACGAGTAAAGCGAATGGCTTTGGTCTTCTGAGGAGAAAACATGAACCCGCGAGAATTTGCCCATGCGGAAGCAGCATTTATTGCAATTTGAAGATTTTGGCATGCTTGTAGTGCAGATGATCCACTACAATAAATTGCAAAGTCATCGACAAATAGTGATCCTTGTATGCCAGGAGGTATGTGACTAATGAGACTATTAATTGCAACAGCAAACAAGGTCACACTCAATACGCTGCCTTGGGGGACACCTTCTTCTTGCATGTAGGATGAAGATAGTTCTGACCCTACTCTCACTTTAATGGAGCGGTTTGATAAAAATTCTTCAATAAAAGAGAACATATGTCCTCCTATACCCCACGAGGCCAATTCCTTTAAAATACCACCCCTCCAGGTGGTGTCATATGCCTTTTTTAATATTGGTAGAGGCTTAGGGATGAATTTGCCTTAAAGTTTTCTAATCTTGTCCCATATTTCCTTTGAAGGAGTTTTGGTATTAATATTAGATATATATTTCTGGGGCGGCCTGTGACGGCTGGTGAAAAGTCCTTCTTTGTACCTTTTCTAATATAAATCTTCCAAATATACTAGAGAAAGATAAAAGCATGGAATGCAGAGGTTACAACCCTCGCACGAACACCTTGTAGGTGTCGTATATTTAACAAGGGCGTGCGAAAACCACTATTCACAGGCTGTCTTCCATTTAGATAATCCCTTCATCAATGGGGAGGGCCGTAACAGGCCCTAGAGAACACAGTTGGATACCCCACCGACACCTACCACACGCACTCTAGGACATCCTTCTGTGTTGGACTTGCCAGATAAGTCGGTAGTGTTTTGATAAGTGTTTTTTCGCAAGTGTTTGTCGTTAATTCAACATGACTGACGTTGCTACTTCACCTTTACCAATGTTAAGTACCATAGTTTGTTTTGACAGTTTTTTGCAGTACCGGGCATTTGTTCTGTTTCCAGTATCGTGGATTTGAGTTTTGGAAGCGATTGGCCTGCCTCGGTATCGGCAGCCATTTTGAGTTTTGTTCGCTTCGGTAAATTTTCAAGTTAATATTGCCCATCTGGTCTGTCATCTAGGTTATATCACTTACGTTTTATGACCTATTTTATTATCATTATTTATTATTAGTTTTTACTATGGTATTTATTTGCTAGCACGTCCAATTTGGACCTACGAAGAATAGCGATTTAGTCTTTGTTATAGTTTTGTACTCGCCTCAGGAAGGTGTTCGTTTTAGACTATATCTTTGTTTATTTGTTACGTTGTCGTTATTCTTCGTTCTTGGTTATTACATTTCCTAAGAAAAAAGCAATCAATTTTCTTATTTTTCTTATCATATTATTGTGTGATGTTGGTTTTTTATTATGTAACCTTGAGAACGTGAGCATAGAGTGCTCGTTTTTCTGTTCTACAGATACGAGTTACCCCTTCTCTCGTTTTCTTTATTAAGCTCGAGTAAGAAAGGTGGATTTCCCGTTTTCCGTTTTTTTACGATCACGAGTTATTCCTGCCTCCTCTTATTCTCCGAGTTGATGATATTACGTTTAATGATATTCACATTTTATTGATGTGGTTACTGGTAATATACCTAGCACTATTAATAGGTTACGTTGGTGTACGAGTCTTTAATTGGGGTCGCTTTATGAAGACACCCTTAGCTCCGCCTTGAGTTATACTCCGCTATAATGGATACCATTATGTGTGAACTAGTCAGATATTTGGAGTGCAACGGTCAAATCCGGCACTCAGACTCCGGCTGCGGCCTTTTGCACACGAACCTTTGTCATGATTGATCACAATTACATTATTACGGTCCCTTTTTTCATCGAATCTCCGGCTTCACTGGAGATAACACAGACATTCAGTATTGAGGGATGTTATCGTACCACTGAGGGTCACGATTTCATGATGACGGACCTTTGTCACTGGTTCTCCGGTACAAACAGAGATCAATCAGACGATCAGAACCGGAGGTAACATTTTGATCAATCAGACGATCAGAACCAGGGTATGAACCCTTTTTCATGAATAATCACAATATCGTTATCACGGTCCTTTTCATCGAATCTCCGGCTTAACCGGATATCGCACAGGCGTTCAGCATTGAGGTTAATATTAGATTTCCTCTGATGTTCACGTTTTCACTATGACGGACCTTTGTCACCGGATCTCCGGTGGCAACAGAGATCACTCAGACCACGGGTGGCCAATCTTTTGTTTTAGCTGTAAAGGAAAGGATTTAACATGAATACAAAGTAAGCTGTACTAACTTTAATGACACTTTGAATTTGCGTTGGTAATATTCATTAGATATTCTTGAAAGTCCTAATGAAAATATATGAACATAATTAACAATTTTAAGGAAAAGTCATTCAATTTACTATCTTTGGAGTATAGTGCGACACTTGTAATCATGAAATGCGCCACTGTTGGCGCATGCGCCATAGGTTGGCCACCCCTGACTCAGACGTTCAGAACCGGGGTTAACATTATTTTACCGATGAGGTTTATAGTTACATGTTATGTGGTTACTGGATATTAGTATTCTATTGATTCATCTGTTCACTGACCAGTCTCAAGGAACAGTAGATAGCCTCTCATGGCATGGTTGGTTTCGACCTGGCTTTTCATTAGAAGGGGATAGCGTTCGGTTCCAAGTACTGAGTGGAAATTTATTTCTATTTGAACACGATGTTGTATGGATATTCATCCATATTTATACATAGTTAGAATTAAATATATGCATAAATATAGGCATTTTTATCAGTTATACGGCTGATCCCAGCCTGTGAATTGGATCACTAACCAGAGTTTCAAGGAACATCCAGACTTATGTCCCCTTTCTTTTACAGAAGGTCCGCCAACATGGTATGGTTCCCGGAGTCATGCACGCTCTGCTACGAGCTGTCCTCGCTACTCCGGACCCATGATGTAAGTTGGTTCTAATATGTTTCCTTTTGGTATCCTTTGGCGATTATTTAATTTGATCCGGTTTAATGTATGCATTGCTTATTGAGGAGAACGGTCTTCTCCTTCATCACTAATCCCCTCACTTCTTTCAGGATGATGATGAATCTCTCCGGCCTGCAAGAGAGGCTCTCCGCCCTTGGGTATCGAGTTTTGGAAGGAATGCTCCATCTAGAGGACCCTATCTCCTTGGAGTGTCCTCTCTAAGGTTGGACATCGACCCCATGGACGGGCAGGTAGGTGGGGAGGAGTTTTGAGCCTTCAGCTTTGCAATTACCTGCGTCACCGACCTAGGACCCTCAAAGGATCCTGATGTTCATGTTACCTTGCATAAAACCGTGACTGCTAAAAGCAACACATTCTAGGGAAAGCCAAGGGGCTATGACGGAGCTCAAAGATATGGGGGTGAGTCGGATCCGTTCAGGAACTCGGATGACTCCCCCTACAGCCTCAGGCGTATCGAAGTAACCTCCTTCGATAAAAACAACACAGATATTTGCCTTACATGTTCCATATATAGATGGTACCATAACTCTAGATGGCATAGACGTCCGCCCTCTGGGGGACCTAGAATTTACTCTCAGGGACTAGAATTCCCATTCAACGGATTCGTTCGATTGAAAGAGCATGCCTTGGTTAGGTTAAACAAGGTACCGAAGATAACGGTATTATTTCCTAAAGGGCAGGCCCGATCTGTCTGGACCATGATGTTGTCGGTCTGGGGGGTACGATAATTCCAAGCTCACCCCACACAATGGGGAATACGCCATATCTACAGCTGCTCTTATTGTTGCCTTGCCTATTATGGATAAATGGACAGGTCTTACTATTCAAACAGACAAGAAGGTTCGGGGAGACCCTAGCCTCGATTTATCCCACTGAGACTTTGTTTCGGATATTCAGGAAGAACCAATCTCTGCCCTTCCAATTCGACCTACACGTTTGGTGGTCTGATCGGGTTGGTTGTGGGAAATACGTTCTGTCTGAGACCTCTATCAGACAGGAATCGAGCCGGCTGATAGTTTCCCCCTGATGAGGTAAAACCCTCTTCCCTCAGGAGGAGGTGAACAAGGTTCTACAAGATGATACGAGAGCAACCCAAAATTGCAGGAAAGGCGGGGCCTCACTGCCAGGAAGAAGGTCGAAGACCAAAGCAAGCTTTCTTCAAGAAGAAGCAGAGTGTTGCCCTCTACAAAATGAACCGGGGTCACTGCCATCTATAGCCAGTTACCCACTCGACATCACAGTCTCCCGCTGCTTCGTCAGCCCTACAACCGAAGCACCCTCAACAGGTGGTCTACGAGGCGGACCTAGGACAAGGGGTTCTCGAGGAGGGAAGGGACCTAGATTCACTCCCTCGCAATGATATAGTCCCGGTCGGGGGGAGACTTTACCACTTTCGAGACCATTGGACCTTCAGTCCGTGGGCTCACAGCATAGTCTCCAAAGGCTTGGGGTGGAAATGGTCACAAGGTTCTCCTCCTCCACCAATGGCCTTCTTCCAGAAACCCACTACCATCCTGAGAGAGTACATCACCGAGTTACTAAAGAAAAAAGCAATCAAACGGGTTCGATCGCTGAAGTTCCAAGGCCGCCTGTTCACAGTTCCGAAGAAAGGCTCGTCGGCATTGAGAGTGGTCCTGGACTTGTCAAAGCTAAATTCTTACATCCTCTGCGACAGGTTCCAGATGTTGACCATCTCTCAGGTACGGACCCTGCTTCCCCGTGGGGCCGGCACCACCTCTATCGATCTTACCGACGCCTATTATCACGTACCATTAGCTCGAAACTTCTCTCCTTACCTAGGTTTCCGTCTAGGCAGGAAAGCCTTTGCGTTCAAAGTCATGCCCTTCGGCCTCAACATTGCACCCAGGATATTCACGAAACTGGGAGAGACAGTGTTAGAATAACTCAGGAACCAAGGGATTCAGATCGTTGCTTATCTGGACGATTGGCTCATTTGGGCTCTGTCGGCCCTGGAATGCAACAGAGCTACGAGAAAGTACTCCCGTTTTCTCGCCAACCTGGGATTTCGGGTCAATCTCCAAAAATCCCGCCTACTACCATCAGACCGCTTCGAATGGTTAGGCATACAGTGGGACCTTGCACGGCACAAGCTGTCTCTACCTCCCAAAAAGGTAAGAGAAATAGCTTCCAAGATCAAGAATTTTTTCAAACACAAACAGGTGCCCAGAAGAGCCTTAGAAAGAATCCTCGGCCTTCTTCAATTCGCTTCAGTAACAGATCGACTATTGAAAGCCAAACTCAAAGTCATCAATCGAGTTTGGAGAAAGAGAGCCACAGTACCTTTAAGAGACAAGGTCTCAAAGATCCCCTCTGTCTTGAAAATGAGACTACAGCCATGGTCCGAACCGAGGAACCTCTCCAAATCGGTTCCTCTTCAATTCCCACCCCCACAAGTGACAATTCATACAGACGCGTCTCTGAGTGGATGGGGGGGTTACTACGAACGTCAGATGTTTCAGGGCTCTTGGTCACCCGCCATGAAACACTTCCATATCAATGTTCTCGAAGCCATGGCAGTGTTCTTGACCCTGAAGAGACTCTCTCCTCCGAGGTCGACCCACATCAGAGTAGTGTCAGACAGCACAGCCGTAGTACACTGCGTCAACAGAGGAGGATCCAAGTCGCCCAAACTGAATCAGATCCTGGTCACTATCTTTGCCTTGGCAACAGAAAAGAACTGGTTCCTGTCAGCAACCCACCTAGCGGGAGTCCAGAATGTGATAGACTCGCTATCTAGGACGAAACCACTGGAATCAGAATGGTCTCTGGACATAAATTTCATTCCGGTGGATACTCAGGCTGGTTCCGGGCCTCCAGGTAGATCTATTCGCAACTCAGATGAATCACAAACTTCCGTGTTATGCGACACCAAACATGGACCCTCAGGCTTATGCCATAGACGCATTAACCCTGGATTGGAACCATTGGAGGAAGATTTACCTATTTCCACCAGTGAATCTTCTAATAAAAGTATTGCACAAACTACGCTCCTTCCGGGGGCAGTGGCCTTAGTAGCACCTCACTGGCCAAAGAGCAGTTGGTTTCCTCTCCTCCTCGAGTTGAAACTCCGACCCTTCCAGATTCCATTCCCCAAACTGACCCACGTAATCCAAACACAGACTATGTCAGATTCCTCAAGGATAGCCAAAACCCTAACTTTGTGGACTTCATGAAGTTCGCAGCTCATAAAGACGCAAACATTGACCCGGAAAACGTTCTCTTCATTGAAGCGGACAAAAGGGACTCGACAATTCGTCGATATGATTCGGCTGTTAAGAAATTAGCAGATTTCCTAAAGAATTCAGACCACACTCTTATGACTCCGAATTTAGCCATCACGTTTTTTAGGTTCCTATTTGACAAGGGCCTGGCAGCTAGCACTATAACCACCATCAAGTCAGCTTTGAAGAAGATCTTCCTTGTTGGGTTTAACATTAACCTGGCGGATTCCTATTTCTCATCTATTCCAAAAGCATGTGCTAGGCTTCGGCCTTTGGATCGGCCACAAAAAGTCTCTTGGTCTCAGAACAATGTCAACTTGCGTCAGACACAGACAACGAGACCTGCTCTTATATCACTCTGCTTAGGAAGACTATTTCTAACAGCTATGGCCTCAGGTGCTAGAATCTCAGAACTAGCAGCTCTCTCACGTAACCCGGAAAACATAGATTTCCTCCCTACAGGCGAAGTACTGCTTTCTCCAGACAGAACTTTCCTAGCTAAAAATGAGGACCCGCAAAATAGGTGGTCCCCTTGGAAGATTATCTCTCTTCCCCAGGATCCTTCGCTGTGTCCAGTCACTACTCTCAGGACCTTTTTAGCTAGATCTGCCACCCGCTCGTCTGGCCCCTTATTTATCAGGGAACGAGGGGGTACTATGACCATTCAAGGTATCAGACAACAAATCCTCTACTTCATTAAAACATGCTAGCCCAGAATCATTTCCCCATGCTCATGATATACGGTCAATAGCTACCTCCATCAATTACTTCCAGAACATGGACTTTAATGACCTTAAAAAATATACGGATTGGAAATCTCCTATGGTTTTCAAACGCCACTATCTAAAGAACTTACAGGCCCTTAAATACCCTACGGTTGCAGCGGGGAGTCTTATCTCTCCCCATTAAACT
The DNA here is from genome assembly GCF_036898095.1 of Palaemon carinicauda. Classification (NCBI taxonomy): domain Eukaryota; kingdom Metazoa; phylum Arthropoda; class Malacostraca; order Decapoda; family Palaemonidae; genus Palaemon; species Palaemon carinicauda. Next base: position 40,432,049 of record NC_090732.1, on the reverse strand, counting down.
CTGATTATTTCTTTATTCCATCTCTTCTCTCCTCCCTCCTAACCACCTCTCACACCACGTCGCCACTCTCCTGGGTGGTTCGTTAGCCCTAAGTTATTTACCATGTTTAATTGCTATGATTTAACTGTTATTGTAATTACCATTCCTTTAATGTTTAGATATGCTTAGACAAGTAAGATTGATACCTTTTGCGACTGGACACTCGGGTGATTCCTTGTCTTCATATTATTTTAGCCTTACGTCCCCTATGTCTTTGGCTAGTTTGTGATTTTATGTTTACTTACAGTATTATATTATTGGCTTACATGGTGTTAGTTTTCTCTTATTATGTTATTATTGTATTGGGCTTGGAAGGCATTCTCTGGTACATTTTCCCCGGCCGTCACAGGCCGCCCCAGAAAAGGGATTTTGACGAAGGAAAAATCTATTTCTGGGAAGAGGCCTGTGACGCCCGGTGAAACCCTTCTCGGTTGTTTGGTACGGACCCACCCCCTTTTTCCTTACCAAGCCATATGTTCTTGCAGAAGGATGTCCTAGAGTGCGCGTGGTAGGTGTCGGTGGGGTAGTCCAACTGTGTTCTCTAGGGCCTGTTACGGCCCTCCCCATTGATGAAGGGATTATCTAAATGGAAGACAGCCTGTGAATAGTGGTTTTCGCATGCCCTTGTTAAATATACGACACCTACAAGGTGTTCGCGCGAGGGTTGTAACCTCTGCATTCCATGCTTTTATCTTTCTCTAGTATATTTGGAAGATTTATATTAGAAAAGGTACAAAGAAGGACTTTTCACCGGCCGTCACAGGCCTCTTCCCAGAAATAGATTTTTCCTTCGTCAAAATCCCTTTTCTTCCAAGATGTTCTCTTTGCTTTTTTAAAAGTTCTTTTTTGTTTGGCACAGGCTCTGAGGTACGCTATTCTATCTGCTACATAGTTTGTTCTCAAGTATCTTCTGAAGCAAGTTCGGGTCACTTTTCTTGCGTTGGCACATTCTTTACTCCACCAAGGAACTACAGAGCGATGAGGTAAACCGCATGTTTTAGGTATAAACTTGCTAGCATTATCATCAATAATATTTTCAAGATGTTGATAGGCATGCACTGGAGATGTAAATTCATCATACTCTTTATCGGTGTGTGAACAGTTTTCATAAGCTGCCCAGTCTGCCTCGTCTATCTTCCATTTTGGTGGACACCGAGAAGGAAGATTATGGACATAATTTAACATTATTGGCCAATGGTCACTGCCATGTAGGTGTTCATTTACTGACCAAAGGTAGCCCAATCGAATGGATGAGGAACAGATTGACAAATCAATGGCTGATGTAGAGTTGTGGAATACATCATACCTAGTTGGAGAACCATCATTCATTAATATTACATCATTGTTGTCGATTAATTATTCAACAAGATTACCCCATCTATCGCACACATTTCCACCCCATAAAGTATGCTTTGCATTAAAATCACCCATTAAAATAAAAGGGGCAGGAAGCTGATTGATCAGGTCTTGGAGGTCAGAAAGTCTAAGCCTTCTTGGATTACCAGCATGATCTAAGAGGAAAAGTTCTAAAGATGGTTCAATATATAGCGAGTATAAAGTAATTTTTTTTCCGATGAGTTCTAACTGCACATGACTGTAGTGGTGTATTGAGTAGGATTGTTTCCAATTTTACAGATTTGTGAATAATAAAACCTGTACCACCTTGAGCTCTTGCAGCTTGCAAAGGAGGGGATCTACAAAAATGATAATTGAGTCCAGGATTAAATGGTTTGGCACTGATCTTGGTTTCCTGTAGACAAATTACCTTCATGTCTGAGTCCCTGGTTAAAGTTTTTATTTGCTCAATGCTAGTACTTAGACCTCTGCAATTCCACTGGATGATAGACATTATCTTTTGTTATTATTTTTCTTTGTCTCATTTGTCTTTTGGGACTTTTCAGATGAAGCCATGTAAGGCTTGGAGATGGAAGGCTTTACTAGGCCACCACTCTTCTTTTCTTTCTTTCTAATATCTTTATACAAGTCAACCTTAGGATCATGAGCAGTAGGGCACTTAGCTGATTTAGATGAAGGTGAGGATGATGGGGACCTTTTCCTCTTTGGAAGATCTTGTTTTCCAATCTCCATCAAATCAGGTAGAGATTCTGCCTGAGACAATACATTTGAGGTGGTGGAAGCCGCATTGGCTTCCTTGGAGGATTGTGCTAGAACTTCAACAGTTAGAGCACTTAACCCAAAAGGCTGGGCTACTACCTCTAGGGGAGATGCTCCTATCGGTGACATTACTTTTGGTGTGTTGGAAACCATATTGACCTCTTTGGAGGTTTGTGCTCTGGCTTTTATAGGCTGAGCGCTTGACCCAGATGGCTGGGCTACCACCACTAAGGGAGATGCACCTGACGGGCCAGGTGCTACCACTGGTCCCCCTGAGGTAGTAAGGGGTAGTGGATTATAATCTTTTGGTGGCATCTTAACCGCGCGAGCAAAATTAAGTTGTCGATTGAGTAAATGCTTTGCATAACCTACACTGATATGTTCAGCATTTGCTTTCAAGATTGCAGCTTCTTTCTCGTATTCTCTACATCTTTTATCATTTGATTTATGATGATCTTTACAGTTTGCACAGGTTGTATCTCTGTTGCATTGGCCATGTTCTAACGAAGAACAGTTAATACAGATCTTCGTATTATTGCAGTACCGGGAAGGCCGACCGTACTTTAAACAATTAAAGCATTGTAAAGGCCTAGGTTTATATTCTCGAACACGTACTCTTTCATTCTCAATAACTATATGATCTGGTATAACAGGGGTTTCAAATGTTAAAATTACCATGCTTGTTTGAGGGATCTTACTTACTTTCCAAACATTAGCAGGGCACATGTCCAGAATTTCTGGTTCTGAAAATTCATTGTTCTGAAAATTCATATAGATCTTTATCAAAAACTACTCCTTTACCATAGCTGAAGCTCATATGTGGTTTAATATCCTTAATAGGATCAATTTCTGCAATCTTCATGCCACAGAGCATGTGAGCTTGAGTATCTGATTTTGCATTAATCAAAACAGATTGCTTACCGTATCTGCTAATATCCTTACTTTTAATTAAACAAACTTTTTTTGTATAAATTTACTAATCTTATAATAGTTATAATTATCTATCTTCCCAGATCCAATTATCCATGTTGGGGGCTTGGGGGTTCTTACTTCTGGAAGTCTATGCTCTATTTCTTATTCCATCCATTCTTCTGGTTTATATACCTCTAGGTGTCTTGGTGCTTTATCACAGAGCCCCAGAAATCAAACAATTGTCAATTTTTATGCTCTCTAAATTTTTATTTGCTTCTAAAGCAATCTCAAAACTTGAAAATGATACCCAAGCTTCCCAAAAGCCTTTACTACCATTAAGCTCCATTAAAATTTCTTTGATTGCCCCAAATCTACAGAAGGCTTCATGAATTATGTCATAGCTACAACCAATTGGTATGTTTTTTAAGTAGAGAATTTTCAGATTTTTTGTTGGATCTGGTAATGAGCCAGAAACAGAGAGTAAAGTATTACTGTTATTACAAGAATCATTTTCCACCAGTGCCGATAAATTGTCTTTAACACTGGTCAGAGAAGTATTGTTGGAAGAATCCTTTTTATTGCAGAGGTTGTCAACAGAGCTTTCCTTATTTGAACAAGCAGAAGTCGTCAACGGTGTCTGGGGTTCACCATTTGATCCAGGGGTACGGGGAATATTAAGTTTACTCATTATTTTTTTTGGGGGGGAGGGAAGGGGTCATAATAACAATGAAAAAAAAAATGGAAAAAAATTAAAGTTTAAGGGAGAGAAAATATTAAGACTGTCTGAAATTCCTAAGACGACACCGTTAGCCTTTCCTGGAATTAATTTCTCCACCAATGACACCTGCAAAAGCTGCTTACCAAATGTCCACTCCCTACCCTACCACAAAGGGATGGCACCACTATGATTTGAGTGGCTCAAGTGTATGCCAAACCCGCTTGATGGGACAGAGCATTTCAAGAATACAATCATCCCCACTCTAACCATAGTGGCAGGCAAACCGGACAGAATGCCGAGAGTCCTATCTCTATGAAACCGCCAACCCCTGGAATCCAAAGGCCAAATTTTCCTACGAGATAGTTCCCCGTGCCAGTATGGGAATACTGTACTGACACTCCTAGGTGTCCAAACATTTTCGGGCAGTTGGCAAGACCACCACAGCTCCCACAATTGATTTTGAAATAAAAACTGATCATGGATACAATGTTTCCTCTAAAAAACCTGGACAGTGAAATGGGTAAGAGTGTTTTGACAGCAAGGTTGGAGACAGCTGATAATTATGAAGGAGGAATAAGCAATAATAAGTAATAGAAAAAGAATGAGAGAAATTTAGAGTCAAACTGAGGAAAAGAAATTCCCCGATTCGAGAGCCCTCTTGCCCATCACAAGCCTTCAGCACCGGAATGATATGCCGTGCTGAAGCCCGATGACTTCAAGGCATTCTCTCGTTAAGAGGGATTACAGGGGAGGGGTCGCCCATATTGAAAAAGTAAGAGAGAGACCGAAAACATAAAACAAAGGTTAACTTATTTAAGATAACCCCAAACATGACAAATTCGGAGATAATTTGTATTTTTCCTAACCATACAAACCTTAGCTATTTATATTGGGTTTACTTTCGGCATAGCTGAAATTGACGAACCAATAGAATTTTAACGAGGATTAACTACCCACCCACCCCCCGCGCTAGTTAGCAAGGGGGTAGGGGAAGGGGTAGCTTGCTACCCCTCCCCCCCACACACCGGTGAGTTGTCTCACTTCACTTAGAGGTAGAACTTGTCTTGGGGGACAGGGATGGCAGGCAAATATGTGTAAATAGCTAAGGTTTGTATGGTTAGGAAAAATACAAATTATCTCCGAATTTGTCATTTGTTCCGTAGCCGAAATACAAACCACGCTATTTACATTGGGTGACTTACCCCCTAGAAAGGGTTTAAAGTCCCCAGCCTTACTGGCTTTGGATTTACCCGGGGACTCAGAAACCGAGTGAGTAGCACTCGAGAAAAGGAGTCCCTGCGCCTCATAAGTTCCTTGCTTCGCAAGGAACGTGTGGCCTACATAAGTTGTGTGTGGAGGAATAGAGAGTGACTCGTCCTAGGAAGTTGACCTGGAGTCCTTTAGATGGGAATCTAGGCTAGGACGTTCCCAATACCACCTCGTCAGGGTATGGGGAACGCGACAGTATTAACTTAATACTAGGAACACAAGGGTGCATGGTTTACCTGCAGAGATTGAGGTCAGCTATGCGGAGACCAGGATGCTGCTTTCCCCAAGAGAGGGGAGGATGAAGAAAGAAATAAGGGCCAGACATACTCTTTCATTCATGCAGACTAAAACTGGGTAACAACACCCTCAACCTTCTGCTACTTGTCCATTAAGGAGCCTGAGGTTAGACCAGCTGTTGTGCAGCCACCACAGGGCCGATAGAAAAGGTATCGAGGCTCCTGTGGGTCACGTCCTGCAGGTAGTGGGCTGTGAAGGTCGTTTGATGCTTCCAGACCCCAGCTTGTAGCACCTGCGTCACAGAGAAGTTTCTTTTGAAGGCCAGGGACGTAGCGATGCCTCTGACGTCGTGTGCCCAAGGGCGACGTGACGGAGGAGGGTCAGGATTCAAGGCGTGGTGGATGACCCTTCGAATCCAAGCGGAGATGGTGTTCTTGGTGACCCTCCTCTTCGTCCTGCCTGTGCTTACAAACAACGCATGCACACGGGGACGAACTGCAGCTGTCCTCTTCAAGTAATGACTCCTCACTGGGCATAATAGATGGTCTGGGTCACTTGTTATAGAACGGAGACTCGTGACTCTGAAGGAGCCGAACCGTGGGTCCGGCACTCCAGGATTCTGAGTCTTGGCAACAAACTCAGGGACGAACCTGAACGTTACCTCCCCCCATCCCCTTGAATGGGCGATGTCGTACGAGAGACCATGAAGTTCACTAACTCGTTTGGCAGAGACCAACGCGAGTAGGAAAGCCGTCTTCCAAGTCAGGTGGCGATCAGAGGCCTGGCGTAATGGTTCGAAGGGAGGTCTCTTAAGAGCCCTGAGAACCCGAACCACGTTCCATGGAGGAGGTCTCACTTCCGACTGAGGGCAGGTAAGCTCATAGCTACGTATGAGTAGAGAATGTTCTAGCGAGGAAGAAATGTCCACTCCTTTCAGCCTAAAAGCCAGGCTTAAAGCTGAGCGATAGCCTTTCACCACCGAGACCGAAAGGCGCATTTCCTCCAGCAAATAAACGAGAAACTCCGCAATTGCTGGAATAGTTGCATCAAGTGGAGAGATAACCCCTCCCACAACACCAACCACAGAAGACTCTCCACTTCGCCTGGTAGACTCCCGCAGAGGACTTTCGCAAGTGACGAGATATTCTCTCCGCAACCTGTTCCGAAAAGCCTCTCTCCGTGAGGAGACGCTGGATAGTCTCCAGGCGTGAAGCCGAAGCGAGGCTACGGCTTTGTGGAAGATGTTGCAATGTGGCTGTCTGAGTAGCTCGTGTCGTGGGGGGAGTTCTCTCGGAAGCTCCGTCAGGAGCTGCAGAAGGTCCGGGAACCATTCCGCGTGATGCCATAGTGGAGCTATCAGGGTCATAGACAGGTTGACCGATAGTCTGGTCCTGTTTAGCACCCTTCTCATCAGACAGAACGGTGGGAAGGCGTACACGTTGATGTTGTCCCACCGTTGTTGGAAGGCATCTTGCCAGAGAGCCTTGGGGTCCGGGACTGGGGAGCAGTACAGAGGCAGTTTGAAATTCAAGGCTGTTGCGAACAGGTCCACTGTCGGGGAACCCCACAAAGTCAGGACTTTGTTGGCTATCTGAGGATCCAAAGACCACACGGTACTCACTATCTGCGAAGCCCTGCTCAGACTGTCGGCGAGCACATTCCTCTTGCCAGGAATGAAGCGAGCTGATAGTGTTATCGAGTGGACTTCTGCCCACCTCAGAATCTCTACCGCAAGATGGGATAGCTGTTGTGAAAAAGTACCTCCCTGCTTGTTGATATAAGCCACTACCGTGGTGTTGTCGCTCATCACCACCACGGAGTGGCCCACCAGGGTCCGTTGGAACTGTTGAAGAGCCAGATACACGGCCTTCATCTCTAGCAGGTTAATGTGCAGGTACTTTTCTGATTCTGACCAAAGGTCTGAGATACTCTGGTTCAGAATGTGAGCCCCCCACCCTTCTTTTGACGCGTCCCAAAACAGCGTCAAATCCGGGGGAAGGACGAGAAGATCCACTCCCTTTCGTAGGTTCTCGTCTATCAGCCACCACCGCAGGTCCGCCTGTTCCGTGGGTCCTATCGGGACCAGAGAGTCCGGGGAATCGGAGCCCTGACTCCACCGGGACTTGAGCCACCATTGCAGGGATCTCATCCTGAGACGGCCGTTCGGGACCAGACGGGCCAGGGAGGCTAGGTGACCTAAAAGACGTAACCATGATTGGGCTGGAAGCTCTTCCCGCCTGAGGAAGGGTTCTGCCACCCTCCTCAGCCTTGCTATCCTGTCGTCTGATGGAAAGGCTTTGTGGAGATTGGTGTCTAATAGATTGCCTAGATAAACCAGTCGCTGGGACAGCTGCAGAGAGGGCTTCTCGAGATTTACCATGATCCCTAGATCTTGGCAAAGTCCCAGAAGCCTGTCTCGGTGCCGAAGAAGGGTCGACTCGAGTCTGCTAGGATCAGCCAGTCATCCAGATTTCGGAGGAGACGGATGCCGTTCCTGTGCGCCCATGACGAAATCAGGGTAAAAACACTGGTGAATACCTGAGGTGCTGTGGAGAGACCAAAGCACAGTACCTTGAACTGGTAGGTCTTGCTGTCTAGGCTGAATCTCAAGTACTTCCTGGAAGAAGGGTGGATTGGGATCTGGAAGTACACGTCCTTCAGATCCAGTGTGCACATGAAGTCTTGTGGTCTCACTGCAAGTCTGACCGTGTCCGCTGTCTCCATGCTGAACGAAGTTTGCTTGACAAACTGGTTCAGAGCCGAGAGGTCGATGACTGGTCTCCAGCCTCCAGACGCCTTCTTTACAAGAAAGAGTCGACTAAAGCAGCCTGGGGAGCCGTCGACGACCTCCTGGAGTGCATCCTTCTTGAGCATGGTCTCTACTTCTGCCCGAAGGGCCAGCCCCTTTGCCAATCCCATGGCATAGGAGCTCAACGACACTGGATTCGCTGTTGGGAGGTTGAGATGTCGTGAATGGGACGCGATAACCTTGGCCGATCACGGAGATCGTCCAAGAATCGGCCCCATGTTGCTGCCACCTGTGCACGCAACTTTGTAGGCAATCCCCCACAGGTGGACACGCGGGGGGACTGCCACTCTCAGCGTTTACGGCCACGGCCGCTCCCTCTAGGAGTTTTGCCTCCCCTGGAGGACTTACCGCCCCTCTTGTCCTTGACAGGAAAGGGCTGAGGCTTAGACACCTTCGTCTTAGCTGCCGGAGCCTGCTTCGGTGTCCTGCGAGGCTGCTGTTGATGTTGCTGCGGAGCTGGAGGCTTGTAGGGCCGAGATGCGGGGGCCCTCTGGAGGAGCGAGTCTTGGTTAGACTTCCTCCACCTCTCAGCTGTGCGTTCCACGTCCTTGGGCTCAAACAAGCTTCCTCCAAGGATGGAGGAGTGTCTGAGCCTGCAGACATCCACGGCGGGGACCTTCGGGTGGAACTTCTCAGTCACCGCATCACGACGCTTCAAGACCGAGTTGGCCCACAGGTTGGTAACCTGGTGGGCCAGGAACTCGATGGAGCGAGTGCCCGAGAGGAGGAAGATCTCCAGGGCCTTCCTATTGCTCTCCTCAGACAAGTCCTTGGAGCGCAATAGGATGCCCAGAGAACCCAGCCAGACATCCAGCCACGAAGTGGCCTGCATAGCACACTTCGCGACCTTCTCCTGGCTCAGGATCTCCGACGCCGAGAATGTCCCCTGCCGGGCGGAGAGCTTCTCAAGCGGAATTCCCCTTGTAAGCTCTTCCACCAAGTGGTGGAGGGGAAGAGCTAGGCTGGACTCCATGATCTCAAAAAACCACCTCTGTTGTAACCGAGGAGGAGGGAGGAGTCTGTTCCCGGCAGAGGAACGGCTGGAGGAGGCGTGGTCCGAGAGCTGAGCGTCGACCTTGTCTCTGGCACTCTTCACCCCCTGGGACTAGGGCAAAGCCGCGCTGGCCTTCGGGGGCTTCTGGGTACCATAGACCTGGTCCAGGACCGTGTCCTTGCCTTCACAAGGGGCGATCTCCGGGTCCTTGAACCTGTTGAGCTGCCTCATCAGATTCAAGACCTGCCAGAAGGCGTGCTCAGACTCATGCTGCTCTCCTCCCTGTGGACTGGCAGCTAACACTCCCGTCCCCAGAGGCTCTTCTTGTGGAGACACGTGGACGTTCTCCCGGGGTCTGGTTGGCTCCTGACGAATCTGCGAAGACGACTTCGGAATTGTCTTTGAGTCCTTGGGTTCCCTCCTGGGCGGGATACAGGACTCCAGCAAAGAGGTCTGGAAGGTACCTTCCACGCGAGTCGCTTCTCCTCCTCGAGGAGGGGTCTCTCCCCTTGGTGCCGAGGGAGAGGTCCCCGCTTCGCTGGACTCTCCTGAGAACAGAAAGACCTCATCCACATGAGAAGGAGAAAACGACTGGGAAGGGGATGGAGCCTTCCTGACGGACCTCTTAGGAGCCAACTTCTCCCTGGGAGAAGTCACCACGAAGTCCACTCCTCTCCTTCTCTTCAGCGGGGGCGAGTCTGTCCTTGGCTTGAGTCCCAGATCGGCAAGGGCTGGCTTCATAGCCTACACCACCACTCTCATCTGAGGACCAAACCAAGACTGACGGGATACGGACGCAGTGTCCGTAATTCCCGCTGGAGGGAAGGGGATCGCCTGACCCTTCGGAGTGGACGCAACGGGGCCTACCTGCAAAGAAGAAAGGGAAGAATGTTGCTTAGACCTCTCCGACGACTCTTCCTGGTCCTGAGAGAGAGACCTGCACTTGCGCGGTGGTAATCCTGACGGCGATCTGGAAGCACGCGTCCCTGCCGCAGGCACAAGCTGCGGAACCCGGCGAGAACGGAGGTCGCGCTGGCGCTTGCGCGGAGGAGGATTCAAGGAATCGCGCGGGGATAAACGCGTGGGGATAAACGCGCGCGGGCGAGCGGGCGCGTTGGCGAGGGGACACGTTGGCGCGTATGTGAAGGAACGCGTGGCCGCGTAGGTGAATAAGCGCGTGAGGGAAGCGGAGATCGCTGTTGCTCAGGAGAACGGCACGGCGCAGGAGATAGATGGCGTCCTGGAGATCTGTGTCGCCTGGGCAAGCGATGGCGCGTAGTACGCGCAGGTGACCGCCCGCGCACGGGTGATTTGGCGAGTGTGCGAGTTGGAGACTTATGGCGATCTAGGTCAAGGTGGCGCTGGCGTATAGGAGAGCGCTTGCGCGCAGGGGATGGGTCGCGCGGGCGCTCAGGAGATCGCTGGCGCGCAGGAGGGTGTCGACGCGTAGACTGCTGGGTGCAGGATCAGGTGGCGCGGCGACGCGCAAGGGCGAACGCTCGCAGATGGGCTCAGGATGTGAAGGCGCGTGGGCGCGCAGGAACTCTTGAAGTGCGCGCTGTTGCGCAGTCGAAGATGGACGAACAGGAGCGCGTGGGCGAGGAGGAGCCAGGTCCTTGCCCGCGTCCAGATCCGAAGATCTAGGGCGCGTGGGCGAGCGTTGGCGCGCATCAGGAACAAGGTGCGCAGGTGCGCGCTGACGAGCAGGAGATCGTGTGTGCTCAGGAGACCGATGGCGCGCAACAGGAACAGGAGGGTGTTGACTGCTAACAGGAGAGCACTGGCGAGCAGGAGAGAGCTGACGATCAGAAGAGCGCTGGCGAGCAGGCGAACGTTGACGAGCAGGTGAGCGGTGGCGCGGCGAGTCAGGTGGCTGCAACTCTGGAGAGCGCTTACGCGCTACTGCGCACGAACGGGCAGTTGGGCACACAGGGGAACCCTGACGCGCAAGGGAAGCACCCACACCGTGGGAGACATCCCTTTGCCCCGAAGGGACCGGTGCCCGTCGGATGACGAGATTAGAAGGCGCCTGCTGCGCATCTGCACCGAAAGTGGAAGGTCTGTTAAGCGTAGGAGATCGCGAGCGATCCCCGGAAAGGTCCAAGGACATGGCTGCTACAGTCTGCTCCCGACGAGGAGAATCCTCATCAGAGGAAGGAGGCGGTGATGACTCGAAGAGGCGCCTCTTGACTCCCTTATAGGGAGACGGGAGGCCCCTGCGGCGAAGAGGACGACGAGCCTTAAGGCGAAGGAGGCCACGAGGGAGATCATCCGGATTGTCTGTCCTCCGAAGAGGAGTCTGTCAGTGTGCTCACCCGAGGAGGTGGCGTACCCGCAGGAGGGACCGTGGGACCCACCTTCCCCTTCGAAGGATGTTGGCAAAGGGGAGGAGGGCCTTCAGCAACGTGCGCAACATCAGCCACAGCAGAGGTTTGACCAGACCCGTCGGAAGCCTCTGCCACAACCACGTCGACAATAGACAGAGGGTCTACCTCTGCTATCACCGGCGACTGTTTGACAGCGGCCCCCAACTGGATAAGGTCAAACAGGGCTTCCTTGGAGGGCAAGCCCTTAAGCCCCAAGGAAGCCCAAAGCTGAAAGAGATCATCATTAGACACGGCATTAGGGTCATCATAATGAGAATCAAAATCCTCCCCCGGAGGAGGAGGGGGAGCCGCCCCGCTATGGGAGGCGACGCCCTCTCCCGCACCCCGAGATCGGGAAACAGAACAAGGGTCTACGCTACCACTCGGCGGTCTCTCACGAGAGGCCGGCTGAGCGGGAGCTTCGGAGGAGGTTTGGGCGGCGGAAGAAGAGTCCCTGGAGCCTTCCTCTTTCAAGGCAACCCTTGAAGGAGAAATGTCTCTCCTGGACTAGTTCTTACGCCGCCGGGCAAACCTCTCCCACTGGGAGGTAGACCATTCCCTGCACTCACTACAAGGTAATTCCTTATCACACCGTTGCGCGCGTAACAGGGTCGTCGGCGCTGGGGCGCGTGACAGGGTCGTCGGCGCTGGGGCGCGTGACAGGGTCGTCGGCGCTGGGGCGCGTGACAGGGTCGTCGGCGCTGGGGCGCGTGACAGGGTCGTCGGCGCTGGGGCGCGTGACAGGGTCGTCGGCGCTGGGGCGCGTGACAGGGTCGTCGGCGCTGGGGCGCGTGACAGGGTCGTCGGCGCTGGGGCGCGTGACAGGGTCGTCGGCGCTGGGGCGCGTGACAGGGTCGTCGGCGCTGGGGCGCGTGACAGGGTCGTCGGCGCTGGGGCGCGTGACAGGGTCGTCGGCGCTGGGGCGCGTGACAGGGTCGTCGGCGCTGGGGCGCGTGACAGGGTCGTCGGCGCTGGGGCGCGTGACAGGGTCGTCGGCGCTGGGGCGCGTGACAGGGTCGTCGGCGCTGGGGCGCGTGACAGGGTCGTCGGCGCTGGGGCGCGTGACAGGGTCGTCGGCGCTGGGGCGCGTGACAGGGTCGTCGGCGCTGGGGCGCGTGACAGGGTCGTCGGCGCTGGGGCGCGTGACAGGGTCGTCGGCGCTGGGGCGCGTGACAGGGTCGTCGGCGCTGGGGCGCGTGACAGGGTCGTCGGCGCTGGGGCGCGTGACAGGGTCGTCGGCGCTGGGGCGCGTGACAGGGTCGTCGGCGCTGGGGCGCGTGACAGGGTCGTCGGCGCTGGGGCGCGTGACAGGGTCGTCGGCGCTGGGGCGCGTGACAGGGTCGTCGGCGCTGGGGCGCGTGACAGGGTCGTCGGCGCTGGGGCGCGTGACAGGGTCGTCGGCGCTGGGGCGCGTGACAGGGTCGTCGGCGCTGGGGCGCGTGACAGGGTCGTCGGCGCTGGGGCGCGTGACAGGGTCGTCGGCGCTGGGGCGCGTGACAGGGTCGTCGGCGCTGGGGCGCGTGACAGGGTCGTCGGCGCTGGGGCGCGTGACAGGGTCGTCGGCGCTGGGGCGCGTGACAGGGTCGTCGGCGCTGGGGCGCGTGACAGGGTCGTCGGCGCTGGGGCGCGTGACAGGGTCGTCGGCGCTGGGGCGCGTGACAGGGTCGTCGGCGCTGGGGCGCGTGACAGGGTCGTCGGCGCTGGGGCGCGTGACAGGGTCGTCGGCGCTGGGGCGCGTGACAGGGTCGTCGGCGCTGGGGCGCGTGACAGGGTCGTCGGCGCTGGGGCGCGTGACAGGGTCGTCGGCGCTGGGGCGCGTGACAGGGTCGTCGGCGCTGGGGCGCGTGACAGGGTCGTCGGCGCTGGGGCGCGTGACAGGGTCGTCGGCGCTGGGGCGCGTGACAGGGTCGTCGGCGCTGGGGCGCGTGACAGGGTCGTCGGCGCTGGGGCGCGTGACAGGGTCGTCGGCGCTGGGGCGCGTGACAGGGTCGTCGGCGCTGGGGCGCGTGACAGGGTCGTCGGCGCTGGGGCGCGTGACAGGGTCGTCGGCGCTGGGGCGCGTGACAGGGTCGTCGGCGCTGGGGCGCGTGACAGGGTCGTCGGCGCTGGGGCGCGTGACAGGGTCGTCGGCGCTGGGGCGCGTGACAGGGTCGTCGGCGCTGGGGCGCGTGACAGGGTCGTCGGCGCTGGGGCGCGTGACAGGGTCGTCGGCGCTGGGGCGCGTGACAGGGTCGTCGGCGCTGGGGCGCGTGACAGGGTCGTCGGCGCTGGGGCGCGTGACAGGGTCGTCGGCGCTGGGGCGCGTGACAGGGTCGTCGGCGCTGGGGCGCGTGACAGGGTCGTCGGCGCTGGGGCGCGTGACAGGGTCGTCGGCGCTGGGGCGCGTGACAGGGTCGTCGGCGCTGGGGCGCGTGACAGGGTCGTCGGCGCTGGGGCGCGTGACAGGGTCGTCGGCGCTGGGGCGCGTGACAGGGTCGTCGGCGCTGGGGCGCGTGACAGGGTCGTCGGCGCTGGGGCGCGTGACAGGGTCGTCGGCGCTGGGGCGCGTGACAGGGTCGTCGGCGCTGGGGCGCGTGACAGGGTCGTCGGCGCTGGCGCGCGTGACAGGGTCGTCGGCGCTGGCGCGCGTGACAGGGTCGTCGGCGCTGGCGCGCGTGACAGGGTCGTCGGCGCTGGCGCGCGTGACAGGGTCGTCGGCGCTGGCGCGCGTGACAGGGTCGTCGGCGCTGGCGCGCGTGACAGGGTCGTCGGCGCTGGCGCGCGTGACAGGGTCGTCGGCGCTGGCGCGCGTGACAGGGTCGTCGGCGCTGGCGCGCGTGACAGGGTCGTCGGCGCTGGCGCGCGTGACAGGGTCGTCGGCGCTGGCGCGCGTGACAGGGTCGTCGGCGCTGGCGCGCGTGACAGGGTCGTCGGCGCTGGCGCGCGTGACAGGGTCGTCGGCGCTGGCGCGCGTGACAGGGTCGTCGGCGCTGGCGCGCGTGACAGGGTCGTCGGCGCTGGCGCGCGTGACAGGGTCGTCGGCGCTGGCGCGCGTGACAGGGTCGTCGGCGCTGGCGCGCGTGACAGGGTCGTCGGCGCTGGCGCGCGTGACAGGGTCGTCGGCGCTGGCGCGCGTGACAGGGTCGTCGGCGCTGGCGCGCGTGACAGGGTCGTCGGCGCTGGCGCGCGTGACAGGGTCGTCGGCGCTGGCGCGCGTGACAGGGTCGTCGGCGCTGGCGCGCGTGACAGGGTCGTCGGCGCTGGCGCGCGTGACAGGGTCGTCGGCGCTGGCGCGCGTGACAGGGTCGTCGGCGCTGGCGCGCGTGACAGGGTCGTCGGCGCTGGCGCGCGTGACAGGGTCGTCGGCGCTGGCGCGCGTGACAGGGTCGTCGGCGCTGGCGCGCGTGACAGGGTCGTCGGCGCTGGCGCGCGTGACAGGGTCGTCGGCGCTGGCGCGCGTGACAGGGTCGTCGGCGCTGGCGCGCGTGACAGGGTCGTCGGCGCTGGCGCGCGTGACAGGGTCGTCGGCGCTGGCGCGCGTGACAGGGTCGTCGGCGCTGGCGCGCGTGACAGGGTCGTCGGCGCTGGCGCGCGTGACAGGGTCGTCGGCGCTGGCGCGCGTGACAGGGTCGTCGGCGCTGGCGCGCGTGACAGGGTCGTCGGCGCTGGCGCGCGTGACAGGGTCGTCGGCGCTGGCGCGCGTGACAGGGTCGTCGGCGCTGGCGCGCGTGACAGGGTCGTCGGCGCTGGCGCGCGTGACAGGGTCGTCGGCGCTGGCGCGCGTGACAGGGTCGTCGGCGCTGGCGCGCGTGACAGGGTCGTCGGCGCTGGCGCGCGTGACAGGGTCGTCGGCGCTGGCGCGCGTGACAGGGTCGTCGGCGCTGGCGCGCGTGACAGGGTCGTCGGCGCTGGCGCGCGTGACAGGGTCGTCGGCGCTGGCGCGCGTGACAGGGTCGTCGGCGCTGGCGCGCGTGACAGGGTCGTCGGCGCTGGCGCGCGTGACAGGGTCGTCGGCGCTGGCGCGCGTGACAGGGTCGTCGGCGCTGGCGCGCGTGACAGGGTCGTCGGCGCTGGCGCGCGTGACAGGGTCGTCGGCGCTGGCGCGCGTGACAGGGTCGTCGGCGCTGGCGCGCGTGACAGGGTCGTCGGCGCTGGCGCGCGTGACAGGGTCGTCGGCGCTGGCGCGCGTGACAGGGTCGTCGGCGCTGGCGCGCGTGACAGGGTCGTCGGCGCTGGCGCGCGTGACAGGGTCGTCGGCGCTGGCGCGCGTGACAGGGTCGTCGGCGCTGGCGCGCGTGACAGGGTCGTCGGCGCTGGCGCGCGTGACAGGGTCGTCGGCGCTGGCGCGCGTGACAGGGTCGTCGGCGCTGGCGCGCGTGACAGGGTCGTCGGCGCTGGCGCGCGTGACAGGGTCGTCGGCGCTGGCGCGCGTGACAGGGTCGTCGGCGCTGGCGCGCGTGACAGGGTCGTCGGCGCTGGCGCGCGTGACAGGGTCGTCGGCGCTGGCGCGCGTGACAGGGTCGTCGGCGCTGGCGCGCGTGACAGGGTCGTCGGCGCTGGCGCGCGTGACAGGGTCGTCGGCGCTGGCGCGCGTGACAGGGTCGTCGGCGCTGGCGCGCGTGACAGGGTCGTCGGCGCTGGCGCGCGTGACAGGGTCGTCGGCGCTGGCGCGCGTGACAGGGTCGTCGGCGCTGGCGCGCGTGACAGGGTCGTCGGCGCTGGCGCGCGTGACAGGGTCGTCGGCGCTGGCGCGCGTGACAGGGTCGTCGGCGCTGGCGCGCGTGACAGGGTCGTCGGCGCTGGCGCGCGTGACAGGGTCGTCGGCGCTGGCGCGCGTGACAGGGTCGTCGGCGCTGGCGCGCGTGACAGGGTCGTCGGCGCTGGCGCGCGTGACAGGGTCGTCGGCGCTGGCGCGCGTGACAGGGTCGTCGGCGCTGGCGCGCGTGACAGGGTCGTCGGCGCTGGCGCGCGTGACAGGGTCGTCGGCGCTGGCGCGCGTGACAGGGTCGTCGGCGCTGGCGCGCGTGACAGGGTCGTCGGCGCTGGCGCGCGTGACAGGGTCGTCGGCGCTGGCGCGCGTGACAGGGTCGTCGGCGCTGGCGCGCGTGACAGGGTCGTCGGCGCTGGCGCGCGTGACAGGGTCGTCGGCGCTGGCGCGCGTGACAGGGTCGTCGGCGCTGGCGCGCGTGACAGGGTCGTCGGCGCTGGCGCGCGTGACAGGGTCGTCGGCGCTGGCGCGCGTGACAGGGTCGTCGGCGCTGGCGCGCGTGACAGGGTCGTCGGCGCTGGCGCGCGTCACAGGGTCGTCGGCGCTGGCGCGCGTCACAGGGTCGTCGGCGCTGGCGCGCGTCACAGGGTCGTCGGCGCTGGCGCGCGTCACAGGGTCGTCGGCGCTGGCGCGCGTCACAGGGTCGTCGGCGCTGGCGCGCGTCACAGGGTCGTCGGCGCTGGCGCGCGTCACAGGGTCGTCGGCGCTGGCGCGCGTCACAGGGTCGTCGGCGCTGGCGCGCGTCACAGGGTCGTCGGCGCTGGCGCGCGTCACAGGGTCGTCGGCGCTGGCGCGCGTCACAGGGTCGTCGGCGCTGGCGCGCGTCACAGGGTCGTCGGCGCTGGCGCGCGTCACAGGGTCGTCGGCGCTGGCGCGCGTCACAGGGTCGTCGGCGCTGGCGCGCGTCACAGGGTCGTCGGCGCTGGCGCGCGTCACAGGGTCGTCGGCGCTGGCGCGCGTAACAGGGTCGTCGGCGCTGGCGCGCGTAACAGGGTCGTCGGCGCTGGCGCGCGTAACAGGGTCGTCGGCGCTGGCGCGCGTAACAGGGTCGTCGGCGCTGGCGCGCGTAACAGGGTCGTCGGCGCTGGCGCGCGTAACAGGGTCGTCGGCGCTGGCGCGCGTAACAGGGTCGTCGGCGCTGGCGCGCGTAACAGGGTCGTCGGCGCTGGCGCGCGTAACAGGGTCGTCGGCGCTGGCGCGCGTAACAGGGTCGTCGGCGCTGGCGCGCGTAACAGGGTCGTCGGCGCTGGCGCGCGTAACAGGGTCGTCGGCGCTGGCGCGCGTAACAGGGTCGTCGGCGCTGGCGCGCGTAACAGGGTCGTCGGCGCTGGCGCGCGTAACAGGGTCGTCGGCGCTGGCGCGCGTAACAGGGTCGTCGGCGCTGGCGCGCGTAACAGGGTCGTCGGCGCTGGCGCGCGTAACAGGGTCGTCGGCGCTGGCGCGCGTAACAGGGTCGTCGGCGCTGGCGCGCGTAACAGGGTCGTCGGCGCTGGCGCGCGTAACAGGGTCGTCGGCGCTGGCGCGCGTAACAGGGTCGTCGGCGCTGGCGCGCGTAACAGGGTCGTCGGCGCTGGCGCGCGTAACAGGGTCGTCGGCGCTGGCGCGCGTAACAGGGTCGTCGGCGCTGGCGCGCGTAACAGGGTCGTCGGCGCTGGCGCGCGTAACAGGGTCGTCGGCGCTGGCGCGCGTAACAGGGTCGTCGGCGCTGGCGCGCGTAACAGGGTCGTCGGCGCTGGCGCGCGTAACAGGGTCGTCGGCGCTGGCGCGCGTAACAGGGTCGTCGGCGCTGGCGCGCGTAACAGGGTCGTCGGCGCTGGCGCGCGTAACAGGATCGTCGGCGCTGGCGCGCGTAACAAGATCGTCGGCGCTGGCGCGCGTAACAAGATCGTCGGCGCTGGCGCGCGTAACAAGATCGTCGGCGCTTGCGCGCGTACGAAGATCGTCGGCGCTTGCGCGCGTACGAAGATCGTCGGCGCTGGCGCGCGTAACAAGATCGTCGGCGCTGGCGCGCGTACGAAGATCGTCGGCGCTGGCGCGCGTACGAAGATCGTCGGCGCTGGCGCGCGTACGAAGATCGTCGGCGCTGGCGCGCGTACGAAGATCGTCGGCGCTTGCGCGCGTACGAAGATCGTCGGCGCTTGCGCGCGTACGAAGATCGTCGGCGCTTGCGCGCGTACGAAGATCGTCGGCGCTTGCGCGCGTACGAAGATCGTCGGCGCTTGCGCGCGTACGAAGATCGTCGGCGCTTGCGCGCGTACGAAGATCGTCGGCGCTTGCGCGCGTACGAAGATCGTCGGCGCTTGCGCGCGTACGAAGATCGTCGGCGCTTGCGCGCGTACGAAGATCGTCGGCGCTTGCGCGCGTACGAAGATCGTCGGCGCTTGCGCGCGTACGAAGATCGTTGGCGTAAGAAGATCATGGGCGAGCGCTAGGATGCAGGGTCAGCTGACAGGATGATCAGGAACTGGGATGTGCCCTTAAAAAGGGGCGGTCGTCCTTCGATGAGGACCGTAGGCAGGACTGCTTCAGGGTCCAGAGCCGAAGTCCTTCGTTGCAGTGCAAGGTAGAGCTGGAAGATCGGTAGGTCAGCTGGCTCAACACTGGAAGTTCTGCTTGATACTCCGAGTAAGGGTCTCTATGAGAGACCTTTCCCGAGAACGGGAGAGGTGCCCTTCGTAGAAGAGACTAGGAGACACTCGCAGGCTGAATCACTGGTGAGCGCCTGTGAGCTATCTCAGGAAACTTCAACGATGTGCGCTGATGCGCAGGTCAACGTTGGCGCGCAGTCCCTGGAACAAGATGTCTCTGGATGGAAGTCTCAGGAACAGCAGGCGAGCACTTGCGCGCAATTGCGCAGGAGAACGTTGGCGCGCAGGGGATACCTGGCGCTTAAGGGACTTACAATGTGAGAAAGCCCCTTTTCTCCCGAAGGGACCGGTGCCCGTTGGATAACGGGGTGCGAAGGCGCCCACAGAGTCAGCAGCCAGGAAAGGATACGGCAGGTCAGCAGGTCTAGGAGATGGCTGGTCTAATCAGGAACAATGCTCCGAAGAGGGGTCTCTCTAAGTGGCCTCTCTCGCAAACGAGAGAGGTGAACACGTCGTAGAAGAGACTTGAAGACACTGGTGACGGCGCCCCTTAGGGCCGTTGGATCAGCAAGCTGACCTATAAGGAGCAATCCTCCGAAGAGGAGTCCTTAAGAGTGGCCTCCCTCGTGAACGAGAGAGATCACCAGACTGATCCTGCAGCTGCTCAGCCCCTTGAGCAAAGCTGCAGG
This sequence comes from Palaemon carinicauda, assembly GCF_036898095.1. Classification (NCBI taxonomy): domain Eukaryota; kingdom Metazoa; phylum Arthropoda; class Malacostraca; order Decapoda; family Palaemonidae; genus Palaemon; species Palaemon carinicauda. The sequence goes on along the minus strand of NC_090732.1, from coordinate 40,412,566 downwards.
TGCGACCACTCAGCCCCAAGAGCATAGCCACCTGAAGGTTTCAAGCGCCCAGCCTTGCAACTCCTCAGCTCCCTGAGCTTGGTTACAGTACGGTCGCTCAGCACCAAGAGCATAACCGGCTGAGGACCAGGAAAACCCATCCAGGAATATTAAGGTATGAGATGTTCCCCCTCTGCAGAGGGAAGCTCTTACACCCGGGAAGGGAACCTCCCTCAGGAGGGAAGTTACCTACCCCTGGAGGCGAACCTCCTTAGCGTTCTAAGATGAACTGAAGAGCTGACAGTTGTCACGGGAGGACTTCTAAGAGAAGGGATAACGCCCATGACGACGTCCTAGAGAGACGGCAGCGACAGCAGACTCCCCAGGCACAAACAGGACAGCTCTGCTTCGTTGGCACACTTTAGTCAAACGAAGAAAAAAAAACTGTATAGTTAACTGGGAAAATAAAGTTAAATAACTATTTAACAGAAATTCCCCCGGGAGGAACTCCGAAGAGAAACCCCGAGGGAAAAGCAAAACATAAGAATTAAAAATTAAGTATGCGCCCTCCTCCCCCAATGACATTCACGGGAGAAGGGGGAGGGCGGAGAACTGTAACAAAAACAGAATTATAACAGAATATTAATTATGTAATTCATCTTCTAAGAATGATCACAAATAGTAAGAACCACTGACCCCCAAAGGGAAGTGTTCTCCACAGAGAAGCTGAAAAGTTAAAAAAAAAAAAAAAATAACTAGATTGCATTAATAATAATAGACTAGATTGCATTAATAATAATAGAGATAAATAAACTGAATAGCAACCCAACCCGCAACGGGAAATGAGCTTCCGTAATAGTACGTAGTAGTAGTAGTAGTAAGGGGTGAATGACCTCGAGTAGAGAGAGAGAGACCATAGGCTATAAAACTCCCACATACCCATCGCTGAAAATCCAAGTTCCCCGTAGGAAAGGAGGAACAGCGAAGATAATAGATGAATGAAGAAATTCCAGCGATGACGATCCCCACGGCGGCCGAGTTAAAGGAAAAGCCGAAGGAAAAACCGATGGACCAAGAGGGAGAGGCCGTACCCCACAACGGAACCGAGGTGGCCTAGCACTAAGCCGGTGACGTTGTCGTACACTACACACACAGCACAAACACTGAAACGAAAACTTACTACATTTCTATACACAAATATATACATAAACAGAATTTTTATATATATATATATATCACAAGTATAAGAAAAAGTAAGAAAAAGAAAAAAAGCATTAATGGCTGTCAAAGAGGCGAGGGTCAAAGCGGACACGTCCGATCACCACCCGAGCCAAGGTAAAAGTGAGCTTACTACACAGGTGTGTGAGGGGGGAGGGTAGCTAACTACCCTCCCTACCCCCTACCGCTAACTAGCGGTGGGGTAGTAAACCCGTTAAAATTTTAACGGCTCGTCCTTTCAGCTACACTGAAAGTAATACCCACTTTAAATAGCGTGGTTTGTATTCCAGTTACTTAACAACTATGTTTTAAACATACGAACGAATTCTGAAGAGGAATTTGAGAGAGTTATTAAGTTTAGGGACTAGTTTTTTCAGGTGGGTCAAATTCATTTTAAACCACTTCTTGACCTAGCGAAACCTTGGCCTTCTCTCTTTTTAGTGATAGTACTTAAATTTTATAACTTGCTGGCAGAGCTATTATATAGAATTACCTTCTACTTGTTTCTTTTACCCAGTAAAAATATTGAGGTCGCATGGCAAAGCAAAAGAATAATTTCTGAAATCATGCCATAAATGAGATTGCATATCATAACAACAGCACCAATTACAGTGATACCTCGGTACTCGACCATAATCCGTTCGAGATCCGTGTTCGACCTCCGATTTGTTCGAGTACCGAATTTTTTTTCCCCATAAGAAATAATGGTATATATTCTATTCCGTTCCCAAGCACTCGAACAGGCCCAAAATATTAATAAAACGTGTACCTAAACAACAATAATTATCTAAATGTGTATGAAATTGGTCAGAAAATCCTATAAAACAATTTTAAACCATTTACTGTACTAAAATAAAACAATTTTAAACCATTTTCTGTACTGTAGTGAACATACCTTTGAGCAGCGGTTCGATGGCATACAGGGATGGATGTGGAGAGGATGGAAGGGGGAGGTTACTGCTTGGAAGGAGAGTCCCCTTCCATGATGTGGCGGGGTAGTTCTCCTTCAGGAGTTGTTTCTCTCTCCAATGAAAGGGTGGGCAGATCTATTTCAGGGGTTTCTTCTCTTCTTTGTCTCTTCTTTGGAGGAGAAACAGGCTTTGATGTAGCAGCTTTCTTTTCTTTTGTGAAAAACTGGTCTATTGTTAATTGTTTCTTCCTCCTCTGCAGTATTCTTCGAAAATGATACATGACACTATCATTAAACATATGCACTGCCCGGTTTGCTACTGCAATTTCTGGGTGGTATTTTTCAGCAAAAGCCTGCACATCTGCCCACTTGGAACAAATTTCATTGATGAGAGAACTTGGAACATCCTCCCTTACCTCATCCTCTTCTGAAGATTCCTGCTCCACAATCAGATCCTGCTGCTGTTGTTGTTGCAGGTGCAACAATTCCTCCACAGTCAACTCGGTAGAATGGCTTTCTACAAGCTCATCAATATCATCCTTGTCGACCTCAAGCCCCAAACTCCTGCCCATGACAACAATTTCCTCAACGACATCAGTGTCATCAGAAATTACAGGGGTAGCAGTGCTTGGACCCGCCTCTGGTTGGAAACCTTCAAACTCCCTCTCTGTGACACATGATGGCCACAGCTTACGCCAGGCAGAGTTCAATGTCCTATAGGTCACACCTCGCCAAGCTTGGTCAATCATGTTAACAGAGTTGAGGATGCTGAAGTGTTCCTTCCAGAATTCCTTTAGGGTCAACTTCGTGTCACTGGTCACTTCAAAACACTTTCTGAAAAGGGCCTTGGTATAGAGTTTTTTGAAGTTTGAAATGACCTGTTGGTCCATGGGCTGGAGTATGGGAGTAGTATTGGGGGGCAAGAATTTGATTTTGATAAAGCTGTATTCTTCTTTCAAGTCATCCTCGAGACCTGGAGGATGTGCAGGAGCATTGTCCATAACCAGAAGACATTTCATTGGCAAGCTCTTTTCAATGAGGTAAGCCTTAACCTGGGGGGCAAACACTTCGTTTATCCACTCAGTAAAGAATTGTCTTGTGACCCAAGATTTAGTGTTCGAGCGCCACATAACTGGTAGTGCACTTTTACAAATATTATTTCGTTTGAACACCCGGGGGTTGTCCGAGTGGTACACTAACAAGGGTTTGATCTTGCAATCGCCACTTGCATTTGCACACAGCAACAATGTTAGCCTATCTTTCATTGGCTTGTGACCTGGCATCTTCGTCTCGTCCTTGGTAATGTACGTATTGGCTGGCATTTTCTTCCAAAATAACCCAGTCTCATCACAATTAAAGACTTGTTGTGCGATCAAATTTTGTTCATTTATGTACCGATCGAATTCCCCCACGTATTTATCGGCTGCAATTTGATCCGAACTAGCTGCCTCCCCATGCCTAGTAACACGATGAATACCTGTTCTATTACGAAACTTTTCAAACCAACCCCTGCTCGCTTTAAATGTAAATGAATCACTTTCACTGGTACTCGGACTTTTCTTCACTAATTCTTCATAGATATGCAACGCTTTTTCACAAATGAACGCTTCACTAACACTTTCCCCGGCCAACTGTTTTTCTTTAATAAATATTAAAAGCAACTTTTCCATCTCCTCAATCACTTGTGGCCTTTGCTTAGTTACCGCCGTAACTCCCGTTGCAACATTCGCCTTCTTAATCATTTCTTTATGCTTTAAAAACGTAGAAATGGTCGACTTCGCCATTCCGTATTCTACCGCTAAATCGGACACTCGTACACCATTCTCATATTTCGCTATAATTTCCTTCTTCAACTCGATCGTTGTTCGCACTGTTTTCCTCTTCTCCTTCCCCTTAACACTCATTACTTTCTTGGGACTCATTATGAAAGCTAAAAAAGCAATTAAAAGCACTGAAAATCACTAAATCACAACGAATGCTGATCGCGCGTTGTCTGAGTGACGCTCTCGAGAGAACTGATGCTTCCCGAACAAGCGAGAGTGGCCGAGATGGCGCGATCATCACAAAGCCCATGCGGTCGTCACGTGTTCGGCTGGTCGAGTACCGAATTTTTGGTCGAGCACCGCAGCAAAAATTTCTCGAAAATTTTGGTCGAACTCCGAATTGTTCGAGTATAGAGTCGTTCGACTACCGAGGTATCACTGTATTTTCAATAGTAAATACAGCATGTCACTTTTAAAGTAGAGCAGCAAAACCCCTATGATAATAGTGTACACCAAGAACTGCGCTTTGCAGTAATTCATTAAGAATACTGTATAAGCTGTTCATATAAAAATAGACTGAAAAAAATTCTACTAATAACAAATTGGGTTATATACTGTATAGAAACTCACGTTTCCTTCAAAAATGATCTTTAATTCCAAGGCAAATAAATAGAAAATAGGATAGATCTTAATATATCCCACAGTTATGGGGGCAACTCAATGGGAAGGGGGGAGTATTTTTACTGGCAAATGGATAAATAGCGGTAAAACTAACCTTTTCTTCTCTATATGCATAGTAAATCCATGAAAAGGGTATTCATTTACAAGAGCACGCTCTCCATTTACTACAAAATTATGCAGTTATGCAGCTCTCCTCTTCCAGTACAGTAATTAGGAGGTTCTTTAAAAGTGGGTTAAGCAAAAAATTTCAAGATATGTTGAGCAAGGAGGGTGGGGTTATAAAAAAAAAAAACTAGCTTGGTTTCCTCACTAAACAACCTGGAACTTAAATTGTCATCATAGTCAACCCAACAGAATTTACTGATGCCAGCTTATATAAACAGGAGGGTATTATTTTACTGTATTACTGGGCAATGTAACCAAGGAAAAAACTACTACTTTCTATAGAAAAACTTCCGCTCTCTTCGAAAATGACACTCGTTCCCGTTGCAAATGAATAGTTTCAGAAATATATATATATCTATATCCTACAATAATGGGAGCCCCCCCGTGGGAACTCGGGGTTTTGGGTGGGGAAAACATACTGGGGAAACAATAAATATGGGTAAAACAAGCCTTTTCTTCTCGATACATTACCTTCTTGGATGTATAAAAAAGGGAGGAAAAGACAAAACAGTATAACTGGATGCTGCCAACGTGTGATGTAGAGCTGCAACAATGTTAGCGTAACATGCTAACATTAGCAGTGCTTTTCATTTATTTTTTGTCATTCAACTTGTCGATTGTAATCGCTCTCGTTCGTTTGTTTATACATAGCAGGTTTCGACCTTCTGCGCAAAAACCCCGCCTCCCTGCGCAGAGACTCCTCCACCAATAGGATTTCTTCTTCTCTAACCGCGAAATGTAACTTCGACTTCTTCACCCTCTTTATTCAAGTATATTACTTGATCCAGTTCAACTATACCATTCCTTTTATGTAATACCTTCATATACATATTACGACTGACCCCAGTATTACTAGTTTTATTATCTAATACCTTATAAAATCACCCCATTTTATATTCCCATTACAGTAAATATTTTTGGGCTCAAGCCATGTCGTCCTGATGGAAGGTTCCTTCAGTAGCTTCCTTTGGTTATATATAACTACTAAGATATTCCCAGAGAATTAAACTAAAGGTTTTCACAGAATTCTAACTTCTGGAGCGAGTATTTTAAGGGTTAACCCTTTAGAATATCGTATATCAACAGGGGACGCATGCATTAACACGTCACATGGCCATCTGCACCCCACCTAGCGTTTACGCTTCGTGGGGAGATGTGGCGAGTGAATGTGGGAGGTAATTGAGGTGCCGTTCCAAGGGATACTCTCCCTTCGTCACTGATACGCAGCTGCGTGATGTCACGTCCGCCATCATCATTCCTCTACTAGTAGCCGTAAAGCCTCTGGTTTTGTTCCCTCTTATCGCTGTTTTTTGTGTGCATCCTTCAAGATATCTCAGCCTTCTGCTTCGCCTTCTTCTGTTAAGTTGAGTACCAGGTCCTTGTATTGTTTAAATAAGCTCTGGCCGTCGAGTAACGATTTTTTACGCTAAAATATTGTGTTTTGTGGCCGAGCTGTGCCTCGCCTCGGGTCGCCATTTATGGCGCTGCTGTTCGCTTGCATGCGTTATTTAGTTAGCCAGAACAGCCTTCCCCGACCTTTTAACCGAGATAAATCTTTAGTTATTTAGTCTTCATTACTAGGAATAAGTTACATTACGACGAATAGCCTTTCAGCCTAGCATAGGCTACAGCCTAGTGTTCATGTTTGCTTCTGCATGATATAATAAGTGTTCCTAGTGTTATGTTAATGAAGATATAGGCTTCGTTTGCCAGCATAGCCTTCTCGGCTTTATAACTAAATTTATCTTAGGTTATTTAATCTTCAATTTTAGGAATAGTTAATTTATGCCGTTGTGGTCTTCGGCGCTCCTAGCCAGTCGACCCCATACTAGCTTTTAAGCCTAGCATAGGCCACACCCTAGTATTCATATTTACTTCTGCATATGAGTGTTCCTAGTGTTATTTTATTGAAGATTTAGGCAATTTTAAACATATACAAGATTCCATGTTGCACATATTTTTGCCTTCGGGGAACCATACAAGGAACGGTGCCTGGTCCAACTAGGCCATACCTAACCCAACGCTGGGATCCTTGTATGCTTCCTTATCTCCCTTATCCTATGCACCTCCCTCTGGGTAGCCTTGCCTTTCGTAGCCCCTTACCCGAAACACTTCGGGTAGGTAAGGTTAGGTAGTTCTTCCCTCTTCCCTCCCATAGTGTATGGGGGGATTTCGGTCAGAACCCCAGAGTACTTATCGTTCAACCCAGTCCACCCCTAAGGAACGTCTTTCCCCTGGGGTATCGACTGAGACTGAAGGTGGGGGAGGCCTAGCCCTTCCCCCCTAGACTGCTCTTGGTTGGGACTTGCCCCTTCCTCCTGTAGCCTAGCGATACTTCCCCAGCCTTACCTAATCTAGGAGGAGATCTCCTGGTTTAGGTTAGGCCTTGGGGGTTTCTGTTTTATTATAGTTGAGGACAGTACACCAGTTCTGTTCCTACTCTGAGCTAACCTACCCTAGGGTTGGAGAGCGCCTCTTACCTGGGTAGTATAAGAAACAGATTCCCCCACCCTCTGGGAGCTTTAGGGTCATGAGCCCTTCTGCCCCCTCACCCCCCCTACCCCACTATTCTTTGTGTCAGCTTGCCTTCACACCCCTGTCCGCTGTCCTACAATTCCTCCTATGGGAGAATGGTAGATTAAGCTGCGCTCTCATGCCTGGGTGGCCGCTCTGCTACACTTTCCCTCATAGTTGAACTATGGGGTTGTGTTAGCGGCCGCCCTTTCAGCAGGAGATCAACCCCCCCCTGTCTAGAGTGTTCTCTGATCCTCCCTTGGATTACCTTGGTCACCCAGCCGTCTGCCGGCTCCCTGCCATGGAATGATAGGGTCCCCCACCCCTATCATGAGTACACTCCTTCCGGAGGAAAGCCGGTTGGGTATCGGACATTACCCTTCCTTCTTCCCTCCTTCTCTTTCTCTCTCCTATCATGGTGCTGGTCCACTTTCGCCACCTGCCGGCAACCGCCGCCTCCGCCGGCACGCCAGGTAACTTCCTACTATATAGGACCTTCCTATCTAAGGTTTACCCAAGGCAAAACCCTGCCGGCCAGCAGGGGCCGCCGCCCCTTGCCGCCGCTAGTCATCAGCACACCCGGTGACCTTCCTGCTTCATAGGACTTCCTGTCTGAGTTCCATCCATGGTGCTACCCTGCCGGCTGCCGGCGTCCACCGCCGCTGCCAGCGACCACCGCCACTGCCGGCGTCCACCGCCGCTGCCAGCGACCGCCGCCACTGCCGGCGGTAGCTTCTCAGACACCTTCCATCTTATGTACCCAGTAGGTTCACCATCCCCGGCAGCCGGCCTCCGCCTGCCGGCAGTCGCCCCCTTAAGCGTTTCCTACCTCTCTACTATTTAGAGCATAGCCTTGACGGATTCACCCCGCCGGACCAGGCCTCCGGCTTGCCGACAAAGCGACACGGCTTCCAGGGACAAGCACCCCTTCCCCCCGGCTGCCGGCCCCGTGCCGGCAGTCGACCTATATATCCATATAGCCAGACTGCTGTTCTTTGCTATCTCATACCCTGAAGACAGTCTCTGAGCTATATGAGTATACTATACAATTTTCCAGCATACTCTGTGCTTCTCAGTGCAGTCTCTTACCGGGACCTTCCCCATATTGAGGGGTTTTATCCTTTTCCCTCCTTTATCTAAGTTCTGAGCAATCTCAGACCTCCTCTACCTTGCAGACAATTCCTTTATAAAGAAGCCTAGGCTGGCTTCCCCATAGGGATAGTATTCCCTCTCCTATATCCTCAGGTTTTAAGGAATTGCCAGCAGAAAAGGTCGCGGTACCTGGCTGGACGGGATTCACAAGTATGTGTCTTCCTACTTCTTTTCTAGCTTACCTATCCAGAGCTCACATAACACAATTCTAAGCTAAGAATTAGTTTAAGGAATCTTAATTTTAAGAGTAATGAAAGTCATGACTCTATTTCCATGTACTCATGTTCTCTTTCTTTTACAGGAGGAGTATATGAAATGCGAAAGTCCCTTCTGCTCGATCCGCCGCCCGGACTTTTACGGGCATGGTGCGTGTCGGACTCACGCCCCTTGTACGGCGAAGAAGGGCAATCTCAAATACTGGGATCCAGTCTCCTTCCCAGTCTGCAAAGGCCTCCTCGATGAGGGATTTGACAACACCCCATTCTTAGAAGCCAGGGACAATGCTCGGGAGAAACTGCGCAGGTGGGTGCGCGGTTTCCAGAAAAACGCTGCCGGACCGTATCTCCTCAACGAGAAGATGAGGGGCATCTTGTTTCCGAAAGCGTCAGCATCTCCGAGAAGATGAGGGCCATCTTGTTTCCGAAAGCGTCAGCATCTCCCCGAGAAGATGAGGGCCATCTTGTTTCCGAAAGCGTCAGCCGACTCGGTGATCCCCCAGGATCAGATCCCACAAGTACAAGTAACTGTTGACACAGACATCGAGACTACGCTTAGCAAGTGTAGTCTAGACGAGGTGGAGAAGATGTCGGACGTGTCCGACGACACTGAGAGGACCCTCATGGGCGAGGAGCCGGAGGATGAAGAGGATCAGGTGGAATACCCTGATTCGGAGGGTGAGGCCGCACCTCCACCTCCGGCAGCTCCTGCAGTGACCGAGGAGCCAGTCCCCTCTACCACCTCCGCCGCACCGCAGCCCGTGCTGCCTGTCACCGAAGATGCCATCCGGGTATTGGTGGCCTTAATGGACGAGAGGCTTAGTAAGCACTCCGCCCAGATCACAAGTCGTTTCTTAGAAATGAGGCAACCGAAGAAGATCTCGGTTAAGGATCTTCCTTCCTGCTCGGAGTCTAACCCTTGGAGATACGCCGAGCATATGCCAATCACAACTGGCAAAATATTTATAAACGACAAGCTTGGGTCTATCCTCCTGGAAGAAGTGGAATTCTTCCCTAACTTCGAGGCTTACCCGGACTGTTACGTCCGTCTTAAGACCGAACCGGCCTCCAAGGAGGAGACTGAGCCTAAGGAAGTGATCGTGTTTGATCACTCAAAGGCCCAAGCTTTACTGGCAGACTTCCTGAAGAGCCGTGGCTTCACTAATTCCAAAATGCCGGCTCTAAGCAAGAAGCACCCGTCCTTTCTTGCTCCCTCTTCCGCATCCTTCCCCTTCGTGGAAAAAGCCTTCCATGCAGTCATGAAGGTGGTGGAAGAAGGAAAACCCTGTCCTACCCTGGATGAGTGTAGGCCACTCTCCCTCGCCCTTCCCCCCGACGACAAGTTCTGTAAAGATATCCAGTACACCTTTACGGTTGGGAAGCTGGACCCTGACGTGGCCGGACGTCAGTTTAACGAGGACCTCCCGAAGTTGAATGACCACCTTCTTCGTCAGGAGCAAGAAACCAAGGAGAGAGTGGCTGCCTCCCTGTCTCTCCAGATTCAGCTCGAGGTCATGGCAGGGGACGTTAAGGTCCCAGACTTCTATATGATTCTGGCGAAAACCCACCTTGTGACTATGATGAAGGACCTGTACAGCTTCATCAGGTCCCGAAGAACCTGCAGAGAGTTCGTGTTTGCCAACGCGGCAGTGAAACACGAACCCCGGAAACTGATCTCCAATATCTGGGGTAAACATCTCTTTCCCTCTGACTTGGTGAAAGAGATCGTTGACAAAGCCGCCACCAAGAATAGGAACCTTCTCAACAAATGGGGCATGTCAAGAAAGAGGAAATCCTCCCAGGACAACGGCCCTCAGCCTAAGAGGAAATCTGCCAAATCCTCAAAGCCAAGACCCCAGCAGCGCCAACAGAAACACCAGTTTCCGGCTCCCGCTACTCCCCAAGTGGTCTCTCAACCGCAGCAGACCTTTCAGTTGGTCCTCCAACCTGTGGTGTCACAATCACCGGCCTTTACCCCTGCCTACGAGCGTCAGTCAACTACCTTTCGTCCCAGAGGTAGAGGCTCAGGCAGACTCCTCGCGCCGCCCCTCCAGGGTCAGAGGAGGTAAGGGAGCTTGCGGCCGAGGTGGCAAGTCCTCGGGAAACCAGATGCAATGAAGTGCTTCCGGTGGGAGGAAGACTCCGCCACTTTCAGGATCGCTGGACCTTCGATCCTTGGGCACACAGCATCATCAAGAAGATACTGGGTTGGAGTTGGACGCAACCACTTCCAACCTTCCACTGATTCTTCCAGCCATCAACCCCCCTCTTGGAAGAATATGTCCTAGAACTCTTGAACAAGAAGGTGATCAAGAGGGTAAAGTCCACCAGGTTCCAAGGAAGACTATTTTGTGTTCCCAAGAAGGACTCAGACAAACTCAGAGTCATTCTGGACTTGTCCCCCCTCAACAAGTTCATTGTGAACTACAAATTCAAGATGCTGACTCCTACTGCCTCGCAAGGCATACACTGTCTCAATAGACCTGGCGGATGCCTACTGGCACATCCCAATGAACCACCACGCTTCCTCCTACCTAGGATTCCAGCTCAATCGAAGAAACTACGCCTTCAGAGCCATGCCCTTCGGGCTCAACGTGGCTCCGAGAATCTTCACCAAGCTAGCAGACACTATCGTCCACCAGCTACGCCTTCAGGGCGTCCAAGTGATGGCCTACCTCGACGACTGGCTAGTCTGGTCGACTTCGCCAGAAAGGTGTTTGACAGCTTGCAGCAAAGTAACACAATTCCTGGAACATCTGGGTTTCAAGATAAACACCAAGAAGTCTCGCCTCGCTCCAGCTCAGAAGTTCCAATGGTTAGGAATCCATCGGGACCTTCAGTCACACCGCCTTTCCATCCCATTAAAGAAAAGGAAAGAAATAGCAGGGTCTATCAGGAGACTTCTCAAATCCAAACGGATCTCAAGACGACAGCAATAGCAAGTTCTCGGCTCACTACAGTTCGCCTCAGTGACAAACCCAGTGCTTCGCGCACAGCTAAAGGATGCATCAGGAGTCTGGAGACGAAACGCATCCGTCGCTCGTAGAGACCTCAAGAAACCCCTACCAAACAGGCTTCGCTCCCTGCTCAGCCCGTGGTCAGAAGCAAGGACCTTGAAAAGATCCATCCCTCTCCAACCTCCACCTCCGTCGCTCAACATTCACACGGACGCTTCCCTGGAGGGTTGGGGGGGCCACTCCCACCAGCGACAAGTTCAAGGAACATGGTCTCCCCTATTCAAGACTTTTCACATCAACATCTTGGAGGCCATGGCGGTTCTTCTCACCCTGAAGAAATTATTCCCACGTCCTTCGATACACATCCGTCTAACTCTGGACAGCTCGGTGGTGGTCAGATGTCTCGATCGTCAGGGCTCGAGATAGCCCCACCTAAATCAGGTGTAACTACCCACCTTCCGCCTAGCAGACAGGAAGAAGTGGCACCTATCTGCAGTTCACCTGCAAGGATTCCACAACGTGACGGCGGACGCTCTATCGAGGACAAACCCCATAGAGTAGGAATGGTCCCTAGATGCAAGATCATTCTCCTTCATCTCTCGTCAAGTCCCGGAACTACAGATCGACCTCTTCGCGACGAGCGACAACAAGCAACTTCCTTGATATGTAGCCCCTTACGAGGACCCCAAAGCGGAAGCAGTGGACGCCAGGTCCCTGGACTGGAACAGATGGTCCAAGATTTACTTGTTCCTTCCACCCAACCTTCTGCTGAAAGTCCTCTCCAAATTGAGAACCATCAAAGGGACAGCAGCCCTAGTGGCTCCCAAGTGGCCCCGGAGCAACTGGTTCCCCCTAGTCCTGGAGCTACAGCCCAAGCTGATCCCGCTGCCGGGCCCAGTTCTCTCCCAACAGGTGCAGAAGTCGACTGTCTTCGCTTCATCAAAGAAAGTCAAGGACCTTCATCTTATGATTTTTCTCTCCCTAGCCGTGAAGAAAAGGTTCGGGATCTCGAAGAAAAGTTTGGACTTCCTAGAGGAATACAAAACAGTCTACCAGAAGGCAATAAGAGTCATCCTGGAAGAAGTGGGTATCCTTCGTCAAGGCAAAAAACCCTATGGAAATCTCCATAGATTTTTGCATGTCCTCCTTTATTCACCTTCATGGACAAGGCTTATTAGCCAATACGATTTCCACCTGCAAATCGGCCTTGACTAGACCACTTCTGTACGCCTTCCAAATAGATTTATCCAGCGAAATCTTCAATAAACTCCCGAAGGCGTGTGCTAGACTCCGTACAGCACCTCCACCGAGACCCATCTCCTGGTCCCTGGATAAGGTGCTCCATTTTGCCACTAACTTGGACAACGACTCTTGCCCTCTGAAAGACTTGACTCAGAAAGTGATCTTCCTTTTTGCTCTCGCCTCGGGAGCCCGAGTCAGTGAAATAGTGGCATTATCAAGAGAAAAGGGCCAGATACAGTTCGCCGACACGGGGGAACTTACCCTCTTCCCTGACCCCACGTTTCTCGCTAAAAATTAACTTCCCACCAAAAGATGGGGCCCTTGGAGAATCTGCCCCCTGAAGGAAGATGTCTCTCTATGCCCTGTGGAGAGTCTTAAGGTCTATCTTCGAAGAACCTCTGACTTTGATGGAGGACAGCTTTTCAAAGGAGAAACGTCGGGCAGTGACCTGTCACTAAAACAACTTAAGAGCAAAAATCACCTACTTCATTCGCAGGGCGGATCCTGACAGTACACCCGCAGGTCATGATCCCAGGAAAGTCGCCTCTTCCCTAAATTTCTTCCAAGGAATGGACTTCGAAAGCCTCCGATCCTTCACAGGCTGGAAGTCACCCAGAGTGTTTTTCAAGCACTATTCGAAGCAGGTGCAAGAAGTGAAAAGATTCGTGGTGGCAGCAGGTAGTGTGATGAAACCTGCTGTTTAGTGCTGCGTAGGACAGTGAGTTTTCTCGGGACTTTAACTCAAACGGGTGCCTGTGATGACCCTAGTGCGTTACATAGTGATTTCAGTGGACACTTAGTGTCACTAATGGACTGTCCTTTACCAAGGTGAAACGACAGATTCGTACACGTGCCACATGTTCTCGGACATAAAGTGTATCTTGATTTAAAAGACAGACATTCCTCAGGAACTAGTGATTACAGAAATGATTGTTTCTCTTTCAGATTCTGCACCACCAGCCTTTACCATATCTATGTTATTATTGTATCTCATTATTGTACAAAGATTTTCATATTTCCTTGTAAATTTCAAATAAAATAGTTATTTTATTTACAACATGCGTCTCCTTCGCTCCCATTATGATATGAAAATATATTGCTGTTCGTGTTTTACTGAACTTTTTCTAAAGTTATTATGATTAGTGTACCTACTTTCTCTTATGTACTCACCTAATGGTATAAATTTGTTCCTAAACAAATACTTACCCTTCTGTTCTGTCTGGAGACCGTCACGATTTCTTCCAGGCGAGTCTTTCTTCGTCAGATTACTTAGAGATGTTCCTCTTGTCCTACTAGGACCTTCCTCGCCAGGGGGGCGGGACGCCAGGTCATTGTAATGCCTCTGGTAGTGACATTACACGTAGATGTCACGGTCTCTTGGTCACCAGACCACGGAACGTTTATTCGGAGTACCAGGCACTTAAATTGAAAACAAACCCACGATACGTTAATTCTCTGGTACACTTCCATCAGAACGACATGGCTCGAGCCCAAAAAACGGATTTTGAGAGAAGCGAAAAATCTATTTTTGGGTGAGATGGCCATGTCGTCCTGGTGGACCCGCCCGGCTGTTCCAGTTCAGCCTACTAGGCCCCTCCCTGCTGTACTGTATCGCGGAGGCCGGCTATAGCTAGAACGGAATGATGATGGCGGACGTGACGTCACTCAGCTGCGAGTATCTTAACAGTGACGAAGGGAGAGTATCTTTGGAACGGCACCTCAATTACCTCCCACATTCACTCGCCACATCTCCCAACGAAGCGTAAAAGCTAGGTGGGGTGCAGATGGCCATGTGACGTTAATGCATGCGTCCCCTGTTGATATACGATATTCTAAAGGGTTAACCCTTAGAATACTCGCTCCAGAAGTTAGAATTCTGTGAAAACCTTTAGTTTAATTCTCTGGGAATATCTTAGTAGTTATATATAACCAAAGGAAGCTACTGAAGGAACCTTCCATCAGGACGACATGGCCATCTCACCCAAAAATAGATTTTTCGCTTCGCTCAAAATCCGTTTTATCATACATTCCATTTTATCTTCCTATAATACTTTTATTCACTTTGTTATTACCTTGTCACACCCCGATTTCACAAATACTTGCTCTGGACAGGTTTCCCATTCTAGTTCATTCATGTTTACCCTCTAGACTCAGTTGTTTTCCCGTTAACCATTCACGAACCCATATGTATGAAAAGTTTGCACAGGGGATGGGGGTTAATATTTTCCTACCCCCTTCCCTTATCTCTTCAAGTGGTCTATTCATACCCGTTCCACCAAATCCTTTTCTGTGGAAACTTTTGTCCTAGTCAGGTGTTCGTTATTTCAAGCGAGCTTTTTCTTTCGTATTTTGCGATGGAGGAAATTATAGAAACTTGAAGCGCCCGCAGTATTCCATACCTAAAGGCATTTGCTAAAATGGTATTTTCATTATAAAATGAATTTTTGAACATACTTGCGCGGTAGTTATATATATATAGCTTACGTCCCCGATGTCAACGGCAGAAAATTCGAAACTCGCGCCAATCACCGATTGGATAGCCAGGTGTACCACCCCTGTGCCCTAGCGAGGTACCTAGGAACCATTCCAGGAACCCTCCTATATTCCATGCCTCTAGTCTCTTTGAGGGGAGGAGGGTGGGACTTTAATCATATATAACTACCGGGCAAGTATGTTCAAAAATTTATTTTATAATGAAAATACCATTTTTAAACATAAGACTTACCCGGTAGTTATATATATAGCTGATTAACACCTTAGGTGGAGGGTTAGAGACAGCTAGTATATCTGGAATTTTTCTCAAGAGTTATTAAAACAAACTTAAGGGTTCGTACCTGATAAGGAAGCTGACTTCAATCATTCTCTGTCTCATTATGTCTGCTAGCCTTATGAGATCCAGCGATCCTCCCAGGGGGCTGAAGATCCCTAGGGACTGTCAAACCAGTGTATATACCTCATTATGACAGAACCTCCTCCAATAACCAGTTCCGGGCGCTCTTCAAGGAACAAAATTGACCACCTAACTAAAATCAATGATTTTGGATGACTGACAGTCTCCACAAACAACCATAAAAACAATAAAAGTTCCAAGAGAAGAAAAAGTTATTGGGATTATGGGAACATAGTGGTGGATCCTTCCCCCACTACTGCACTCGGTATCACAAATGGTCCCAGAATGTAGCAGTCCTCATAAAGAGTCTAAACACGATTAAAATAGAGTGAAGTGAACACAGATTTATTCCCCCAAAAGGTTGTGTCCATAATACTCCACCACAATCTATTCTGCTTGAAGGTCATTCAAGTTGTTATAGTACTAACCTCATGCGTCTTGACCTTAGAAACTTGAGGCCAGTCTCACTGTAATGTGTATGAGCCTCTCTTATAAGAGTCTGATGAAGAATGAAAGGACATTCTTGACATCTGAAAAACGAGGGCTTCTTAATCGAGCACCAAAGAGCTTTCGACTTGCCTTGCAACCCTTTCATACTGACTGGGTAGAACTTCAGGGTTCTTACTGTACACAGGACTCTCTCCAACTCCTCGCCAACCATATACGAAAAATTCGGAAACTCAAAAGCCTTAGGTCAAGGTTGAGAAAGGCGGTCTTTCCTGGCGAGAAAGCCTAACTGCAATGAGCAGATAGCTTCGTTATCTCGAAAGCCAACGTTTTACTAAAACGTATTCATTAACTGATTCTTTTAGATGTCACAAGACTAACAAGAAAAAAAGTTTTCATCGAGAGGTCCTTAAAATGAAGATGAAAGCAAGTGCTCAAGTTTGTCACTCATAAGGAACTTCAGGATTGAGTCCAGGATCCAAGCTGGTGAATCCTGGTTGTTTGATGTTACAAACAAGTTGAGAAATTCCTGTAGGACTTCATCAATCGAAAGGTCCAAGATACTGTGTCTGACAACAGTCGCTAACACACACCTATATCCCTTAATGGAAGAGGATGAACAAATGAGCTTCCTTCTAAGGTAAAACAGGAAGTCGGCAATCTGAGTTGTAGAGATACTGGAAGAGAAAACAGAGTTGACTCTGCACCATTCTCTAAAGCCTCCCATTTGGGATAGATAAATCCTGATGGTAGAAGTTCTTATTGCTCTTGTAAAAGACTTGGCTGCCTCTTTCGAAAACCTCTATTCCTGTGAGGTTTCAAAAGGTTGAAGGTAGCTAGAGGAAGAGCTTGGAGACTAGAAAGGTAACTTTCCAAGAGAGGTTGTTTGAGTAAAACTACTCTTAATGGAAGACTTCTAGGATAGTCCACCATCCATTCCAGTATCTCCTTGAACCATCCTCTTGAGGGCCAAAAGGCGGCCACTAAGGTCACCTGGTCCCTTCGTGCGACACACAGTTTTGTGTCACCTTGTAAAGGAAATAGAACGAGGAAAACTTACACATCCAGATTGGACCAGACTAACAGGAAAGCGTCTATATGGACTGCTTTGAAATCTGGCACTGGAGAGCAGTAAGTTTCTAGTCTCTCTGTCTGTTAAATCATGAATAGGACTATACAAGAACGACACCAAAGCCGCCACAGATTCTTGCAGATTTCTCGATGGAGTGTCCATTCTTCAGCTGAGACTGTTCTGCCATAAGTTCTTCTCTTTTTGAAAGAACCTTGTTAGAAGGAAAACATTCTCCTAAGCCCAGATGAGAAGACTCCTCTCAGTCCCGTAAAGGAACCTCGAGTGGGTCCCGTCTTGCTTGGCAATGAAAGCCAAATCTATGGTGTGATCGGCATAGACCTGCACCACTTTGTTCCAAACTGATCCTTCAAAGCTTTTTGAGAGCCAACTGGACTGCCAACAGTTCTTTTGGGTGATGAGGAAGCTCCTCTGATCCTCTGTCCAAAGTCCCGAAGCTTCCAACGGTCTAGTGTGGGTCCCACCCCGAATCCGAGGTGACGAGACACAACACAAGGTCTAAGATCCTCTGTTCAAAAGGGGTGACCTTCTGGAAGTTTGACTGGATCCAACCATCACTGAAGGCAACTTCTTATGGCATCCTAAAAGAGATGCATATCGACTCAAGACCTTCTCCTTGTCCCAAAATGATTGAGGTTGAAATGGAGAGAATAAACTTTACTCTGAATCACCATCCTTAAATAAAGTATTTTCTGTGATGGTGTCAGAAGATCTAACGGAACTAGTGACGTTGTGTTTATCAGGATACATCTATTAAGGTCCTGACTCCTGGCGTCAAGGAAACCCAGATCACCGCCTATGTCGCCGCGTTGTACTAAGGCTAGACGCTCGACAAAAAACTTTTGTGATCAAAGAGAACGGAACCAAGACGTCCTTGATCTCGACATTCGATTCGACTAGTGTCACCACGAAGTCCGAGGTTCTCATGTTTAATGTCATGCCTCCTTCTAGATCTCCGACGTCGAGCGTCCTGAAAGACGTGGCGCCGAGCGTCCTGAAAGACGTGGCGCCGAGCGTCCTGAAAGACGTGGCGCCGAGCGTCCTGAAAGACGTGGCGCCGAGCGTCCTGAAAGACGTGGCGCCGAGCGTCCTGAAAGACGTGGCGCCGAGCGTCCTGAAAGACGTGGCGCCGAGCGTCCTGAAAGACGTGGCGCCGAGCGTCCTGAAAGACGTGGCGCCGAGCGTCCTGAAAGACGTGGCGCCGAGCGTCCTGAAAGACGTGGCGCCGAGCGTCCTGAAAGACGTGGCGCCGAGCGTCCTGAAAGACGTGGCGCCGAGCGTCCTGAAAGACGTGGCGCCGAGCGTCCTGAAAGACGTGGCGCCGAGCGTCCTGAAAGACGTGGCGCCGAGCGTCCTGAAAGACGTGGCGCCGAGCGTCCTGAAAGACGTGGCGCCGAGCGTCCTGAAAGACGTGGCGCCGAGCGTCCTGAAAGACGTGGCGCCGAGCGTCCTGAAAGACGTGGCGCCGAGCGTCCTGAAAGACGTGGCGCCGAGCGTCCTGAAAGACGTGGCGCCGAGCGTCCTGAAAGACGTGGCGCCGAGCGTCCTGAAAGACGTGGCGCCGAGCGTCCTGAAAGACGTGGCGCCGAGCGTCCTGAAAGACGTGGCGCCGAGCGTCCTGAAAGACGTGGCGCCGAGCGTCCTGAAAGACGTGGCGCCGAGCGTCCTGAAAGACGTGGCGCCGAGCGTCCTGAAAGACGTGGCGCCGAGCGTCCTGAAAGACGTGGCGCCGAGCGTCCTGAAAGACGTGGCGCCGAGCGTCCTGAAAGACGTGGCGCCGAGCGTCCTGAAAGACGTGGCGCCGGGCGTCCTGAAAGACGTGGCGCCGGGCGTCCTGAAAGACGTGGCGCCGGGCGTCCTGAAAGACGTGGCGCCGGGCGTCCTGAAAGACGTGGCGCCGGGCGTCCTGAAAGACGTGGCGCCGGGCGTCCTGAAAGACGTGGCGCCGGGCGTCCTGAAAGACGTGGCGCCGGGCGTCCTGAAAGACGTGGCGCCGGGCGTCCTGAAAGACGTGGCGCCGGGCGTCCTGAAAGACGTGGCGCCGGGCGTCCTGAAAGACGTGGCGCCGGGCGTCCTGAAAGACGTGGCGCCGGGCGTCCTGAAAGACGTGGCGCCGGGCGTCCTGAAAGACGTGGCGCCGGGCGCCCTGAAAGACGTGGCGCCGGGCGCCCTGAAAGACGTGGCGCCGGGCGCCCTGAAAGACGTGGCGCCGGGCGCCCTGAAAGACGTGGCGCCGGGCGCCCTGAAAGACGTGGCGCCGGGCGCCCTGAAAGACGTGGCGCCGGGCGCCCTGAAAGACGTGGCGCCGGGCGCCCTGAAAGACGTGGCGCCGGGCGCCCTGAAAGACGTGGCGCCGGGCGCCCTGAAAGACGTGGCGCCGGGCGCCCTGAAAGACGTGGCGCCGGGCGCCCTGAAAGACGTGGCGCCGGGCGCCCTGAAAGACGTGGCGCCGGGCGCCCTGAAAGACGTGGCGCCGGGCGCCCTGAAAGACGTGGCGCCGGGCGCCCTGAAAGACGTGGCGCCGGGCGCCCTGAAAGACGTGGCGCCGGGCGCCCTGAAAGACGTGGCGCCGGGCGCCCTGAAAGACGTGGCGCCGGGCGCCCTGAAAGACGTGGCGCCGGGCGCCCTGAAAGACGTGGCGCCGGGCGCCCTGAAAGACGTGGCGCCGGGCGCCCTGAAAGACGTGGCGCCGGGCGCCCTGAAAGACGTGGCGCCGGGCGCCCTGAAAGACGTGGCGCCGGGCGCCCTGAAAGACGTGGCGCCGGGCGCCCTGAAAGACGTGGCGCCGGGCGTCCTGAAAGACGTGGCGCCGGGCGTCCTGAAAGACGTGGCGCCGGGCGTCCTGAAAGACGTGGCGCCGGGCGTCCTGAAAGACGTGGCGCCGGGCGTCCTGAAAGACGCCGGGCGTCCTGAAAGACGTGGCGCCGGGCGTCCTGAAAGACGTGGCGCCGGGCGTCCTGAAAGACGTGGCGCCGAGCGTCCTGAAAGACGTGGCGCCGAGCGTCCTGAAAGACGTGGCGCCGAGCGTCCTGAAAGACGTGGCGCCGAGCGTCCTGAAAGACGTGGCGCCGAGCGTCCTGAAAGACGTGGCGCCGAGCGTCCTGAAAGACGTGGCGCCGAGCGTCCTGAAAGACGTGGCGCCGAGCGTCCTGAAAGACGTGGCGCCGAGCGTCCTGAAAGACGTGGCGCCGAGCGTCCTGAAAGACGTGGCGCCGAGCGTCCTGAAAGACGTGGCGCCGAGCGTCCTGAAAGACGTGGCGCCGAGCGTCCTGAAAGACGTGGCGCCGAGCGTCCTGAAAGACGTGGCGCCGAGCGTCCTGAAAGACGTGGCGCCGAGCGTCCTGAAAGACGTGGCGCCGAGCGTCCTGAAAGACGTGGCGCCGAGCGTCCTGAAAGACGTGGCGCCGAGCGTCCTGAAAGACGTGGCGCCGAGCGTCCTGAAAGACGTGGCGCCGAGCGTCCTGAAAGACGTGGCGCCGAGCGTCCTGAAAGACGAGGCGCCGAGCGTCCTGAAAGACGTGGCGCCGAGCGTCCTGAAAGACGAGGCGCCGAGCGTCCTGAAAGACGTGGCGCCGAGCGTCCTGAAAGACGAGGCGCCGAGCGTCCTGAAAGACGTGGCGCCGAGCGTCCTGAAAGACGTGGCGCCGAGCGTCCTGAAAGACGTGGCGCCGAGCGTCCTGAAAGACGTGGCGCCGAGCGTCCTGAAAGACGTGGCGCCGAGCGTCCTGAAAGACGTGGCGCCGAGCGTCCTGAAAGACGTGGCGCCGAGCGTCCTGAAAGACGTGGCGCCGAGCGTCCTGAAAGACGTGGCGCCGAGCGTCCTGAAAGACGTGGCGCCGAGCGTCCTGAAAGACGTGGCGCCGAGCGTCCTGAAAGACGTGGCGCCGAGCGTCCTGAAAGACGTGGCGCCGAGCGTCCTGAAAGACGTGGCGCCGAGCGTCCTGAAAGACGTGGCGCCGAGCGTCCTGAAAGACGTGGCGCCGAGCGTCCTGAAAGACGTGGCGCCGAGCGTCCTGAAAGACGTGGCGCCGAGCGTCCTGAAAGACGTGGCGCCGAGCGTCCTGAAAGACGAGGCGCCGAGCGTCCTGTAAGACGTGGCGCCGAGCGTCCTGAAAGACGAGGCGCCGAGCGTCCTGTAAGACGTGGCGCCGAGCATCCTGTAAGACGAGGCTCCGAGCGTCCTGTAAGACGTGGAGCCGAGCGTCCTGCGAGACGTGGCGCCGAACATCCTGGAAGGTGTGCGCCAAGCTTCCTGTAAGACGTGGCGCCAAGAGGTTAACAGAGCAAGACGCCGAACGTCCTATAAGACGTGGTGCTAAGCGTCCTGGTGTCAGAAGAGACTCTTCTTGTTGACAGGAATACGCAATTCTTCTGAAAGGTTCAAAGTTATCTGAAAATCCTTCATGAAGATCGTAAGAAGAGCTCTGATAAGTCAATCATCCAGATACAGGGAGGCTCTGATGTCTCTTGAGTGCAGTATTCTGCTACATTAGCAAAAGTTTAATTGCAAAGCCTGCCTCTTAAACTCCTCTCTAGATCTGGGAGAGAGATCTATTGGAGCTAAAACTAAAGGAGGTTTCCCTATGAAAAGAAATTATAATCCTCCTTCAGAAGATGTACTGACCAAAGGTCTGCTCCCCTCTTCTCCCAAGATTGCCAGAAGTTATGTAGTCTGGCTCTACTGCCTGAAGGCGAAAACAGTCATACTCTGCTTCGCCTTGTGACCAGGCTGACATGAGACTTTAAATAGTTCATGATTTCAATGTCTCCATGGAGAACTTTGACTTCTGAACGAAGGCATTGAGAGCAGTTACATCCAGGACCGAATAAAAGCCTCCCTCTCCCAAAACACACACATTTGATGTTGCAAAGATTGTTTTGCAGAGAGGTCTTATCAGAGATACTAACAAAGAAGGTTTCACTAGGAAAAAGATTTCGCATCCATACTTTAGGAATAGCACGGACCTCAAAGTTATCCTGCCCCATTGTCTGGAATCCTTAAGAGACTCAGTGATCCACCCAGGGGGCTGTAAAAATCTCTGTGGGGCTGCCACAAGGTCCTCGACCTTAACGTGGCTAGACCTCCACCCTATATGACATATCTGTTTTAGACGTTGTTATGACGTTGTTACTGTTTTAAGAATGATTTATTGTTAATTATCATCATTTATTTAACTCCTTATTTCCTTTCCTCACTGGGCTATTTTTACCTATTGGAGCCCTTGGGCTTAAAGCATCTTACTTTTCCAACTAGGGTTGTAGCTTACCTAGAGATAATAATAAAAATAATCTCGTACCCCAGATACAAGATCTAGAGGCCAGGTTATTCAGAGGAAAAAAGAAAGCTGTCTCTCCTTGGTCCTTCCGAGACTACATAAAGTCTCCCATCATCCTTAAAGCTTCATTTATGACCACGTGTAAATTCAGAGGGTGGCGAACGTGATTCAACAGGCATAAAATAATTTGGAAACTAATCATAAAAACTTTAATGAGTTGCTAAATCAACTGAAGGACAAAAGGAATAAGGATCTTCTCCTTCTGAGAATCTCAAATTCAACAGGAGAAAAGTGATCACCAATGTCTTCTACTGACAAAGATCTTGTAAGACGTGGCGCCGGGCGTCCTGAAAGACGTGGCGCCGGGCGTCCTGAAAGACGTGGCGCCGGGCGTCCTGAAAGACGTGGCGCCGGGCGTCCTGAAAGACGTGGCGCCGGGCGTCCTGAAAGACGTGGCGCCGGGCGTCCTGAAAGACGTGGCGCCGGGCGTCCTGAAAGACGTGGCGCCGGGCGTCCTGAAAGACGTGGCGCCGGGCGTCCTGAAAGACGTGGCGCCGGGCGTCCTGAAAGACGTGGCGCCGGGCGTCCTGAAAGACGTGGCGCCGGGCGTCCTGAAAGACGTGGCGCCGGGCGTCCTGAAAGACGTGGCGCCGGGCGTCCTGAAAGACGTGGCGCCGGGCGTCCTGAAAGACGTGGCGCCGGGCGTCCTGAAAGACGTGGCGCCGGGCGTCCTGAAAGACGTGGCGCCGGGCGTCCTGAAAGACGTGGCGCCGGGCGTCCTGAAAGACGTGGCGCCGGGCGTCCTGAAAGACGTGGCGCCGGGCGTCCTGAAAGACGTGGCGCCGGGCGTCCTGAAAGACGTGGCGCCGGGCGTCCTGAAAGACGTGGCGCCGGGCGTCCTGAAAGACGTGGCGCCGGGCGTCCTGAAAGACGTGGCGCCGGGCGTCCTGAAAGACGTGGCGCCGGGCGTCCTGAAAGACGTGGCGCCGGGCGTCCTGAAAGACGTGGCGCCGGGCGTCCTGAAAGACGTGGCGCCGGGCGTCCTGAAAGACGTGGCGCCGGGCGTCCTGAAAGACGTGGCGCCGGGCGTCCTGAAAGACGTGGCGCCGGGCGTCCTGAAAGACGTGGCGCCGGGCGTCCTGAAAGACGTGGCGCCGGGCGTCCTGAAAGACGTGGCGCCGGGCGTCCTGAAAGACGTGGCGCCGGGCGTCCTGAAAGACGTGGCGCCGGGCGTCCTGAAAGACGTGGCGCCGGGCGTCCTGAAAGACGTGGCGCCGGGCGTCCTGAAAGACGTGGCGCCGGGCGTCCTGAAAGACGTGGCGCCGGGCGTCCTGAAAGACGTGGCGCCGGGCGTCCTGAAAGACGTGGCGCCGGGCGTCCTGAAAGACGTGGCGCCGGGCGTCCTGAAAGACGTGGCGCCGGGCGTCCTGAAAGACGTGGCGCCGGGCGTCCTGAAAGACGTGGCGCCGGGCGTCCTGAAAGACGTGGCGCCGGGCGTCCTGAAAGACGTGGCGCCGGGCGTCCTGAAAGACGTGGCGCCAGGCGTCCTGAAAGACGTGGCGCCAGGCGTCCTGAAAGACGTGGCGCCAGGCGTCCTGAAAGACTTAGCGCCGAGCGTAAAATGATCTTCATTACGTCACTCGGCGCGTTCGGTTCATCAGAGGGTTCTCATGGCCGACTGGCGCTCTGGAATAAAAACTGTGTCTATGTTGGTTCGCAAGCATTATAGTATTGCTATTATCAGCAAATGTGATGCAATGGAAGACTCTAACAGCAATGTTAGTAGCTTAACATCCAATGCTCTTTGCTTTCCCATGGCAAGGGCAAGCATTCTTGGGAATGTCAACGGGAACGCTCGAGAGGACGTCTGCTCGTGAGCTAACGCCTCTCATTTCCTTTGGCCGATCGACATTCCTTCTCCCAGGGGTTGGGGAGCATGGAAGAGGTCTAGGGCTAGGAAAAAACATCCACTGTGCTGAATAAATTCACTGCACTAATTTAGCACTGAAACTTGCACTTTTAAACTCTTACACAAAAGACCAAAACTAGTCCTGCCCGTTGTGATAGATCTTTCTCTACTGCCAAGGGCTTGAATGAGAATGCAAAATCATTTCTAGTTCTTGCTATATAAAATTGTAACAAAATATTTTTTATAAAATATTACCAGATATTTTCATTGTAAATAAATGTTTGAACGCACTTACCCGGTAGTTTAACTACCGGTGAAGATAAATGTTATACATACTCACCCGGTAGTTATATACAACTACCGGGAAAGTTATATGTTACATGATTCAAATGAACAGATATAGGAATAACATATATAAATGTTAACAACCCTTAATTCTTAAAGGTTCCCAAAATAGTGATTTGTTATTATTAAAATGGACAGATATCGCAATAACGTATATATATATATGTAAACAACCCTTAAATCTTAAGGGTTTCCAAAATAGTGGATTGCTACACTTTACAATTGGAACATATATGTGAACATACGAATAATACTAGAATCCCAACATCGAAAGAAAGTAAACAACGATATCAAGAATTGTTGGAACTGCATCGTATTTTCATGAGGACTATGCAGCGAAAATTAACAATACGCTAGTTCTATTTAATCTTTGAAAATAGTATCAATGATTTAAATAACGAATACTAAAAAGACAAATATTCTCTTAAAAATTAATATAATCTTTTTATATTAAAAGTTAAATACTTATTATAAGTTAGACTTCCTTTTCATTCTTTACAAGAAAAAGCAAAGAAAATAATTATGAAACATATTATGTAGTACTATGTTGCTTACGTCACACGATTGTGACGTCATAGAGATGGTGGAACGATCTCCGCCATCATGTTTAAAGAGTAGGTTCGTTAGTTTTACAGTAGGGGGAAAAAAACTCCCATTCCTACCTCTGTTAAGATACAAACTTAGTTAAAGCACTAACACTCAGTAAAAATAAAACCCAACCAGCCAAGGTTAAAAATTAATTGTACATCACCAAAATAACTAATATACAGTACAGGTTACAGCGAGTGAAAAATCCAACATCTTGCCGCTAGCACGGCAGGGAATATATGAGGGTTCCTGGAATGGTTCCTAGGTACCTCGCTAGGGCGCAGGGGTGGTACACCTGGCTATCCAATCGGTGATTGGCGCGAGTTTTGAATTTTTTTCCGTTGATGTCGGGAACGTAAGCTATATATATAACAACCGGGTAAGTCTTATGTTTAAAATTTCATGGCGATATTTTTGATACGACATCCAATGTTTATAATTTCCTTAAAGCACACAATGTAATACCTCAACGTTTACAGTGCCCCAAGTGCCGTTCCTTCCTACCTTACAGGAAGGACATTCACGTAAGGTAAGTCATTCATTTCTTTAATTTTAATGTTTCTAGATCTTGTTAGGTTCTGTACCCCTGTTGTACCTTTTTATATATTGTGTAAAGGGTATATGGAAAAATGCTTTAAAACACACATGCTAATATTACCGTAGCATTTCTAACGATAACAACGCCATCATAATGTTGGTAACACTGTGTAACCTTGGTAACGTTGCTAATGTTAGCGTTCGCAGTACATACGTGAGTGAAGTGACACGGAATTTGAACAAGTCATATTTTAAGAACCATTATATTAGCGTTGCTGTTATCGTAACATTGCTACGTGCGAAGCTCAACATTACCGCTTGCCAGTACATACGACCTTGATGTTTTATTTTCCTGCGAGCGTTGGCGAGCCAGTGGTGGAACAAGAACCATCATATATAGTGTTGCTAATGTTATGAACTTCTAGGTTAGGTTAGGTGGGTAGGTTAGGGTATATGGAAAAATGCTTTAAAATACACATACTAATATTACCGTAGCATTTCTAACGATAACAATGACATCGTAACGTTGGTAAAGCTGTGTAACATTGGTAACGTTGATAATGCTATCGTTCGCAGTACATAAGTGAGTGAAGAGACATGGAATTTGAACAAGACACATTTAATCCTTTTAACAGAATATATATAACAAGTCATTATGTTTAAACATTTTAACCGAAAATATATGTTTTCCTATAGAAAATAACGTGATTTAACCGGTTTTCACCTTCATTTTATCCGTAATAACAGCAACCAGTTCGGCTACTTAAAGTTAGTCGAATTGGTTGTTCTGTTTGTTTGCGGTTGAAATGAAGGTCAAATTCGGTCAAATCACGTCATTAACTACAGGAAAACATATATTTTCTGTTTGAAATGAGAATCTGTAATACAGTAAAACTTTACCAACTAGAGTTTGTGATGCCAGCGTACACTTGACACACTCAAAATACGGTATATACTAAATTAAAAATGGAGTAATTACTCAAATGTTTCCATAGAATATACAATCCACAAATAGTGACTTATGATTAATTACTCTATTTTCAATTAAGTATATATTTTGAATATACGGTACAGTATATCAAATGCATCACGAACTTCTGTTAGGTTGGCTATGTTGACTATGTCAGTTCCAGGTTGTTTAGTGAGGAAACCAAGATAGTATTTTATAACCCCTGCTCAAAATATCTTGCTAATTTTTACTTTACCCATTTCCAGAACCTCCTAATTACTGTGCAAGAGGAGAACTGCAGGACTGCATAATTTTGGAGTAAATGAAGAGCGTGCTCTTGTAAACAAATACCACGAGAAGTTGTACAAAATATGGGGATCCTCTGACCCCTGAAACATTTATTTCACTTTTGTTTACATTTCAGAAATCAGATGTTTTTACTCCCGTTTGGGCATTTGTGCACAGCTTGTTACGAAGTTACGAGTTTATACTTCCTGCGCACAACCCCTCTTACTCGTTCCATGATTACAAGTTAATACTTCCAGCGCACCTACGTCCTTCCCATACCATATGGTGAAGTTTACCGCTTTTGGGCATATGTATGTACGTTTGAGTGTGACATTGGCAGTTCTGTGACACCCCGTTTTCTTAGGACAAAGATTCTGTTCCTCTGTAGCTGTGCTACATCCCAGGTGTGTGTTATGGAGCCCAACATAAGAGTAATGGCTGCTCTTTTGGTTATTTCAATCCTATAGCCAAGTTTCATGGTACTCCTGGTGATGTGAATAATTTTTCAAAAGCTCATTGTGTTATCCCTCAAAGGTTAAAGAGTCCCAAGTACAACTCTGACTTAGCTTTTAGGGAAGACCAGCCCATTTTCTACAGCAACGCTTCTGTAAAGATTGCCAAGATAAAACAGTAGGTGTCGATCATAAGTTCATGAATTAAGTCATTTACTTTATCATACTGTAAGGATTTAGTTATGATTTACCTTTAGTTTGACCTGGGAGAGGGGGAGAGGGGATTTACCGCCAGCTAAGTCTGAGACCTGGGAACTATTAGGTTAGGTTAGGTGAGTTTGTTAAGTTCTGTGGTCTTCTACAAATCTTGAAGTGTTAAATGATCACGTTTTGTACTGTTTACGCACACCCAAAAGTCCCAGGTTCCCACCGGTGTCCGTCAGGAGGGAGGGGTCCAAAATGTGGGTAATTTTGTATTATATTACAGGGTGAGATTTCTAACAGAAAATATATGTTTTCCTATAGTAAATAACGTGAATTAACCGAATTTGATGTTCATTTCAATCGGAAACAAACAGATCAACCAATTCGGCTAACTTTGAGTTGCACGGTGTCACTTCTCTTACGAATTTACTGCGAACGATAACATTAGCAACGTTACCAATAATACAGTGTTACCAACGTTGACGTATGGTACACAGAGTTACCAACGGCACGCTGACATTACTAACGACCGTAATGATAGATATTTCCATACATATTTTAAATAATAAGTTTTACTCAATATATAAAAAGTACAAAAAGGACACAGAAAATAACAAACTCACCTAACCTAGCCTAGTAGTACGACAGGTCACAAAATAACATTTGATCTACATCGAACGTTGGCAGCACTGGTTACTGTATTTTTTCATGACAATCTTTGCAACGGCGCCTCCAAAGTTTATCCAGATATACTGTTTTGTATTTTCCTCTGGTTATTATAATTTCAAGAAGGTAATGTATAGAGAAGAAAAGGCTTGTTTTACGTTTATACAGTATATCAATTCCCCAGTATGTTTTCCCCACCCAAAACCCAGAGTTCCCACTGGGGGTCCCCCATTATCGGAGGATATAGATGTATGTATATTTCTGAAACTATTCATTTGCGACAGGAACGAGTGTCATTTTCGAAGAGAGCGTAATTTTTTTCGATAAGAAAAAGTAGTTGTTTTCCTAGGTTACATTGCCCTGTAATACACTACAATGAAACCAGTCAGGGGAGCCAATCAATGTTTCCTATGAGGTCACAAATCACAAAAACCTATTAAAGTCATCAAAGGCATGATTTGCATAACATTCTTCTTTCTGAAGAATAGATAGAATACGCATTTAAATGTGACAAGGTGGCTTGCTCAGAATGAAAACTGCTACAGGGTGCAGGCAACCACACAATCTACATGAAAAACTGGCCATTGAAATATTAACTTACCTTGCTGTAAGGTCAAAATCGGTTAGTGGCCTCATTGTGAAACTTTATAATTGCAACATAAGATTTGCACAGCAAGGGGCGACGTAACACACACCACGAACGGAAAAACAAATAAAAAAAAAACTTTGACACCTGACACATGGCAATCCACGAGGTCGTTTTCACGTGTAGACAACAAAACTTATGCTTTTTGTTATATTCCTCTGCATCCACATGAACAACAGTTCGTTGATTAGAGGAAGATGTGTACGTGTTAAATTCTGACAGTGTCTGACACGTAAATGTGGAAATATGAATTGATGGACTCTGAAATCTAGTTGGACACTTTAACGATAATGGCACACCACGAGATGGCAGCACAATGCGACAAAACAAACGATCCCGCACGAGAACATTAATTCCATTATGTATACAATAATACAATACATATGCATTATACAGACATATGTATAGTATATGTAAATGTACTATACAGATATATGTATAGTGTATGTAAATGTACAATACATATCAATGTATGTATGTTCCGCGCTATGTTGGAATCTGCGCCGATTCCGAATCGGGTTGCGCGATGTTAGAATTCTTACTTTGTGCGGCAAAGTTTGAATGCAGTGTTGGGTTCCCGCGGGTGTTGACGCCTATATAAAGCACAAGCAGACGACATTAACGCCAAGTGCTTGTCTGTCACGACCTTCTGCCAAGTTGCTAACAAGTGTTAATTTGCCAGTTAAGTACTTATTATTATCTAGTTTAGGAATAACTAATAACTGAGTAATTTGCCAAACTTTCTAAATCATTCTTTGATTTGACTTAGTGACAATTTAAAACCCTGAAAGAAGTAAAACTAGAATAGATTATTCACTGGCAAAATCAAACATGGATCTACACCGCGAACATATGACTGCTGATTGTATATCCTTTCTTGACTTCCCAACATCAAGATGTGGTTATTATTGCAACAAAAAATTATTTGTAATTTATGACAATTGATAATGTGTTAAAGGTGCTTTGAATCATTATAAAATGAACATACACACTGTTTAAAAAATATCAAATGCATAAAAAATTATATTAGTTAATTAACTACAACACCCTCCCCATTGTTTGTGAATTAAAGGCTGACATTCAACAATTTTAAGTGGCCTAAACAGTGACAGATAGGGGTGGCAATTCCATACTACAATAACTAACATGCCTTGGAAACAAATTAAACACACATAATGACCTGACTTTACATAATGGCCTGATCACTGCATATACGACGAGGAGATCACCCCATAGAACCTAATACTGTTAACACACCTATTGCCATATAAGGTAAATGAGTCAGTCGGCGTATTTACGTGAATCTGTTTCACTCCACAGCAACCAAAATAAGATTTCAACTTGGTCGCGCGATCTGGGAATCTTCACATTGCGCAGCGCCAAATGAGAATATTCCAACACGGTGCAGATTCTGAAATGGGTCGCAACATGTAGGCCTATAACATGTTTGTCTGAGTGAGGGAAGGTAAAGCCACTCGCCAGTATGCCATTTTGTGGCATTACTTCTTACATCGTTTATTTATTTCCTTTCCTTTCCTCACTAGGCTACTTTTCCCTGTTAGAGCCCTTGGACTTATAGCATCTTGCTTTTTGCTTTTCCAACTGGGGTTGTAGCTTAGCTAGTTGTAGTAGTAGTAGTAGTAGTAGTGTAATAATAATAATAATAATAATAATAATAATAATAATAATAATAATAATAATAATAATAATAATAATTACTTCATTTGGGCTTTGCTTCAGATGTTTACTGTATATTTGGAACACCAGAGACAATGTTTGTTATGAGTAAAACACGTAGAGGAATCAGTGATTAATTTTGTTTCATTTTATTTGATAATTCATATAGAAAAAAAATCGATAAAGTAATCTTTACCTCAGCCGCTGAAAGGCAAACCCTCATCTGATAGTTCGATGAGAAACGGAACAAAACTGCTTCAATTTGGGCGGCGAAAAATCGTTTACTACCTTGTGTATTTCACTTTTACACAACAATCTTTCATAATCATTAGCCTTGCTCATGAATAATATCTAACTCCTCCCTCTCATAAGCTTTTACACAAAGTTGAGATAATAATAATAGTGCTGTAAAACTTCTACCACAAATGTAATTCAAGACGTAAAAGGCTCGTGATAAGCATAGATTCCTTCATTTTTGGTCTATAAATCGCTTTAGTCTATGTCTTCTTACCATAGGGATGAGACACGTGATTAAAAGAAAGCCTCATTTTGGGTTCCAATTAAAATTCTTCTCATACAGTAGGTCTACGGATTGCGCCACACCAAAGAACTTTTGACTTTACTTCTAAATAGTTCAGATAAACATATATGAAGCAACATACAAGTCTGTAAACTGCTTTGCCGTATCATTCACCGATTTCCAGGTATATATTATAAACAAGCTACTTTAGATCATACTTTAGTTTCAATAGCATTTCCCCAAAAATGTGATACCCTTGTGTTAAATGCATGTCATCTACTTTTACTTTTACTTTAAGGGTTGGATTTCTCGCCCTCCATCAGACACTAAAGTCTGTTCAGGCGGGCCTTGGTGTGTGAAAATATTTTTTTTTTTTACAGTTAATATTTTGCTCTGCATCTTATCAGTTATTTCGCTAGCATTTGTATTCAGGCTTAATAGTTTTCAGGTCACTATTATAACACTTTCTAAAAAGATAAGTCTTTAGGTTTTTCTTCAAAGCTGCCACATTTTTGCTATTCTTGACATCAAGTGGAAGGACGTTGAAGAGTCTCGGTGCAGCATAACTAAACATTCTTCCTCCTATTGCATGATTCACACTGATTTCGAATAGTCTATGTGGGTCATCAGCATGTCTAACTCTTACTGCAGCGCTGGTAGCTTGAGGGTAGGGGACCAAGCAATCACGAAGATATTTAGGCTTATCACTTGTAAGTGCTTTGTAAGTCAACAAACAAATCTTAAATTCAATTCTAGTCTTAACAGGTAACCAATGTAGATCGATCAGTGCAGGAGTTATTCTCTCCCGCAGTTTAATGCCTTTTATCAGTCTAGCCGCCCGGTTTTGCCCATTTTGAAGCTTTCTTAGTAGTGTTTTGGGCAATTTATAGTACAGAGAATTGCAATAATCAAGCCTTGATATTACGGGACTCATCACTAAAATGTTTGTACTGCCCTCTGTTAAATATTTTCTAATAAATGCTATGTTTCTCAGGTGATAGTTACACTTTCACTGTGTTCACTATTTGGTCCCTCAATGACAAATTACAATCTATCAGTACACCCAAATTTTTCACAACAGGCACAATCCCAACATCAGCGTCACCAATTTTTATACTTTGAATTAACTGGCAATTCTTCAAAGCCACCTTTGTGCCAAAAAACATACATTCTGTTTTATCATCATTTAATTTAAGCTTTTTCCTCTGCATCCATGTTTTTATTTCAGTCATTATCTCATCAATTTTCTTCTTTGTATCTTGTGTTGTTGAAATTTGAAAGGTAGAACTGAGTATCATCTGCATATAGTTTAAAGCCCACTTTTTGTTTTTTCAAGATGTGTGATAGCTCGATAGTGTATATGTTGAACAAGATAGGGCCCAGAACACTACCCTGTGGTACACCTCTCATAAGAATTCTCTCACTGGATCGGTTTCCAGAAACTTCTACAATAGTCTTCCTATTCATTAAGTAATTTCGCAAAAATTCCAGTGCTTCCTCAGTCACTCCAATAGACTTTAAGTCGTCAAGTAAGTACTCGTGCACAACAGTATCAAAAGCAGCACTAAGGTCTAACATAATCAAAATTCCACACTTTCCCTCATCAAGAAGACCTATCATATCATTCATTATTGAGCATAAGGTAGTTTCTGTAGAGTGATTAGCTCTGTATGCCGATTGATTTTCCGGGAATACATATAACTCATCAATATGCGCCCATAATTGCTCACTTATGATATTTTCAATAAGCTTCGACATGTAGGATAAATTTGAAATGGGGCTGTATGAATTTAGCTCGTTTACATCACCTTTTCCTTTGTATATTGGTTTGATCAACGCAGTTTTTTCGCAGCTAGGAAAACAGGATTGTGATATACTTAGGTTAATTATGGTCAGGTAAGTATTATATACAACTTGCTTGTTTGGAGCTTCGCTTATTGAACTGTTTGGGAAAAGGCCGTTTCCACAATATGTATTCTGCATCTCTCTCATAACCTTTAACAAGTCTCACATATTTATTTCCTTAAATTTTTTAACTTCTTACCCTCCTTCACTGGCATAACTGACTGTCCTTCCAAGAGATTTTGGGGGAAACCTCTATAAATTTTATCAATTTTTTCATTGAAGAATATAGCAAATTTCTCTGCACAAACATTATCAGGCAAGACATGTTTTTTCTTTAATCCCATCAATTCATCAAGGTTTTTGTGAAAGTCCCTCATGTTATTATTTTTTTCACTTTCGCCGTTGTAGAATTTTCTTTTTGTTTTTTCTAACAGGATGTTATAGTCATTTCTGGCCTTATTGTATAGATTTCTGGCTTGTGAGGATTTGGCTCTTTTCCATCTACCTTCCATCTTACGTCTATGTCTTTTTGCCTTTAATAGCTCACTATTATACCATATAACATTTTCGCGTACAACTATTTGTTTGCTCTTTATGGGACACATGATATCATACACTTTTCCAAAATTGTCATTATATTTCTTGGTATAACACCCAACACATTCTCTATCTACCATATGTTCACATTGTGTGTTCTCACAAGACATTTGCGCTACACTAGCTTCAATAAAGTTCTCAGCATCAAAATTTTCCCGTTCCCTATATGTGATCCATTTTTTCAATACTCTGATGCAATTTATCTTGACATCAAAAGTGATGAGTTTATGTGTTTTTGAGATCTCAAAGTCTGGTTCCACTTCAAGGTTTCTTATTAGGTCAGAATCTTTCCCACATATGACCAAGTCGAGTGTATGACCACCTACTGACGTTGATACCGAAACACTGTTTATTAAATTAAACATCTCAAATACTTCCTTGAGTTCTTTAGTCTTATAATCGTTTTCATCATCTACCCAACAATTAAAGTCTCCACTAATTAATGTATTTTTAATATCGTCCACCACACCCACAAGAATACTAAATTCTTCAATGAATTTCCTCATATTACTCCCTGGTGGTCTATATAATGATATTATATTCAATACCTTGCTGTTTCTTGTCAGTTTTAAATAGATATATTCAAACGTTTCAAATACTATTTCATTCATGATAAAAACCCTAGAGAAGGTTTTCGACACGAAGACACCCACTCCTCCTCCAGTTTTATCCTTTCTTGGTACGTGGTAGAAATCGTGAGTACACGGCGTCATCTCCTGAATCTTTGAGTTATCACTAATATTTCCCTGCAACCAAGTTTCCGTTAATAAGCATATATCTAATTCCATTTCATTAATAAGATTTCTAATCTTTATGGTTTTATTTCCCACCGATTGAATATTTATCAGACCACACTTAACCAATGGGCTAGACTCCATGATCGGTTCTATTTTTAATCCTGGTAAGCTCCTCCTTGTATACTTTACAGTTTTCATCATATGTCTTATGATTCGTATCATTGTAATTCCTCATTGTGCAGTTATGACACTTTAACTACACTTGGCACATACCCGAGTCTTGCTACAATTATCGGCAGTATGACCAAATTCCTGGCATTTATATATAACATTGAAATACATTGTAGGAATCATGAATTTTGCAGCATCCTCTCTATCGTCCCTTTTACGGAAAACTTTCCTGATAGTTGGACTACACTTTATAATGACATGTGATTTACCGCTTTGTCTTGATTTAAACTTCCTGATCAATTAAAAGTCCTCTTCATTTTCACATATATCATTCAACCATTCATTCTTCTCCATTATACTGGCAATTGTATCATCCTCATTTTCATCAAAATTGCAGACCTTGATCTTCGGTTTAAGTAGCCTAGATCCTTTTTATTTACTTTTACCTTAATGTCATTCTTGACCTCTTCTAAGTAATTTTTAGCCTTTTCTAACCCAGCTTTATCCGCAAAATTAATTACCAAGTGGCCTTGTTTAGAGGTTTTGACCTGTTCGACATTCGTGGTTATCTTTTTTATGATTGTTTTCTTGATCTCTGAAGCCTTCGTACTTCCCTACGTAGATTTTATGACCAAAGGGTGTTTTTTTTTTTTTTTTTTTTTTTTTTTTTTTTTTTTTTTTTTTTTTTTTTAAACCTACTTGCATATGTGGTCTTGGTCACATTCTCTTGTTCGTATTCCACAAGTTTCTCTTTCAGCTCAACAATTTCTTGACATATTAGTTTCTTGAGCAGTTATCATATCCATAATACCAGACATTTGTTGTTGTACATTTACCTTCATCTCTTCAATGTTGATGCTTAGCCTCGTCATGTTTTCCTATGATTGCCTGAACCATGAACCATTGGGATTTGCAGTCTCAACACATCTTGGACATTTATAAATGATGTTCCTGCTTTGTAAAATAACACTTGTGCCATCTCTTAGATTAGAGCAAGCTTCTTCATCATGGTACCATCTTCGGCATTCATCGCATTGTATCCCATCTTCGACATAGGACTCACAGTGCCCACACATGCCATGATTGCCTCCGTCATCACATTCTTCATCAGCGGCGTTCACTTGCATGCTAGTTGCTGCCATTTTATTTCCCTCTTTCCCTTGGAGTACCGTGTCGATTTCGGTCACAAATAGATTGAGATCATTCACGGGATCAAGTTTTTCTTTTCGTTTAGATAGTGTAGATCGGAATGAAATTCCCAATGATCTTAAGATTGGAACGTCATTTAAATTTTTTCCATTAAAAATGATCACATTTGTATAAAGAAGAGCTTGTTCTTTTATATGGAACTATTGACAATCTTTATGATAGGTCTAATTCCTTATCACGTGTTTTGCGATTTGTCACAGTGAGCACAAGCGAGTGTATTGTTTCTGTTACCATCAATATCATATACGAGAGTAAGGAAGATTGATCGAACTTCAATTACCTTAAAATAACTTCAACCTTCTGGTTGCTAAGTTATATTCAATCCAGGGGTTAACATTTGCCCTTATATTTTACTTTATAATAATGGCGAGGAACGGATTGGAGTTACGGATACGGACTACTGTAGACAGCCCAGCCTTGTGACCTGTAAGGCCAATCAGCGACCAAGTGCAACCAAGGTAAATCCCTACTGTGGTGTCAATCGTGTCATAGATAGAAATGGTTGATCAGCGAAAAAAAGCAAGCAAGAACAAACGGCATTATTATTATTATTATTATTATTATTATTATTACTTGCTAAGCTATAACCCTAGTTGGAAAAGCAGGATGCTATAAGCCCAGGGGCTCCAACAGGGAAAATAGCCCAGTGAGGATAGGATAGGAAACAAAGAAAAATAAAATGTTTTATGAAGAGCAATGTCGGGAATTTCGAACTGATCATTCGAAAGTCCCGCCATTTAACTCCACAAACGTTACGTTAAATTGAGGGAAGGCTGGAAGATCTCGCGGGCGTTCAGACGAATGACTATGGTCTAATACGCGATGGTATTAGGGCCTAAAACTTAACCACCTGGTGGGGAAGGAGCGGGTGTTAAAGAAATTGAGTATTTGTAATTTATGAATCACGAATGTAACGTCATGTTACTATACCACGATGAAAATGTCTTATGTATATGTTTAGAGCCAAGGACTCCCTAAGTTGGTGGATTACGGCAAATTATGGCCTTCAGCCGAATCATTAAGCTCCCCCTTGTATTTAAAGTAAGACTTTAACAGTTTCTCAGTCTTGTGGTAGATAAAGAAGTTTTAACCAACCCCTTATAAATTAATAAGGTAAGAATTCCCTCCCCTCTGCCAAGGACACTTTAATTAGCGCGGAAAATCGTAGTTTTCGTCGAAGCTGCAAGAGCTACGATCGTGGGTCCGGCACGCCTTGTGCCCGTAGAAGTCCGGGCGTTTAACTCTGCAGAAGGAGCTCTCACACTTCATATACTCCTCCTGTAAAAGAAGGAGATCATGAGTACATGGAAGGCATAATATGACTTACTTACTCTAGGCTTAAGAATAACTTAACCTATAATATTAGTATATAATTTATATGCTCAGGATAGATGAGCGGGAAAGAAAGTAGTTAGACACATACTTGTGAATCCCGTCCAGCCGGTTACCGTAACCTTTTCTGTAGACAATTCCTTAGGACCCGAGGGTTCTAAAGGAGGGAGAATCCGTATGGATGAGCCAAGCTAGGCTTCCTTATAGGAATTGTCCGCAGAATATAAAACGGATTTTGAGCAAAGCGAAAAATCTATTTTTGGGTGAGATAGCCATGACATCCTGATTGAAGGTTCCTTCAGTAGCTTCCTAGGGTATATTTAACTACAGTGGATATTCCCAGAGAATTAAACTAAAGGTTATCACAGAATTCTAACTTCTGGTGCGAGTACCCTAAAGGTTTCCCTCTAGGATATCGTATATCAACAGGGGACGCATGTATTAACACGCCACATAGCTATCTGCACCCCAAATAGAGTTAACACTTCGATATGGAAAGGTGGCTGAGTAACTGAGGAGCCGTTCCAAAGTTACTCTCATCCGTGGCTACTTTTGGTACTCGAGACGTAAACAAACGGGCGCCATTGCTAAATGACGTCACGTCCGTTCTCATCCTGAGCTCAGCTTCTACCAATCTCCGCGATACAGTAGGTCAGGGAGGGGCCTGAAAGGCTGAACTAGAATAGACGGGAGGGTCCATCAGGAAGTCATGGCTATCTCACCCAAAAATAGATTTTTCGCTTCGCTCAAAATCCGTTTTTTGGGCTCAAGCCATGACGTCCTGATGGAAGTGTACCAGAGAATTAATGTATCGTGGATTTTTTCCCCTTTAATCCAAGTGCCAAGGGCTTCGAATAGTATTATAGAACATGTCCTTACCAGAGATTCTATGATGAACTAGCTTCCTGCCCCCCTTGCAGGGAAGTCCTGGTGGACAATAGGAACATCTCGAAGCGATCATTGAAGAGCTACTCACCCGGTGGAGAGATCATGCTGGACTTGGAGACAAGACAACGGTTAATATTCGAGTAGGAATATTATCAAGGCATGAGTGAGTATATAACATAATTACTTATATTATTCTTTTTGATCATCATTAAAGAGGTAAATGAAACTATAACAATCGTATATTTCTTGATAAGGAATAGGAGTGAAAGGAGAAGCACATGGAAATAAAATAGACATTTTATTTTTAGGATTGCAGATCATTATGGGAGTAATTACAATAATGATTATAGAATTTATTTACAATAATAAAGAATAATGTACATAGAAATGAAAGACGGTAATCTTGATTCTGAAAAGAAAAGTTTGCTTTTTAGAAACACAAGTTCCAGAGGAATGCCAGTCTTTTAAATTTCAAAGAAAACACTCCATGCCCTAGGGCATGTGGCACTCATGTAAAGTCTGTGACATTTCACCTTGGTAAAGAACAGTCTATTAGAAACACTAAGTGTTCATTAAATCACTATGTATCACAATAGCGTCAACAAAGGCACCCGTAGAGTTAGAGTCCCAAGTAACTCACTGTTCTATGCAGATTTAAGCAGCAGGTTTCATAACACTACCTGCAGCTACCACGAAATGCTTTACTTCGTGCACTTGTTTTGCGTAGTGCTTGAAGAAAACGCGCGATGATTTCCAGCCTGTAAAGCTCTTGAGGCTTTCGAAATCCATACTCTGGAAGAAGTTCAGAGAAGAAGCGATTTCTAGGATCGTGTCAGGATCCGCTCTGCGAATGAAGTAGGTGATTTTCACTCTTAGTTGTTTCAGTGACAGGTCGCTACCCGATGTTTCTCCTTTGAAGAGTTGTCCTCCACCGAAGTCTGAAGTTCTTCGAAGATAGACCTTAAGACTCTCCACTGAGCATAGAGAGACATCTTCCTTCAGGGGGCAGATTCTCCAAGGGCCCCATCTCTTGGTGGGTAGTTCATTCTTAGTGAGCAACGTCGGATCGGGGAAGAGGGTAAGATCTCCTGTCTCGGCGAACAGGATATGACCCTCTTCTCTTGATAATGCCACTATTTCACTGACTCGGGCTCCCGAGGCGAGAGCAAAAAGGAAGATAACTTTTTAAGTCAGGTCTTTCAGAGGGCACGAATCATTGTCCAGACTAGAAGCAAAATGGAGCACCCTGTCCAGGGACCAGGAGATAGGTTTTGGTGGGGGTGCTGGGCGTAGTCTAGCGCATGCCTTTGGCAGTTTATTGAAGATATCGCTGGACAAATCAATCTGGAAGGCGTATAGGAGTGGTCTAGTCAAAGCCGATTTACAAGTGGAAATCGTGTTGGTCGCTAAGCCTTGTCCATGAAGGTGAATGAAGAAGGACATGCAAAAATCAATGGTGATTTCCGTAGGATTTTTTGCCTTGACGAAGGAGACCCACTTTCTCCAGGAAGATTCGTACTGCCGTCTGGTAGACTCAGTCTTGTACTCCTCGAGGAAGTCTAAGCTTTTCTTCGAGATCCCAAACCTTTTCTTTGCGGCTAAGGAGAGAAAATCATGAGATGAAGATCCCTGACTTTCAGTGATGAAGCGAAGACAGTCGACTTCTGTACTTGTTGAGAGAGAACTGGGCCCGGTAGGGGGATCAGCGTGGGCTGCAGCTCCAGGACCAGGGGATACCAATTGCTCCGGGGCCACTTGGGAGCCACTAGGGCCGCTGTCCCTTTGAAGGTTCTCAGTTTGGATAGGACTTTCAGCAGAAGGTTGGGAGGAGGGAACAGGTATATCCTGGACCATCTGTTCCAATCCAGGGACATGGCATCCACTGCTTCTGCCTTGGGGTCCTCGTACGGGGCCACATATCGAGGAAGTTGATTGTTGTCGCTCGTCGCGAAGAGATCGATCTGAAGTTCCGGGACTTGGTGAGAGATAAAGGAGAATGATCTTGCGTCTAGAGACCATTCCGACTCTATTGGGCTTGTCCTCGATAGAGCGTCCGCCGTTATGTTGCGGAATCCTTGTAGGTGAACTGCAGACAGGTGCCATTTCTTCCTCTCTGCCAAACGAAAGATCGGGAGAAGCACCTGATTTATCTGGGGCGATCTCGAGCCCTGAC
Source organism: Palaemon carinicauda (assembly GCF_036898095.1). Taxonomy (NCBI): domain Eukaryota; kingdom Metazoa; phylum Arthropoda; class Malacostraca; order Decapoda; family Palaemonidae; genus Palaemon; species Palaemon carinicauda. Next base: position 40,372,334 of record NC_090732.1, on the reverse strand, counting down.
GATTGAGACATCTGACTACCACCGAGTTGTCCAGAGTCAGACGGATGTGGATCAAGGGAGGTGGGGAGAGTTTCTTCAGGGTGAGAAGAACTGCCATGGCCTCCAAGATGTTGATGTGGAACGTCTTGAATAGGGGAGACCATGTTCCTTGAACCTGTTGTTGGTGGGAGTGACCTCCCCAACCCTCCAGTGAAGCGTCCGTGTGGATGTTGATCGATGGAGGCGGGTGTTGAAGAGGGATGGTCCCTTTCAGGGCCTTTGCTTCTGACCACTGCTTTAGAAGTGAGCGAAGTCTGTTCGGAAGCCGTCTCTTGAGGTCTCTTCGAGCGATGGATGCGAATCGTCTCCAGACTCCCGCGGCATCCTTTAGCTGTGCGCGAAGCACTGGGTTTGTCACAGAGGCAAACTGTAGAGAGCTGAGAACTTGTTCCTGTTGTCGTCTTGAGATCCGTTTGGATTTTAGAAGCCTTCTGACAGACCCTGCTATTTCCTTCCTTTTCTTCTGTGAAATGGAAAGGCGGTATGACTGAAGGTCCCAATGGATTCCCAACCATTGGAACTTCTGAGCTGGAGAGAGGCAAGATTTTTCTGCGTTTATCTTGAAGCCCAGATGCTCTAAGAACTGGGTGACTTTGTTGCAGGCTCTCAGACAATCTTCAGGCGATGTCGACCAGACTAGCCAGTCGTCTAGGTAGGCCATCACTTGGACACCCTGAAGACGTAGCTGTTGGACGATTGCGTCTGCCAGCTTGGTGAAGATTTGTGGAGCCACGTTGAGCCCGAAGAGCATGGCCCTGAAGGCGTAACTTTTCCTTTGGAGTCGAAATCCTAAGTAGGAGGAAGCGTAGTGATTCATTGGAATGTGCCAGTAGGCATCCGCCAGGTCTATGGAGACCGTGTAGGCCCTGTGAGTCAGGAGGGTCCATATTTGTTGCAGAGTCAGCATCTTGAATTTGTTGTTCGCAATGAACTTGTTGAGGGGGGACAAGTCTAGAATGACTCTGAGTTTGTCTGAGTCTTTCTTGGGAACACAAAAGAGTCTCCCTTGGAACCTGATTGAATTTACCCTCCTGATCACCTTCTTGTTCAAGAGTTCCAGGACATATTCTTCCAGGAGGGGGTTGATTGTTGGAAGAATTGCTGGAAGCATGGGGGTGGTTGAATCCAGCTCCAGCCCAGTCCTTTCTTGACGATGCTGTGTGCTCAGGGATCGAAGGTCCAACGATCCTGGAATTGGCGGAGTCTTCCTCCCACCGGAAGCACTTCATTGCTTCTGATATCCCAAGGGTTTGCCACCTCAGCCGCTAGCTCCCCTTCCTCCTCTGCCTCTGTAGGGACGGCGAGAAGAATCTCTGCCGGAGCCTCTGCCTGAGCCCCTACCTTTGGGACGAAAGGTAGTCGAGTGTTGCTCATAGGCAGGGGTGAAGACCGGTGACTGCGACACCACCGGCTGGGGGACCAATTGAAAGGTCTGTTGTGGCTGCGTAGCCACTTGGGGAGTAGCGGGACCCGGAAACTGTCGTCTCGGCTGACGTTGCTGGGGTCTGGGTTTCGAGGATTTCTTCTTAGGCTGAGGGCCATCGTCCTGAGAGGACTTCCTCTTTCGGGACATGCCCCACTTATGGAGAAGGTTCCTGTTCTCCGTAGCAGCTTTGTCCACTATCTCTTTCACCAAGGTAGACGGGAAGAGATGTTTGCCCCAGATATTGGAGGAAATCAGTCTCCGGGGTTCGTGTTTCACCGTTGCACTGGCGAATACGAATTCCCTACAGGCTCTACGAGCCCTAGCGAAACTGTATAGGTCCTTGGTCACGGTCGCCAGGTGCGACTTAGCAAGGACCATGTAAAAGTCTGGGACTCTGGTGTCCCCGGCCATGAGTTCTAGCTGTACCTGATGGGACAGCGAATCGGCGAGTCTCTCCTTCGTATCCTGTTCCCTACGAAGGAGGTGATCGTTCAGCCGTGGGAGGTCCTCGTTGAATTGACGACCGGCCACATCAGGTTCAAGTTTTCCTACCGTGAAGGTCGACTGGATGTCTTTCCAGTGCCTATCATCGGGGGGAAGAGTAAGGGAGAAGGGTCTGCACTCCTCCAGTGCAGGGCAAGGCTTCCCTTCCTCCGCAGCCTTCATGACCGCTTGGAAGGCCTTTTCAATGAAGGGGAAGGTCGAAGTAGCTGGAGCAACGAAGGTTGGATGCTTCTTACTCAGCGCTGGCATCTTGGAGTTTGTGAAACCCCGGCTGTTCAATGCCTGAGCTAGCATAGCTTGGGCCTTCGCGAGATTGAACACAATCACTTCCTTCGGTTCGGTCTCTTCTTTTGAGGCTGGTTCGGACCTGAGCCGGACGTAACAGTCCGGATAAGTCTCGAAATTCGGGAAGAACTCCACTTCTTCCAACAAAATAGAGCCAACCCTTTCACTAATGTAGATCTTGCCAGTAGTGATTGGCATATGCTTGGCGTATCTCCAAGGGTTAGCTTCCGAGCAGGTGGGGAGGTCCTTAACCGAAATCTTCTTCGGTTGTTTGAAGCCGACAAGAGTCGTCCGGAATTGCCCCTGAGTCTCGCGCAGCTTCTTGTCCATGAGGCCTTCAAGCATTCTGAAGACCTCTTGAGTGGCCGATGGAAGAGGGTCCGGGGTGGCAGAAGTCGAAGGAACAGGTTCCTCGGACGGTGCTGGAGTTGCTGGGGGAGCAGGAGCGACCTCGTTCTCCGAGTCAGGGTATTCCACCTGATCTTCCTCATAGTCGAGCTCCTTGCCCATGAGGTTCTTCTCCGTCTCATCGGACACCTCCGACATACGTGCCACGTTGCCGGAATCAAGATGGCACTCACGCATGGACTGTGCCATGACGACGTCGGGTTCGACCACAATCTGGACGGTGGGAATTTGTTTTCGAGGGACCACCGAGTCCTTGGATGCTTTTGGAAAAAGCAAAGCCCTCAAGTCTTCATTGGGAAGATACGGTCCAGTGGCGTTCTTTTGGAAGCCACGCACCCATTTGCTTAGCTTCTCTCTAGCGATGTCCCTTACCTCCGTGGTAGGAGGATCGTCGAACGCCTCGACAAGAAGACTTTTGCAGACTGAACAGTTCTGCGGGTCCCAAAATTTAAGGTCGCCTTTCTTGGCGGCGCAGGGGGCGTGGGTCCGGCACGCCTTGTGCCCGTAGAAGTCCGGGCGCTTCACTCCACAGAAGTTGCTTTCGCACTTCATATACTCCTCCTGTAAAAGAAAGAGATCATGAGTACATGGAAGGCATAAGAATGACTTACATTACTCTAAAATTAAGAATAACTTAAACTATAATAGCATATTAATGTTCTAGATTGATGAGCGGGAAAGGAAGTAGATAGACACATACTTGTGAATCCCGCCCAGCCGGTTACTGTAACCTTATCCGTAGACAATTCCTTTGGACCCGAGGGTCACAAATGAGGGAAATCCGTATGGATGAGCCAAGCTAGGCTTTTAAAAAGGAATTGTCCGCAGAGTGTACCAGGATCTGAGACCACTCAGAGCCTTGGGGGAGAGGGGAAAATAGGATAAACCCCTTAGTAAATGTATGTTCCGGTAATCGACTGCACTGAGATACACAGAATATGCTGGAATTGTTGTAATGTGCAATCAAACAGCATAGCCACTATTTTATTTGGTATAACAATACCTATATGGAGGTGGCCAGGCTATCTGGCTGCATCATATTGACTGCCGGCCCAGGGAAGGGGTACATGTCCCTTAGCGTCTCATGAGGGGGCGCCGGCAGACCGACGGAACGCCGGAGGCCGGTCCTGCAGGGTAGACAACATCAAGGCAGACACACTGAGCATCCGAGATGGATAATACCATAGTGGCGACAGTCAGCACAGCGGCGGATCGCCGGCAGAGGCGGTGGGCTCCAGCAGCCGGAGGCTGACGGCATGGTGAGCCTTAGTTCAATTCATAAGAGAGATATATATGTAAGGGTGGATACCTAGATTTCCGGCAATCAATGCCGACATGTGGGCGGCAGACTCTGAAAGTCGGCCGGCTGTTGCTAAGTAAATATAAGGGGTGGGACGTCGGCGGTATGTCGACGGACGGCGGCAGCCTCCGGCACTCGGTAGGCTGACGTCTTAGAGGGGGAAGGTATCTTAGGAATAGAGGTCACCTGAGGTAGTGGCGGTTATCGCCGGCAGTAGAGACGGCAAGGGACCGGCACCAAGATAGAGAGAGAAAAAGGGTAAGGAGGGATGGGAGGGGTAATATCTTATACCCCTCCGGCATCCCCCCAGAGAGAGTGCACTCATGATAGGAGTAGATACTCCTAACATCCGGTGGCAGTGGGCCGGCAGACGGCCGGGAGCCTGAGGTAACCCAAGGGAGGGATAGAGGGCACTCAAAGAGGAGGAATCCCCCGCTGGCAACCACCCTTATAGAACGCTAAGAAGGGTATGTGTACCAGAGCGGCCAGCTCAGCAGGAGAACAAGGTTAGCCCTACCACTCCACCCAAGGGAGGAGTTGTAGGACTAAGGACAGGGTGTGTAGGCAGGCCTACACCAAAGGGATAGAGTGGGGAGGGAAAAGTAGGGGTCTTTCTAAATGGGTAGACTCTGTATGAGAGCGGCCACCAAGGCAAGGGAGAACGCTCCCTAACCTGGGATAGGTAGCCCAGATCAAGTACAGTACTAATGTACTGTCCCAAACTATAATAAGACATAGTCTACCCCCAGAGCTTAACCTAGAGTAGGAGGACCAACTCCTAGGCTAGGAAAGTCTGAAAGACACATCGCTAGTTGCAGGGAGGAAGGGTAACCCAACCAAGTGCAATTGGGGAAAGGGCAGAGCCCTTCCTAAGGTCTCAGGCACGACCCTAAGGGGGGGTCATTCCCTTAAGGTAGGCAGAGAAGCAATAAATACTCTGGGTGTAGACAAGATCTCCCTATATAGAAGGGAAAGCAGGTCTACCCAGAGGGAATTACCCACAGGCAAGGGGAATAGGGAGCATACAAGGGTTCCTACATTAGGTTAGGAGGGGGTTGGTACACAACCAACTCAGTCCCTTGTATGGTCCCCGAAGGCGAAAACACTTACATCACAGTAACTAGTATGTTTAATAATGCCAAAATCTTCATAACTTAACTTAGGAACACTAATATATATCATGCATGAAAAAGAGCACTAGGCTGTCAAGCCTAGGGGCTAAGCTAGCGATCTAGTATGGGGTCGAACAGCGACCGTAGTCTGATGAGCGCTAAACGGATTTTGAGCGAAGCGAAAAATCTATTTTTGGGTGAGATAGCCATGTTGTCCTGATGGAAGTTCCTTCATTAGTAGCTTCCTAGGTTATATGTGACTACAGTGATATATCCCATAGAATTTACCGAAGGTACCCAGAATTCTAACTCCTGGAGCGAATATCCCTTAAAATTCTAAGAAGGGATATCGCGTAAGGACGTAATGGCACACCTCATAGCAACCTGCACCCCAGATAGAGTTTACGTTCGAGGAGGTGTGGCAAAAATAAAAGGGGGGCCCTTCAAAGGCCATCCCCGTTCCCTACTACTATCGATAGTACAACAGCGCCATCCCTACGATAGTGGCCATTCCTTGTAGCATTGAGCATAGGCTGTTACAGATACAGTACTTACAGGAGGGAACTGAAGATCTCTTTTGCAGAAGAGATGGGTGGGTCCATCAGGACGACATGGCTATCTCACCCAAAAATAAATTTTTCGCTTCGCTCAAAATCCGTTTTTTGGGCTCAAGCCACGTCGTGCTGATGGAAGCATACCAGAGCATTTATGTATCTGTGGATTTTCCATCAGTGCCTAAACCTTATATCAACCTTTTCAATGGTCATACTGACCATATGAGACTTGTGACAATACTGTACCGTTATATGTCATCATCACTAATCATAAACAATGTTAGTGCTTCCTGCCTCCTACAGGGAAGAGTCATCTAGACAGTTGAAAAGGGATTTCAAGGTTAACATAAATAGTATGACCAAACTTAAGTACCCACTGAATATACAAATAGTCTCAAGTTGTATATTTGGTCGAAAAGACATCAGTGTCTCTTATGTCTAACCTTAGATGCATACAAAAATGTGAAGGATGCATTCTAAGTAAATAAAAAGTCTGGCATGTATAGATACAATTGTCTGGCGAAGATGGACGCACTACATTCAAAAAGATATTTATTTCTAATAAATGACTACAAGAGATAGTTAGCAAAACGAATGTAGTTTGACAATGGGATTATACCTGAAACAAGTACAGGAATCGTATTTCTTTCTTGAAGGAATGAAGTCAAGAAATGCCACTCTAGATTAAAGAGAAGGTAAAAGATAACCGCTCTTCATGAAACCTGTACTGGTTACCATTAACTGCCCTATGTACTTCGTACACCGGCACTAGAGCTATCTGTATAATTCCACACCTGGGATTTTAGAACAGAGCTAGTGCTACCATGGTAAAACATAAATAAAAGAAGGCATACTTAAAAAGGAAAGGATGACTTCCTCTCCCCTTAATTGACAGTCCCAGTCAATTATCTGTTCATCGTAGAATAAACGGCAGAGTAAATAAGTTACCTGACGTCACCACATATTGCTTCAGATCATGGACTAGCAAAGCATAGTGTTTGTAGAACATCCTGGATGATTCCTATCCAGAACATGTCCGAAGACAAGTGAGGACCCAAACCAAAATAGTGTATCACAAAAAAATTAGGGGGCAGGTTTTAAAACACTACCTGCCGCCACTACAAAGTGTTTCAGTTCATGCACTTGTTTTGCGTAGTGTTTGTAAAACACCCTGGATGATTTCCATCCAGTGTATGAATGAAGACGCTCAAAGTCCATGTACTGAAAAAAGTTCAGTGATGAAGCAATCTTTCTCGGATCATGACCTGCGGGAGTACTGTCCGGATCCGCTCTACGAATAAAGTAGGTGAGCTTCGCCCTTAGTTGATTTAAAGATAAATTTGATCCCGAAGTTTCTCCTCTAAAGAGCTGACCTAGTCTGAAGTTCTACGAAGATAGACCTTTCGACACTCTACAGGACATAGAGAGACATCCTCCTTCAGAGGACAGATTCTCCAGGGACCCCACCTCTTAGTGGGTAGCTCGTTTTTAGCGAGAAATGATGGATCAGGGAAGAGATTGAGTTCTCCTAAATCTGTGAACTGAATGTGGCCCTCATCTCTCGATAGAGCCACTATTTCACTAACTCTAGCCCCAGAGGCTATTGCGAACAGGAAAATAACCTTTTGGGTTAGATCCTTAAGAGAACAATCTTCATTGTTCACCGATGAGGCATAATGTAAGACCTTGTCCAAAGACCAAGAGATGGGCTTTGGTGGTGCTACAGGCCTAAGTCTAGCCCATCGGAATCTTGTTAAAGATTTCATTCGCCAGATCCACTTGGAAGGCATATAGGAGAGGTCTAGTCAAGGCCGATTTGCACGTATTTATCGTATTGGCCGCCAACCCCTGGCTATGAAGGTGGACAAAGAAGGACAGACAGAAGTTCATAGAAATTTCTTTCGGTCCTTTTGATTTAACAAACTTCACCCACTTCTTCCAGGAACTCATATTGTCTTTTAGTAGACTTAGCCTTGTATTCTTCTAAGAATTCTATATTGCCTTCTGAGATCCCAAACCTTTTTCTAACCGCTAGAGCAAGAAATTCATGAAATGAAGGGTTTGGGTTCGCTGTGATAAACCGAAGGCAGTTAATTTCTGAACCTTCGGAAATATACCTAGGATCGGAGCTAGGACCGGCCTCATCTAGTCTATCGGACCCATTAGAGGATCCTCGTATGGGGCTATTGAGCAAGGTAGTTTCTTGAAGACGCTCGTGATGAAGAGGTCGAACTGCAGTTCCGGGACTTGTTCCCATTTGGGAGGGAATATGTCTGCGTCCATGGACCATTCCAACTCTACCGCCTTGGACCGTGATAGAGTATCCACCGTCACATCGTGGATCAAATATAAATGAACTGCTGTTAGGTGCCATCCCTTTAGGAAAAGGATGGGTAACATCACAAAGACTGTACGAGACGTTCGATTGTGACGTCTCATTATCGCTTCGGTGTACCAGCTCAGACGTAGGGAGTCTGATCTGTGTGGAGGGTGCTTCCCCGCCCACGAAAGGACCAGCAGAGTCCTGGGACTTTCGTGTTTTAACTTTTGTTAAAGAAGCGATTAAAGAGGGACCGATCTCAGTCTTTTTTTATCTCTTCAAGCATTTGATGCGTGTTTTCTCCAGGCTCTTAACGCATCTTTCCGATGTGCACTTTGCACTAGGTCTGTCGCTATTGCGAACTGGGGAAAGTTTAGCACTTTTCCTTGTTGGGATTTTGGGAATCTGATCGATTAGCTGAATCTCCTGACAGACCTCGCGAGTTCCTTTTAACTTCCCGAGGGAAAAAGGAGCTGATGTGACTGAGGGCTTTGATGGTTTTTTAGCCATCGAAACCCTAGAGCTGGAGAAAGTCGAGACTTCTAGAAGCATATCTTGCATCTGTGATGTCCCAGGGATCGGGTCATCACTATGAAGATACTTAGGACTGTGAGTCTGATACGTATCTATTCTAGGATGAATGTTACTCTCCGTGACATGAATCCTAGGCAGGAGGAAGGGGGGTGGTTGACTGGAAGGTTCCAGAGGACACCTTTCAGGTCTGACAAGACTACGAACACCCTTAGTTGGAACAAGGTCCATATGTTCAGAAGGATTAACATTCAGAACTTGCAGTTTATTATGAACTTGTTGAGTAGCGACAGGTTCAGAATAACTCAGAGACTTCTTGAGTCCTTCTTGTGAACACAAAATAGCCTTCCCTGGGACTCGATGAGCCGTAGCTTTCTTACTACCTGTATGCTCTATAGCTCTCAGGTATACTCCTCCAGGAGGGTTTTGAACTGTAGGAGGAGGTAAGGAGATAATAGTAGGGACATTTCTGTTCCCCATCAATGGCTCATCTTGAATAGGCTCTGGACCGAAGGATCGAAGGTCCTGCGATCCTGAGGGAATGTTCCTCCTAGCCGAAGCGTCTTTATGCTTCGAACTGCCAGTAGGTTTAGACTTTTGACCATCTGCCTGTAGCATCTTGGTCACTAGAATAATGGGCTGTTGTTGAGCAGCCCGGATATTTCCAGTATTTTTGATCTTCTTTTTAGGTTGGGGACCCACAACCACAGAAGATTTTCTCTTTGAGGGAATGCCCCATTTTTGGGGAAGACTTATGTTTTCCATGGCGGCATTCTTAATTACTTCCTTAATGACCTCTTGTGGGAAAAGGTCTTTACCCCAAATGTTGGAAGATATTAGTTTCCTTGTTTCGTGTTTCACCGTTGCAGCAGCAAACACAAACTCTCTACATGCTCTCCTAGCCTTCACAAAGGCGTAAATGTCCTTTACCAAGGTAGCCATATGCATTTTGGCTAAGACCATGAGCATGTCTGGGGTGTTCTCGTAAGTTGAACACAACTCTATGTAGTTTTGTAGAGAAAGGGATGTCGCCAGTCTCTCCTTTGACTCGTGTTCATTAAACAAGAGCAAATCGGACAATTTAGGGAGACATACATTAAATTGTCGGCTTGTGACATCCTTGTCTAATTTTCCTACTGAAAATGTCAAATGGACTTCCTTCCAATCCTTTTCCTGTCCGGGAAAAGCTGGTGACAAAGGCTTGCACTCATCGAGTGTGGGACATGACTCACCCGCCTCTACAGCTTTGGTAACGGAAGTAAATGCCTTCCCCATAAAGGGGAAGGAGAGTGAAGCAGGAGCAAGAAAGGAAGGGTGTATGTTATTCAGTGAGAAAACCATCGTCTCTGAATAACCCGCCTTCTTCAGATTATCTGAAAGGATAGTCTGTGCCTTATCATGATCAAGAATCATGACCTCCTTTTGTTCCGTTCTTTTCCTTGTCTTTGGTTCGAACCTCAGTCGAACCCAACAATTAGGGAAAACCTCAGAGCTTGGCCAAAATTGGATTTTGTCCAAGGGAACAGTACCTATTTTCTCTGAAATGAAGAGATTGCCATTTGAAATCGACATCTGCTCCGCATACCTCCAGGGATTGGTTAAGGAGCATGAAGGAAGGTCTTGATTCATGGGTCGTTTAACTGACCCGTGGGAAGCAACAAGAGGAGCTTTACGAGGTTCTATCTTGTGTTTTACTTCCCGCTTTTTGCTTTGTTTACTAAAGCTCTCTATCTGATTCTTCAGTTGGATACATAATTGTACCACATTATCCAATAGAGGGGTAAAAGACGAAGATGTTGACATCGATGGCTCTTTAGCCGGCAGAGGCGGAGGAAAGTCCGATACAACATATTTCTCTTCTACCTTAGGGCACTTCTTGCCCTCGATCCCAAAGGTTTTCTCGCCATCCAGGAACGTAGTTGACTCCTGAGGCACTACCATTTCCTCACTTAGCTCTGGAAATAATAGCTTACGCATCCTATCATTAGGTAGGAAAGGTTCCGGAGAGATTTTTTGGAAGCCTCTCACCCAGTTACGTAATTTATACTGTGCTATATCCTTAGTCTCTGTAGACTTGGGATTATCAAAACCTTCAGACATCAATGTCCAACATATATTGCAACCCTGTGGGTTCCAATAATGTAGGGATCCGGAAATAATATTGCAGGGGGCATGTAACTTGCAAGTATTATGACCGTAAAAGTCCTTACCCTTGGCTCTGCAGCGGACTGCCGTACAAGGTATCTGGTGTTCCTTCTGTAAAGAAAGGAAAACCAAATGAGTATATAATGGATTATTACTTTAATAATCAACATGTAAACAGAATAGCTTAGGATAGAAGCTATAAAGGGATAGTAGGAGATACATACCTGTATACCTCCGCGAGCAAATGCTGCTACCTCCCCTCAGTATTAACTTACAAGGAGCTTTCTCTGTGAGAAAATCCAAGTAGAAGGGTTATTTACCCTTAGGGGTAGAGAAGTATCAATTAACTATCCCAAAATTGTTAATACTGTGGGGTCAGGATGACTGATTTCAAATCAGACTATTGAAGAAATTATTCCTTCAATATATAAGCGGTATCAGCAGAAAACTCGCTGGAGGATACCCAAGGTAAGTTAGGAAATACTACTGTAACACGGTACTGTAGTTTCTAAATTGCAAAAGTGTAAATTGCAACATAACGACTACTGTACCTATGTAATGCAGTCTTATCATTATGCTGCTACAAGGCAGCATATGACAGTAGGGTCCATCTAGCACTAGATGGAACAGAAAAATAAAGACATATAAATGAACATCCTACTCGGGTCATTTGCTGTAGTCTTCCTACTATATTAAATCATAGAGTTTCCTGATCAGGGAGACTCAAAGAAAAAAGGGGCTGTACCCTTTAGGGAAAAGAGTGTATTACTCTTGCCTGAAGTATTTAATATTTCAGGATAATCCTAAACTGATTTCTAATCAGGATATTGAAGAAATCATATTCATTCAATATAGGATTAGGCTCAGCAATTGCCCGAATTGGATATCCAAAATATATTGGAAAAAACCACTAGTATAAGAAATATAGTAGTTTTCTATCTACAGTATATTCTATACTGAGATATACTGGCTATCTGTATAACCTATACAGCAGTATATCCGGCATGTTGCCGGTCTGGCTTGGATATGTCTGCATACCTTGCAGACCTAGCGAGGCAGAGAGAGAGACAGTATGGAAAAAAGGACTATCCTTTACTGTAACTATATACAGTAATTAAGGAAGAAAAGTCTAACAGACTACCTTTTTACCTAAAGGAGGTTCTAATAGAAGGGGAGAATGTATCATTCAGGCTTTTATATAGCTACAGTACTGTTGCCAGCAACCCGCCGACAGTACTGGTACAGTCGGCGCGCCGCGTTGCCGGCCCTGCCGGCAGCATACAGGCAACAGAACCTATAGCTACAGTCCAAGGGAGGACTGAGAACCTCGGGGACAGAAGGGACTAACCACTCACAGCCATCATGGGCGCCACTGCCGTCCAGGACGGCAACTGGTGACAGTCCATGATGGTTGCCGGCCAGGCCAGCAAAAGGCTATCATGCCGACAACCGCCGACAACATCGGCAACCGCCGGCAATGTCGACAGCTGCCGACAGTCCATGACTGTCGGCAGCCATCTTGGTTGCCGGCCAGGCCGGCAAAAAGGCTATCATGCCGACAACCGCCAGCAATGTCGGCAGCCATCTTGGTTGTCGGCCAGGCCGGCAATGCCGGCCGGGCCGGCAGGCGGCAGTATGTCCTACCGTCAGCCAGGATGAGAGAGGTAGTCTGGCTGCATCCAGCATTCTACCGTTAAGGAAAGGATGCAGGATGTCAGCCTAAAAGGCAATGGATAAACCATTAAAAAGGGGTGAGGGGAAGGGGAAAAGGGTCCCGTAACAATTGTGAAAGGAACTGTCAAACTTGACAGTCCTAGCACCTATAAAAGGAACTCTGTTTCTGTATGGTATCGACAGAATCCGGGTGCTAGTAGAGACTCAGTTCTCCAACCCAGAGACTGCCGACACAGTCAAGGGGAGGGGGCGACACTGCGCCTCCTCCCACAAAGAGAAACAGGATTCCAGTGCCACGTTATCTTAGGCTAAAAGGGAATTACTTTCAGCCCAAGGAACTGTGGCACAGGACAAGTCTTTAGTCGCAAGGAGAAAATGGTATACTACCATAACCAAAGCGACTATGGAGGACTAACCTCCATTGTCGGTAACCTTGTCGGCAGGGGAGTAAAGGTATCCCACAACCAACTCACCCTGTCGGAAGGTCAACGACATAAGACTAAATACTCTGAGATTCTGACTAAATCCCAAAACCTGCTGGTATATCCACAACCAAAGGTTAAGGGGATAGGCAGAAACCAAACCCCAGGTCAGCCATGTCTGAATAATATTCAGGCACGGCCATAAGGGTTGTAGTCTGGGACTACACTCAGAGGGAAAGGGATTACCTTTAAGTCTCCGAAGAGACGTGAGAAGTTTCATAACATTACAGGAGGTATCAGTCTCCAATGGAATGAAAACAAAACACAAAGGTAATCGGGAAATGTCGAACGTATAGACAGTGTTTAGGTTAGGCTAACTAAGCTAGACGAGTTCTCGGTTACCTAAATCACCGAAACTCTAACTATACGATCGACAGAGGAAAAATGAAATAATTATGCTGTGGGGGATTTATTTTTGTTTTATTTCTATTTTTGTTTTTTGCCAAATCCTGAGAGAGAGAGAGAGAGAGAGAGAGAGAGAGAGAGAGAGAGAGAGAGAGAGAGAGAGAGAGAGAGAGAGAGAGAGAGAGAGAGAGTTATTGTATTGATTGTTTGTTGTGAGAAAGACTGTTGGTTTAGATGAGGTTGTTTGTTTACTTTTAGCTAGGTTAGGAGAGAAGTAAATGTTGCGGAGCGAGTGCTTTTTTTATTTGACTGCAGCTTAAGGCAGTTGCATGTGTGAACGCTGGATTATTATTTTTCGACCAGCGTGGAAGTGATTATTTATATTCCGAGCTGTAATTCCTCCTTTGGAGAGTCTAAATTTGTTAGAAAGTGGATTTATTGTTGATGACCTGGCCTGTATTGCGATTTTGTTTGGACTGCTTTTTGGATTGCTGAACTGTTGATGACCTGGCCTGTGTATTTGGATTAATGATGATGATGATGATGATGATGATGATGATAAGGATGATGATTACTGCTTACCCAATCAGCGACGTAGTTGTGGCAAATTGCCACACAGTTTAATCTGCTAACCACCAAGCTGTGATAGTAGTAGTTGTGCCATTAAAGACAGTTGGCTTCGTGAATGCTTACTGAAGTGTTTTTTGTGTGAGTTATCTTGGGGAGTGATAGTAAACACATGCAATATATGTTTTTTTTATTTTGAAGTTAAGGTTGTGGTTAATTTAAGTTTAAGTTTTGTTAGGTTTTTTTTTTTTTTTTTTTTTGGTTTTATTTGAATGGTATTACGTTTTTTGAATATTTGATATTAAGTTTGATCAGTTTTAAGTATTTTGATTGTGGATGCTTTTGGTGTTAATTATTTTAGTTTGTAAGGAAATATAGCGATAAGGTTATGTTTTGTTTCAATTTTCCTTCTGTCCAAGAGTCCAGTTGATAAAGTAAGGGGAAAGTTTGTGTTGCAGAGAAAATTGTCTGGTAGAGTGATTCAGGGTGTGGGGGTTGTTGTTGCAACATCCCGCCACAATGCATATAATCACATCTTCACATGAATATGCCTAAATAGCTAATTAATTACGAGAATTAAATAAGGCTATTTAAAAACGAAGTCGTTCCGCTAACTAAATAACGCATGCCTAAGAACGACAGCGCCCATGGCGCCTCCAGTAATGACCTAGCTCTAGAAACACAATAAATACTCAATATCATTGAGAAACAAGAGCTAAAACATATTCAAAGTAAAGACCCGATACTCAACTTTCCGAAGGCGGAAGAAGATGAAGAAAGCATAATAATATTTTGACCAATCAAAATAAATTCAATCGCCGGAAAATACCACCGAGCGAAATCGCTACAAATAAAGGAATGGCCACTATCGTAGGGATGGCACTGTTGTACTATCGATAGTAGTAGGGAACGGGGATGGCCTTTGAAGGGCCCCCCTTTTATTTTTGCCACACCTCCTCGAACGTAAATGTTATGTATTATTGTAACAATGTACTATATTATTTCAAGTGTTTCAGGTATTGCGCAACATTGCATCATATTGCATGAATAAGACATGTTATGCTTTGATCATAAGAGTAATGATTTGTTTTGGTATTAGGATTCAAACATTTGTTGATTACCTCAGATAAGATGTGATTCTTTATGATTTGTACTGGAGTAGGATTTAAGTCTTTTCAGAGCGATGCTCTTTTGTTTAGCAATGTTTTGGTTTGTGAGATTGTGTAAGACGCTCCATATGCACTTGAGAGTCAGCTGTCACAAAGTGAAGTTCATAATGTAGTCTTTTATACATTAAAGGTATATTTTATAATACCAACGTATTATTACCCATCAAGCTATATTCGACGACGTCAGATGGGATCAGCTGAGAAATAATTACTAACGATTATTCATCTCTGTTCCAGGTAATTATTATGGTTAATAGAACTTCCTACCTAAGCACCCATATCTTATATTTGACGACGTCAGATGGGATCAGCTGAGAAATAATTACTAACGATTATTCATCTCTGTTCCAGGTAATTATTATGGTTAATAGAACTTCCTACCTAAGCACCCATATCTTATATTTGGCGACGTTTGAGGACGACGGACAAGCAGGGAGAAGCAAGCAGGGAGAAGCATTGGAGCCTATGCACAAGGACGGCCAGCACAAGAGAAGGTCTTTGTACATCGGGAAACAAGAGTAAAATCGCCCAATGAAGATTTTACCAGCAGCAGAATAGGAATTTCATCAAATACACAAAGGGGTGAAATTTAAAATTGGGTAGGTAGGAAGTATACTTGTGACTGCATAACAGTAACTTAACCTACCACAGTTATTAAGGTAAGCAAACAAAATGCCTTTTAATATTGAACCACCTCAAGCTTTCAGCGTCACTGCTGAGCCTAATTCTGTTGCAACACGATGGCAACAGTGGTGTGAGGAATTTAAGATTTATTTAGAAGCATTAGGGAACATGAAGGATGCACAAAAGAAGGCATTATTACTTCATACAGCAGGTAGGGAAGTTCGGGAAGTGTTTAAGACTTTACAGCCTACAGATGACACAAGTGAAGCTGCAATTAAGGCTCTTACCACATATTTTGCTCCTCAAGTCAATAAATTTTTTGAAAGATACCAGTTTTCAGCGCAGGCTTATCAGAAAGAAAATTAAAGTTTAGATGCCTTTGTGACTAGACTAAAGAATTTAGCTGTTTCATGTGAATTTCTAGAGTTAGAAAATGTTATCATAGATCAAGTAATTGCACATTGCACATCAGAAGAGCTAAGAAAGAAATTATTGCAAGATAAGGATTTAACATTAGAAAAGGTATTGATAACAGGCAGAGCTTTAGAAACATCCAATAGGCAAAGTCACATAATAGGTAGTTCTACAAGCAATAGAATGGAAAATTCTAAAATTAATACAGTAGGTTCTAAGTGAAAAACCAACAAGAATCAGAGAAGGAATATGTCAAAGCCTAGTCATAGAAAAGTGCCTAACACTAATGTTCATAAATATCAGAATCAGGGTTATACACAGAAACAACAGGAAAAACCCAAGTGTTTTAGGTGTGGTAAAACTGATCATCTTGCATACGAAGCAAAGAAATGCCCTGCTACTGGACAGACATGCCAGAATTGCAGAAAGCTGGGTCATTTTGCAACTGCTTGTAGATTTCCTAAACAGTACGCAAAGAAAATAAATGCTACAGTTGATACTATGGGTCAAGAGAATAATGAGGAAAATGTTCATGATAATCAGGTTAGTTCAGAAACTGATTTTGCGTTTCACATAAACTCAGTCAACAAAGGTGCAAAGAAACATATCATGGTAGAAGTAATCATAAATGGTAAACCAATTTTGATGCAAGTTGACACAGCAGCCTATGTATCAATTATGTCTGAGAAAATGGCTAAAAGCATTCCTAATTTGTTGTTAGAAGGTACAAATAGAGTTTTGAAAAGTTATAATGGTTTTGATATTCAGGTAATAGGTGCTTCGAACGTAGAAGTACAGTACAAAGAACAGAAATTAGAGAGAATGCCATTAACAGTAGTAAAAGGTAATGGACAAACTTTGCTAGGTTTAGATTGGCTACAGTATTTGAAGTTAGATTGGCCTAGTATTTTGAAGGTTGCAGGTAGACAAGATGAAAACAAAAATGAAATGTCTATGGATGATATCATATCAGAGTTTCAAGACGTATTTGAAGATAAAATAGGTACAGTAAAGAACGCAAAGGCAATTTTAGTTTTGAAACCTGACAGTTCTCCTAGATTTTTTGCTCCGAGACCAGTACCGTATGCATTGAAAAGTGCAGTTGAAACAGAAATCAGGAGATTAGAAAGTGAAGGTTCTTGGGAAAAGGTTACATATTCAGATTGGGCTACACATTAGTTCCTATTGTGAAGGAAAGTGGACAGGTTAGGTTATGTGGAGATTACAAAGTAACGTTAAATCCACAACTGCAAGTAGCTCAACATCCCTTACCAAATCCGAAAGACATGTTTGCAACTATGTCAGGATGCAGTGTTTTTTCTAAATTAGATTTAAGACAAGCATTTCAACAGCTTCCCATGGATGAAACTTCACAAGAATTATGTACAGTAAATACATCCTTAGGTTTGTTTAGGCCAAAGAGATTACCTTATGGAGTTGCAAGTAGTCCAGCTATATGGCAACAAACTATGGATAAGATTTTTTCAGGAATGCAAGGAGTATTCATTTTTATAGATGATATTTTAATTGCGGGTAAAGACACAAGAGAACATAGAGAAAGATTGCGAACAGTTCTGAAGAAGTTGAAGGAACATAATATTAGAGTAAATAAGAACAAGTGTATTTTAGAAGTTGATTCAGTGGAATACTTAGGTTTTGTAATAAATGGCAAGGGTATTCACAAAACTAAAGAGAAGATTAAAGCTGTACAATCAACAAAAGTGCCAGAAAATGTTAAGGAATTACAATCATTTCTAGGTTTAGTAACATTTTATGGGAATTTCATTCAGAATTTGTCTACAATTGCACATCCATTGTATAATCTGTTGAATAAGGGTGTAGAATGGAAGTGGACAAAAGAGTGTCAGGAATCTTTTGAAAGAATCAAGCAGGAAATAACATCACCTACATTCTTAGTACATTATCAAATGGATTTACCAGTTAAATTAGTATGTGATGCATCAAACATAGGTCTAGGTGCAGTATTATCTCATGTAATGCCAGATGGAACAGAAAAACCAATTGCATTCACTTCTAGAGTATTGAACAAGGCAGAAAGGAATTACTCTCAAATAGAAAAGGAAGGTTTAGCATTAGTTTATGGAGTTAAAAAATTCCATATGTATCTTTATGGTAGGAAAAAGTTCACACTTGTTACAGATCATAAACCTTTATTAGCAATATTGGGTCCAAAAGCAAGTTTACCTACGTTGGTGGCTGCAAGACTACAACGTTGGGCAGTTACGTTAGCAGCGTACCACTATGATATAGAATACCGTCCAACATCAAATATGGGTAATGCAGATGCTTTATCCAGATTACCCGTAGACAAAGCTCCAGAAGAGTATGATGACAGTGTTCTGTTAATTTCAGTATGTAATGTACCAATAACTGCAAAAGATGTAGCACACAGTACCAAGCAAGACCCAGTACTTAGTAAGGTTTTGGAGAGTTTAATGACAGGTAGGGACTTATGTGGAAAGGAGGAAAATTGTAAACCGTATAAGAATATATGGTATGAACTGAGTGTGACACAAGGAATAGTGATGAGAGGTTCCAGGGTAGTTATTCCTAATTCACTAAGAAATAAGGTTTTGTCTGAAATACATGCTGATCACCAAGGTATTGTAAGATCAAAATCAATTGCGAGAACTTTTGTATGGTGGCCAGGTGTAGATAAAGATGTGGAATGTTATATAAAGAATTGTATGAATTGTGTTATGCAACAAAACAATCCTCAATTTGCTAGCATGCACCCGTGGGAGTTACCCAGGTATCCATGGCAAAGAGTGCATATAGATTTTGCAGGTCCTTTTTTGAATTATTTGTTTTTGATAGTAGTAGATGCTTACAGTAAGTGGCCAGAAATTATCCCAATGAAGACGACAACGTCTTACGCCACAATAAAAGAGTTAATGCAAATTTTTTCAACGCATGGTATTCCAGAAAGAATTGTTACAGATAATGGTCCACAATTTACCTCACAAGAGTTTAAAGAATTTTGTAATGTCAATGGTATAAAGCATACATTTTCAGCTACATATCATCCATCCACTAATGGAGAGGCTGAAAGATTTGTTCAAACGTTTAAACACAATATGAAGTGTAGAAAAGCAAATTCAAGTAATATATTTTTGCATGTGTCAAAATTTTTATTGTCTTATAGAACAACGCTGCACAGCACAACAGGCGTGGCACCCTCAAATTTGTTGATGGGAAGGAGGATAAGGTGTAAGTTAGATTTTTGGGCTCAAGCCATGGCGTCCTGATGGAAGGTTCCTTTTTGGTAGCTTCCTTGGGTAAATAACTACTAAGATATTCCCAGAGAATTTAACCACAGGTTATCACAGAATTCTAACTTCTGGAGCGAGTATCCTAAAGGTTTCCCTTTTAAGACATCGTATATCAACAGGGGACGCATGTATTAACGCGCCACATAGCTATCTACACCCCGAACAGAGTTAATGCTTCGGTGTGTAAGGGCTGAGAATAGCTGGGAGCCGTTCCATAGCTAATCTCATTCGTGGCTACTACTGATACTCGAGACGTAAACAAACGGGCGCCATTGCTTAAATGACGTCACGTCCGTCTTTATCCTTTGTTCAGTAGCTCGCCCTACTTAGACGGATTTTCCCTGTGCTTCACTTATCGCTTTGCATCTACGTAATGTCGCTACCTTCAGCCTCGCCTTCTTCTGGAAAGTTGAGTACAAGGTTCCAGTATTGTTTAGTTAAGCTCTGACCGTAAAGTAAATATTACTTTCCGAGATAATTGCTGTTTTGTGGCAGAGCTGTGCCTCTACCGGACCCGCCATTTTATGGCGTCGTTGTTGTTATGCATGCCTTATTTAGTTAGCCACAACAACGCTTCCGGCCTTATTTACTAATCGATTACATTAGTTTATTTAGTCTTCATAGCTAGGAACTTTTATATCGTGTTTCGACGCTTTTTATCGGTCATCGATTGACCTCATACCAGTCGGCTTCTATAGCCCCCAGGCCAGAGCGCCTGTATATAAGTGTTCATGCATGATTTTATTAGTGATCCTAGGCTAAGTTATGAAGATAGTGGCATTATTTTACAATACTTTCGACCGTGATGCAAGTGTTTTTTCGCCTTCAGGGACCATATAGGGGATAGGTTAGTTAGTGTCCCTTCCTAACCTAACCTCCTGGTAGGACCCCTATATGCTTCCTTCATCCCCTGCCTTGGCACTCCCTCTGTTTAGCCTTGATTTCCTTTCTGAGTAAGGGGATCAAGTGTCTAATGGAGTATTCATCGCCTCTCAGTCCTCCCTAAGGGAATGAACCCCCCTTAGGGTTGCGTCCAAGAGTGAGGTTAGGCTAGCCCTTCCTCTATGGCTAGGAATAGTCTATGACTGCCCTGCCATAGCGATATGTCTTCTATCCTTCCTAGTTCAGGACTCCTAGCCCCGTTCTAGGTTAGGTTTTGGAAGGTTACTCTGTCCCCTGCTGAAACTATACCCATGCACCGTTTCAGCCTGGCGGCCTTATCTTAGGTTAGGGAGTGTCCTCCCTTTCCCTAGTGGCCGCTCTGGTACAGATCCCCTTCCTTGGAAGACTCTTCTCTTCTCCCCTCCCCACCTATCTCTTGTATAGCCTAGCCTACACTTAGGTTAGTCTATACCCATCTGTCCCCTGTCCTACAACTCCTCCTTAGGGCGGAGTGATAGGGCTACCTTGAGCTTCCTTGTGCAGTCCGCTCTGGTACATATACCCTTCATAGTGTCCTATGGGGTTAGCCACTGGATGCGTTCTGCATGTGGAGGTCTCTCCCCTCTTGGGTGTCCCCTAGTCCTCCCTTGGGCTACCCTAGCCCCCGGTCCTCTGCGACCCCAGCTCCTGGGTGATAGAGCCTGCCTCTATCATGGGTACACCCTCTCAGGGGGGGATGTCTGGGAGTCCATGACTGGACTCCTTACATCCCTCCCCCTGTCTCTCTCACTATCCGGGTGCCGGTCCCTTGCCGCCTCCACTGTCGGCGATACCTGCCTCCTACCTTGGTGACTCTCCCCTACCCTCATGCCGCCAGCCCCTCCGCTTGCCGGGAGACTGTCGACCGCCGCCGGCTCCTGCCGACGGCCTTCCTCCTTCCTCCTAGCTTCACCGTCCGCCAGCCGGTCGGCCACCGGAGTGCCGGCATTCACTGCCGGCAACCTGGTTCAGCTATAACCATCCTTATCCCAGTCACCAATCCGGCATCCTCCGACCACCGGAACCGCCGCTCCTCTGCCGGCGTGCCGCCGTTGTGCCGGCGGCCGCCACCCTGGCTTTACTCTTGACTTACATTTTGTCTGTCCTAATGCCAGAAACTCTGCTGGAGCGGCCTCCGGCGTGCCGGAGGTCTGCCGGAACCTCCTGGAGGCGTCAAGGATACTTGCACCCCCTTCTCCTAGCTATCACTTGTATACTGATAGCCCTACACTGCAAACAGATAGCCTGTTACACTCTTTAGACCAGTGCCTTGGTACTGTTCTATTAGTAAGCATGCTGTCCCTTTGCATTCTTCAATATTCCAGCATGCTGCGTGCATCTTAGTGCGGCTGGTTGCCGGAAGCAGTTACCTTAAGGGACCTGTTAACTCCCTAATCTGGGACTGAGTGATCTCAGTCCCAAACTTATCCTTGGTTTTCCACGGAATTCCATTGCCCTGTGGAATTTCAGGGAATACTATCCTGTGCCTTTGGCCATCTCGGATTACCCATGGATAAAGCTTGCGGTAGCCAGACGGGCGAGATGCATGGAGTATGTTTTCTTTACTACTTCAATCTCTATGCATCACTCCCTTCATTAAGTTAAAATTAATGATTAATGTTAACTTAGCTTAAGAGCCATTCTTATGACTCCCCCCATTTTCTCTTTCTTCCACAGGAGGAGCAGACGAAGTGTGACTTCGACTTCTGCGCTGTGAAACGCCCGCACTTCTACGGGCATACGGCTTGCAGGACTCACGCCCCTTGTGCTGACAAGAAAGGGGATCTGAAATTCTGGAACCCACTGAATTGTACGGTCTGCCAGGCTCACCTAGTTGATGCCTTCCATAACCCTCCCTCAGCGGAGGTCAGGGACATTTCTCGGGAGAAGTTACGCAAGTGGGTGCGTGGCTTCCAGAAGAATGCCACCGGACCGTACCTGGCCACTGAAGAATTGAGGCCACTCCTGTTCCCTAAGGCCTCCCCTGATTCTGTGGTTCCCAAGGATGCGGTTCCCACTGTCCAAATTACAGTGGAACCTGATGTTGTCATGGCTCAGTCCATGCACGAGTGCCGCCTGGATTCTGAAGATGACGAACATATGTCGGACGTCTCGGAAGACACGGAGAAGACTCTTATGGCTCAAGGAGCTGAAGATGACGAAGACCAGGTGGAATACGCCGAGTCGGAGCAAGAGGTCGCTCCTCCTTCCATCTCCGCTCCTACTCCTACACCGACGGAAGTATCTATCCCGTCTACCTCCACGACCCCGGATCCCTCTTCTTCCACTCAAGAAATGATCCGGCTGATTAGAGCCGTCATGGACGACAGGTTAAAGGAGAATCAGGAGTTCATCAGGTCCATGATGGGATCCAGAGAACCGAAGAGGATTTCGGTTAAGGATCTCCCCGCTTGCTCACATGCCAACCCGTGGAGGTATGCTGAGCATATGGTTATCGCGACCGGCAGGATCTTTATCAGCGACAAGATCGGCACGGTCCCTTTGGAAGACGTGGAGTTCTTCCCAAACTTTGAGGCCTACCCGGACTGTTACGTCCGACTTCGTTCCGAACCTGCCTCTAAGGAAGAGACCGAACCGAAGGAAGAGATAGTGTTCGATCTCGCGAAGGCCCAGGCTATGCTAGCCAACACATTCAAGAGTAGGGGTTTTACCTGCTCTAAGCTTCCGGCCCTGAGCAAGAAGCACCCTACTTATGTCGCACCTGAAAATGCGGTACTTCCATTCTTGGAAAAGGCCTTCGCTGCGTGCCTTAAGGCTGTGGAGGAGGGGAAAGCCTGCCCTGCACTGGAGGAGTGCAGACCCTTCTCCATAGTTACTCCCCCTGACGCTCGACACTGGAAGGATATCCAGCATACTTTCGTCGTGGGAAAGCTAGATCCTGACGTCGCCGGACGTCAGTTTAATGAAGACCTCCCTAAGCTCAACGATCATCTCCTTCGTCGGGAACAAGATACGAAGGAGAGGCTTGCAGCATCTATGTCTCACCAAGTCCAACTTGAAATTATGGCCTGTGACACCAGAGTACCAGACCACTACATGGTACTCTCCAAATCCCACATGACTACAGTGATGAAGGACTTGTACCACTTCATGAAGGCTCGGAGAGCCTGTCGTGAATTCGTGTTCGCAGGTGCCACTGTGAAACACGAACCCCGGAGGCTGATTTCCTCCAACATCTGGGGCAAACACCTCTTTCCTTCTGACCTTGTGAAGGAAATCACTGACAAAGCCGCCACGGAGAATAGGAACCTTCTCCACAAGTGGGGCATGTCAAGAAAAAGGAAACCCTCTCAGGACGACGGACCTCAACCTAAGAGGAAATCCCTAAAACAGAAACCCCAGCAACGTCAACATAGACGTCAGTTTCCGGGACCCGCTACCTCCCAAGTGGCAGCTCAGCCACAACAGACCTTTCAATTGGTCACCCAACCGGTGTTGTCACAGTCACCGGTCTTCACCCCTGCTTTCGAGCAACAGACAACTACCTTTCGTCCCAAAGGTAGAGGCTCAAACAGAGGTGCAAGCAGAGACGCATCTCGCCGTCCCTCCAGAGGCAGAGGAGGAAAGGGAGCTAGCGGCCGAGGCAGCAAGCCCTCGGGACACCAGAAGCAATGAAGTGCTTCCGGTGGGAGGAAGACTCCGCCAATTCCAGGATCGTTGGACCTTCGATCCCTGGGCACACAGCATCGTCAAGAAGGGTCTAGGCTGGAGTTGGACTCAACCACCCCCAACCTTCCAGCAATTCTTCCAACAATCAACCCCCTTCTGGAAGAATATGTCCTAGATCTCTTGAACAAGAAGGTGATAAGGAAGGTAAAGTCCACCAGGTTCCAAGGGAGACTGTTTTGTGTCCCCAAGAAAGACTCCGACAAACTCAGAGTCATTCTGGACTTATCCCCCCTCAACAAGTTCATAGCGAACGACAAGTTCAAGATGCTGACTCTTCAACAGATAAGGACCCTTCTGCCTCGAGGTTCCTACACGGTCTCCATAGACCTGGCGGATGCCTACTGGCACGTTCCAATGAACCATCACGCTTCCTCCTACCTAGGATTTCGACTCCAAAGGAAAAGCTACGCCTTCCGGGCCATGCCCTTCGGCCTCAACGTGGCCCCTCGGATCTTCACAAAGCTGGCGGATGCCATAGTACAACAGCTCCGCCTCCGAAACGTCCAGGTGATGGCCTACCTCGACGACTGGCTAGTCTGGGCTCCATCGCCCGAAGATTGTGTAAAATCTTGCAACAAAGTCACCCAGTACCTAGAACACCTGGGATTCAAGATCAACGAGAAGAAATCTCGCCTCTCTCCAGCTCAGAAGTTCCAGTGGTTGGGAATCCAATGGAACCTTCAGTCACACCGCCTTTCCATCCCCCAGAAGAAAAGGAAGGAAATAGCAGGGTCTGTCAAGCGACTGCTGAAATCCAAACGAATTTCAAGACGCCAGCAGGAACGAGTTCTAGGCTCTCTACAGTTCGCCTCAGTAACAAACCCAGTGCTTCGTGCACAGCTAAAGGATGCCGCGGGAGTCTGGAGACGTTCTGCATCCATCGCTCGAAGAGACCTCAAGAGACGGCTTCCAAACAGACTTCGACTTCTCCTAAAGCCGTGGTCAGAAGCAAAGGCCCTGAAAAGGTCCATTCCTCTTCAACACCCTCCTCCATCACTCAACATCCACACGGACGCTTCGCTGGAGGGTTGGGGAGGTCACTCCCACCAAAAACAGGCTCAAGGCACCTGGTCTCCCCTGTTCAAGACGTTCCATATAAACATCTTGGAGGCCATGGCGGTCCTTCTAACTCTGAAGAAATTATCCCCACCGCCCTCGATCCACATTCGTCTAACCCTAGACAACTCGGTGGTAGTTCGTTGTCTCAATCGCCAAGGCTCAAGATCGCCCCAGATAAATCAGGTGCTTCTCCCAATCTTCCGTCTGGCGGAGAAGAAGAAGTGGCACCTGTCTGCAGTTCACCTACAAGGATTCCGCAACGTGACAGCGGATGCTCTATCTCGGACAAACCCGATAGAGTCGGAATGGTCTCTAGACGCAAGATCGTTCTCCTTCATCTCTCACCAAGTCCCAGAACTTCAGATAGATCTCTTTGCAACGAGCGACAACAATCAACTTCCTCGGTATGTGGCCCCGTACGAGGACCCCAAGGCAGAAGCAGTGGATGCCATGTCACTGGACTGGAACAGATGGTCCAAGATCTACCTGTTCCCTCCCACCAACCTTCTGTTGAAAGTCCTCTCCAAATTGAGAACCTTCAAAGGGACAGCGGCCCTAGTGGCTCCCAAGTGGCCCCGGAGCAACTGGTACCCCCTGGTCCTGGAGCTGCAGCCCAAGCTGATCCCTCTCCCGGGCCCAGTTCTCACTCAACAAGTACAGAAGTCGACTGTCTTCGCTTCATCATCGAAAATCAAGGACCTTCATCTCATGATTTTCTCTCCCTAGCCGCAAAGAAGAGGTTTGGGATCTCGAAGAAAAATCTGGACTTCCTAGAGGAATACAAGACCGAATCCACGAGACGGCAATACGAATCATCCTGGAGGAAATGGGTCTCCTTTGTCAAGACAAAAAATCCTAAAGAAATCACGATTGATTTCTGCATGTCCTTCTTTATTCACCTTCATGGACAGGGATTAGCAGCCAATACGATTTCAACCTGCAAATCGGCCTTGACCAGACCAATTCTATATGCTTTCCAAATTGATCTGTCCAGCGACATCTTCAACAAACTACCGAAAGCATGTGCTCGTCTACGCCCAGCACCCCCACCGAAACCGATCTCCTGGTCACTAGACAAGGTGCTCCATTTGGCTTCCAACTTGGATAATGATTTATGCCCTCTCAAGGATCTGACTCAGAAAGTTATATTTCTCTTTGCTCTTGCTTCAGGAGCTCGAGTCAGCGAAATAGTGGCATTATCAAGAGAAGAAGGACACATCCTGTTTACCGATACAGGAGACGTTACCCTCTCCCCTGATCCGACGTTTCTCGCCAAAAATGAATTACCCACCAAAAGATGGGGCCCCTGGAGAATATGCCCCCTGAAGGAAGATGTCTCTCTATGCCCAGTAGAGAGCCTCAAGGTCTATCTTCGCAGAACTTCGAACTTTGGTGGAGGCCAACTCTTCAAAGGAGAAACATCGGGCAGCGACCTGTCACTGAAACAATTAAGAGCGAAAATCACCTACTTCATCCGCAGAGCGGATCCCGACAGTACACCCGCTGGTCATGATCCTAGGAAAGTTGCATCATCTCTGAATTTCTTTCAGAGCATGGACTTTGAAAGCCTTAAAAACTTCACAGGTTGGAAGTCCTCGCGCGTTTTCTTTAAACATTATGCGAAACAAGTGCACGAAGTCAAACATTTTGTGGTAGCCGCAGGTAGTGTTATGAAACCTGCACCTAACTCTGCGTAGAACAGTGAGTTACTTGGGACTCTAACTCTTCGGGTGCCTATGTTGACCCTCGAGCGATACATAGTGATGTTGAAAACACTTAGTGCTTTTATAACTGTTCTTATCCCAGGTGAAATGTCATAGTGGTCACATAAGTGCCGCATGCCCTGAGCATGATGTGTTTTAATCAAGACTTGCGTTCCTCGAGAACGAGTACCTACTAATAAACTTGAAATTCCTTTTCAGATTCAAGAGCAAGTCTTTATTACTATGTACATTATAATTACTGTAAATGAACTTTACTTATTGCTGTAATTTATTTAATTTCTGCATTTGTGAAATAAAATTTCTATTTTATTATCTGTGCGTCTCAATCAGCTCCTACTTACTATGAAATACATGCCTGTCATAGTTTTATTATCCCCTTTTCCTTATGGTTATGGAGAAATTAAGACACTAACTCTTAATTTATATTCACTCTGATTATGTATGTTCCAATACGAATACTTACTTTTCATACCCTGGAGATGAATCATCCTTCTCGACATACAGTGCCCAACCACCACTAGTCTGCTTTCAGAATGTTCCTATACAAATACCAAACATTCAGCTTCATCTCCAAGTCCTTCAAGTTCTTCTATCAGAATGAATAGCCCTTCAATACCACTTTGACGTCGGCATAGCCCGTGGGAACTTCACTGCCAAGGGGGGCAGGATGATTCTTCCCTACGGTTCTTTACCAAGATTACTATGCTAATTTGTCAATACCTTGGCACTTACTATTAGGGGAAAATCTACCACGATACATTGATTCTCTGGTATTCTTCCATCAGGACCCCATGGCTTGAGCCCAAAAAACGGATTTTGAGCGAAGCGAAAAATCTATTTTTGGGTGAGATAGCCATGGCGTCCTGATGGACCCTCCCTGCTACTTCGTCCAGTTTTAAGGTCCCACCCTGCTCTGCTGTATCATGGTGATGGGCAAGCAACTGGCTTCAGGATAAAGACGGACGTGACGTCATTTAAGCAATGGCGCCCGTTTGTTTACGTCTCGAGTATCAGTAGTAGCCACGAATGAGATTAGCTATGGAACGGCTCCCAGCTATTCTCAGCCCTTACACACCGAAGCATTAACTCTGTTCGGGGTGTAGATAGCTATGTGGCGCGTTAATACATGCGTCCCCTGTTGATATACGATGTCTTAAAAGGGAAACCTTTAGGATACTCGCTCCAGAAGTTAGAATTCTGTGATAACCTGTGGTTAAATTCTCTGGGAATATCTTAGTAGTTATTTACCCAAGGAAGCTACCAAAAAGGAACCTTCCATCAGGACGCCATGGCTATCTCACCCAAAAATAGATTTTTCGCTTCGCTCAAAATCCGTTTTGTTGTATCCAAGTTTGCGAAGTGATTTAGAAGATAAAGGGTATAAACAAGTAGCAAAGCTTCCTAATGTAAGACATTTTTTACCTTTGTCTGATGTCATGGTAAGATCGTACAACACTCCAGAGAAGTGGGTACCAGGAGAGATTGTAAGAGAGATAGGAAATTTACATTATGATGTTCGTGTTGGTGATAATGTTGTAAAACGTCATGTTGATCAATTACAGCCGTTAAACAGAAAGACAGTAGAGCATGTGAGTGTTAGAGATGAGAAATTAAAGAAGTAGTTAGATCAAATGAGTCAAGTATTAACCAAGATGGTCCAACATCCGATGTAGATTCAGAACCAATTCATGTACCAGTACAAGATGAGGTTAAAGTGCTTCCTAATAGGATTAACAGAGGAAGGCCCCCTGAGAGATTAGATTTATGAATATTTTTACAATGTCAAGTTAAGGGGGAGGAGACTGTTATGTATTATTGTAACAATGTACTATATTATTTCAAGTGTTTCAGGTATTGCGCAACATTGCATCATATTGCATGAATAAGACATGTTATGCTTTGATCATAAGAGTAATGATTTGTTTTGGTATTAGGATTCAAACATTTGTTGATTACCTCAGATAAGATGTGATTCTTTATGATTTGTACTGGAGTAGGATTTAAGTCTTTTCAGAGCGATGCTCTTTTGTTTAGCAATGTTTTGGTTTGTGAGATTGTGTAAGACGCTCCATATGCACTTGAGAGTCAGCTGTCACAAAGTGAAGTTCATAATGTAGTCTTTTATACATTAAAGGTATATTTTATAATACCAACGTATTATTACCCATCAAGCTATATTCGACGACGTCAGATGGGATCAGCTGAGAAATAATTACTAACGATTATTCATCTCTGTTCCAGGTAATTATTATGGTTAATAGAACTTCCTACCTAAGCACCCATATCTTATAGTAAACTCTATCTGGGGTGCAGATTGCTATGAGGTGTGCCATTATGTCCTTACGCGATATCCCTTCTTAGAATTTTAAGGGATATTCGCTCCAGGAGTTAGAATTCTGGGTACCTTCGGTAAATTCTCTGGGATATATCACTGTAGTCACATATAACCTAGGAAGCTACTAATGAAGGAACTTCCATCAGCACGACATGGCTTCAGCCCAAAAAAACACGATATAATGATTTCCTAGCTATGAAGACTAAATAACTAATAATATTAATTAGTTAAAGGACCGGAGAAGGCTGTTCTGTCTAACTAAATAAGGCATGCAACGTGAACAGCTACGCCGTCATGGCGCGTCCGGTATCGGCACAGCTCCGCCACTAAACACGATATTTTAAGAAAATTAGAAGTTACTTTACGGCCAGAGCTTATTTAAACAATACTAGGACCTGGTACTCAACTTTCCAGAAGAAGGAGAGGCTGAAGGCTGCGACATTACGGCGATGTAAGCAGATAAAAGAGTCAGTTGGGAAAAATCCGACTTAGCGTAGAAGCTACAGGCGATAGGATAAGGACAGACGTGACGTCATTTAGCAATGGCGCCCATTTGTTTACGTCTCGAGTACCAAAAGTAGCCACGGATGAGAGTAACTTTGGAACGGCTCCTCAGTTCCTTAGCCTCCTTTCCATATCGAAGTGTTAACTTTATATGGGGTGCAGATAGCTATGTGGCGTGTTAATACATGCGTCCCCTGTTGATATACGATATCCTAGAGGGAACCTTTAGGGTACTCGCACCAGAAGTTAGAATTCTGTGATAAACTTTAGTTTAATTCTCTGGGAATATCCACTGTAGTTAAATATACCCTAGGAAGCTACTGAAGGAACCTTCCATCAGTACGTCATGGCTTGAGCCCAAAAAATGTTCTGAGATCGCTCAGAGCCTGGTGGGGGAGAGGGGAAAATAGGATAAACCCCTTAATAATATGTAGGCTCCGGCAAGAGACTGCACTGAGATGCACAGAGTATGCTGGAAATGTTGTACTGTGCAACCATACAGCGTAGCCACTATATCAGATGGTATAATGATACCTAGATGGAGGTGGCAGACTATCTGGCTGCATCAGATTGACTGCCGGCGTGGTTCCGGCAGCCGTAGAAGGGGTGCATGTCTATTGACGCCTCATTAGGTGGCGCCGGCAGGCCGACGGCACGCCGGAGACCGGTCCTGCAAGGTGAAAAGACATCTAGGAGGACACACTGGACAACCAAGATGGAAAACACCACAGAGGCAACCGCCGGCACAGCGGCGGGTCACCGGCAGGGCGGCGGGCTCCGGCAGCTGGCGGCTGACGGCATGGTGAACCTTAGTTCAACTCATAAGATATAATATGTAGGTCAGACACTTGGGATGCCGGCAATTAATGCCGGCAGGAAAGGGGCGGCAACCTCCGGCAGTCGGCCGACTGTCGCCAGGTAATCCTGGGGAAATGTATGAGGGAGGACGTCGGCGGTATGTCGGCAGCCTCCGGCAGGCGGCAGGCGGTAGGCTGACGCCTTAGGGGGGGGGGTTCTTATGAATAGAGGTCACCTGAGGTAGTGGCGGCTGTCGCCAGCAGTAGAGGCGGCAAGGGACCGGCACCATAATAGAGAGAGAGAGAAAGGTAAGGAGGGAAGGGAGGGGTAATGTCCCATACCCCGCCGGCTAACCTCCGGAGGGAGTGCACTCATGATAGGAGTAGATACACCTATCATCCGGCGGCAGTGGGCCGGCAGGCGGCTGGGAGCCTAAGGTAACCCAAGGGAGGGACAGAGAGCACTCAAAGAGGGGGAATCCTCCGCCGGCAGGACCGCCGCCGGCAACCACCCCCATAGAACACTATGAGGGGGAAGTGTACCAGAGCGGCCATCTCAGCAGAAGAACAAGGCTAGCCCTACCACTCCACCCAAGGGAGGAGTTGTAGGACAGCGGACAGGGGTGTGTAGGCAGGTCTACACAAAGGGATAGAGGGGAGTAGGGGTCTTTCTAAGATGGGGAGACTGTATGAGAGAGGCCACCAAGGCAAGGGAGAACGCTCCCTAACCTAGGATAGGTAGCTCAGATCAGGTACAGCACTGATGTACTGTCCTGAACTATGATAAAACAGAATCTAACCCCCAGAACCTAACCTAGATTAGGAGAACCATTCTCCTAGGCTAGAGAGGCCTGGAAGACACATCGCTAGTTGCAGGGAGGAAGGAGTAACCCAACCAAGTGCAAACTGGAGAAGGGCATAGGCCTTCTTAAGGTCTCAAGCACGACCCTAAGGGGGGTTCATTCCCTTAGGGTAGGTTGAGAAAGCGATAATACTCTGGGTGAAGTAAAGATTCTCCCCAATATAGAATAAGGGAGAAGCAAGGCTACCCAGAGGGAATTACCCGTAGGTAAGGGAAAAGGAAGCATACAAGGGTTCCTACATAGGTACACTTCCATCAAGACGACATGGCTATCTCACCCAAAAATAGATTTTTCGCTTCGCTCAAAATCCGTTTTCTAGGAGGAGACTCCTAAATCAAACCATTGTTCTCTATTCTTGGGTAGTGCCATAGCCTCTGTACCATGGTCTTCCACTGTCTTGGGTTAGAGTACTCTTGCTTGAGGGTACACTATTTTCCCTGTTGGAGCCCCTGGGCTTATAGGCTTCGGGTTTTCCAACTAGGGTTGTACCTTATCATATATATATATATATATATATATATATATATATATATATATATATATATATATATATATATATATATATATATATATATATATATATATATATATATATATATATAATATGTATATATATATATATATATATATATATATATATGTATATATATATATATATATATATATATATATATATATATATATATATATATATATATATATATATATATATATGTATATATATATATATATGTATATATATATATATATATATATATATATATATATATATATATATATATATATATATGTGCATATATATATTTTTGGGCTCAAGCCATGTCGTCCTGATGGAAGGTTCCTTCAGTAGCTTCCTAAGGGTATATATGACTACAGTAGATATTCCCAGAGAATTAAACTAAAGGTTTCACAGAATTCTAACTTCTGGCGTGAGTACCCATAAGGTTTCCCTCTAGGATATCGTATAATAACAGGGGACGTATGCTTGACACGCCACATAGCTATCTGCACCTCACATAACGTTTACGCTTAGAGGAGGAAGTGTGGCAAGTTATGGGAGGAGCCGTTACTAAATTCTCCTCCTCCGTTACTGTTACGGTACTCGGCGACGTCAACATCCGGTCGCCATGTTGGCCGCCATCTTGGTTGACACCGCCGTAGCGCGCCATCCTCTTTCCTTCTCACGTAGCGTTTGTGACAGGGTGCTTTTCATAGTTTTTCGCTAAGTGATCCATTATGTCGCAATCTTCAGCCTCGCCTTCTTCTGGAAAGTCGAGTACCATATTCTTGTTTTGTATAAATCAGCTCTAGCCGTAAAGTAACGCCTTTTTATCTTAAAATACCGTGTTTTGTGGCGGAGCTGTGCCTTGACTGGAGGCGTCATGTGGGACGCTGTTGTTCGCCTCACATGCTTTATTTAGTTAGCCAGAACAACCTTCTCGGTCTTATGACTAATTATCAGCATTAGTTATTTAGTCTTCATTGCTAGGAATCAGTTATATTTTGCCGACAGTATCCATTTTTGGCGAGTATAGGTAGCTGATTCGTATGCTAGTGTGCTAGCCTAGCCCCTGGGCTTGATAGGCTGGGCAGTTTTTGTTTTCCCTCATGCATGATAAGTGTTCCTAGTGTTAAGTTACGAAATGAAGATTGTAGGTATTTATACATATAAGATTCAGTGATTGCACATATGTTTTAGCCTTCTAGGAAGTATACAAAGGGTTTCGGTGATCTTGGTAGTCGACTCCCTTGCCCCTAACCTAACTTTAGGGCTTTTGTATACTTTCTCACCTCCCCAGTTACCTTATCCAAAGTAATCTCCTCCCTCTGAGGTAGCCTAGGCTACATCCTAGCCATCCTTACCTCGAATCGTATTCGGGTGAGGTTAGGCTAGGATTTTCTTTCCTCGCTCCTAGCCATAGTACATGAGCTTTGAGTTTGGGACAGAACCTCAGAGTACCAGTCGTTCGCCCCCAGCTCCCCCTCTAGGTGAATGAACTCTCCTTTTGGGCTCTGCTGGTCAGTGAAGGCGGGAGGGCTCTGCCCTTCCCCCTATTCCACACTTAGTAGAGTTACGACCCTTCTTCCCTGTGTCCTGGCGACTTGTCCTACACCTGCCTTCCCTGGTTCGGGACTCGCTTCCCTAGCCTAGGTTAGGCAGGCCAGGGGATTCTGTTTCTTTAAAGTTTAGGACAGCACACTAGTGCTGTACCTTCTCTGAACTAACCTACCCTAGGCTGGAGCATGAATTCTTCCTACACCTAGGATAGTGCTGGTTCTGGAACAGAACCCCCACCCCTGGAATGTCGGCGAGGGCTACGCCTTCCCCCACGCTCCCCCTCAGGACCCTTGCCCCTCTCCCCTCTGTCCTTTAGTGTTGGCCTAGCCATCACACTTCTGTCCGCTGTTCTACAACTCCACCACGTGCCGGCAGGTTGTGGGTTCGGCTTGGTCCCTTCGTTGGTTAGTCCGAACTGCTACACTTCCCGCATATAGTCGAACTATGGGATAGCTTAAGGCAAGTCGGTCTGCCGGCGGAAAACCTCTCTATCTTAGAGTGTTCTTCGGTCCTCCCTTGGGCCGCCATCCGCAATTCTAGCCGACCGTCAGCTCTGTTGCAGCTGGATGAAAGATTGCCTCCCTCTCTCTTTCATTTGAACACTCCTTCTGGAAGAAGACGAGGTTTGGGTAATGAGCTACTACCCTTCCCTCCCTCTTCCCCTATCCTTTCTCTCTACCCATCAGTGCCGGTCCACTGCCACCTCTACCCAGCCAGCAACAGCTGTCAGCGTAACCTGGTATCCTCTCTGTCTCATTGATTGACGTCAGTGTTGGAATACCTTCGCCGGTTGCTTTCCGACTGGCGGGGGCCACCGACTTGCCGGCGATCTGCCATCATCCTGAGATTCATACTCTCTCTGCCATCATCCTGAGATTCATACTCTCTCTGCCACATAGACTGATGACGGAGGGGTTCCCCCTCGATGGGGATTCGCCAGCGCTCGGCGCGGTTCTGGCATGCCGTCACGCTGCCGGAGCCACCTAATCATATTACTTCAGTGGACTGTCACCTCTTCCCTGCTGGCCTTGTGCCGGCAGTGACTATTGTATAGCTATATACGATAGCCAGTACATCTATGGTATAGTACATACCCTAAACAGAAAACTATGGTGTATAGTTGTGCAGTAAATTCTTCCAGCATACTCTGTGCATCTATGCACAGTCCCTTGCCGGGACCTATCTGAATAGGGAGGAATCATTTCTCTCCCTTTTCTTCTAGACTGAATGAACTCGGCTCCCCCTTTACCATGACTAATTCCCTGAAGGAAGTCTAAGCTGTGCTTTATCCAATGTGGATATTCCTTCCACCTCTTTAGGCTCTTAAAGAGCCCCTAGAATTAGTTATGGTGTGGGGTCACGGCAATTGGCTGGGCAGGATACACATGTATGTGTCTTTTCTGCTTCTTTTCCAGCTTACCTATCCTAAGCCTACACTTGAAAAGGAATCTTATATCAAGTTAAATAACTTTATTACTAATCTAAGATTACTTTAAGTCATTGTACATGACTTCTGTAGACTCATGTCCCCCTTTCTTTTACAAGAGGAGTATATCCGGTGAGAGAGCGCCTTCTGCAGCGTTCGGCGCCTGGACTTCTACGGCCACCTGGCATGCCGAACCCACACCAGCTGTTCCATCTCTAAGGGGACCCTTCGGTATTGGGAACCGCAGGTCTGCACTGTTTGCAAGGACCTGCTCCATGAGGGGTTTGAGGACCCTCCATCAGTGGAGGCCAGGGACGTTGCCCGAGACAAACTGCGCAAATGGGTGCGTGGTTTCCAAAAGAACGCAATGGGGCCCTATCTCCCGAGCGAGAAGATGAGAGCTTTGCTCTTCCCAAAGGTATCTGCGGATGCTGTTATCCCCAAAGCCGAGATCCCCTGCGTCCAGCTGACGGTTGAACCGGATGTATCGGACGCACTGCAAGACTTCCATCTTGACGAGGTGGAACAGATGTCGGAAGTGTCGGACACCACCGAAAGGACCCTGATGGCCGAGGGCCAAGAAGAGGAGGAGCACGTGGAAGCTCCGGACTCCGAGGGAGACGTCGCCCGCGCCCCCTCTCTTACTTCCGTTGCTGTAACGGAATCGATTCCCTCTACCTCTTCCACTCCTACACCATCGTTAGAGGAAAACCAGGATAGTCTCCAGGCCCTAGTGGCCCTCCTGGACGAGAGATTCTGCAAAGGACACGAAGACCTCAATAGGGAGATCCTCCGTCTATCGAAGCAGACGGTCAGGAAGATCAATGTTAAGGATCTTCCCCCTTGCTCAGTGACCAACCCCTGGAGGCATGCAGAGCACATGCCAATTACGAGTGGACGAATTTTGGTCAATGATAAACTAGGTGCCATCCCCCTTGAAGAGGTGGAGTTTTGGCCTAGTTTCGAATCATATCCGGACTGTTACATCCGTCTCAAGTCCGAGCCAGTTTCCAAGGAGGAAACCGAGCCTAAGGAGGTAATTGTCTTTGACCATGCAAAGGCTCAAGCTCTTCTGGCCGGCTGCCCTAAGAGCAAGGGCTACACCAACTCCAAGGTGCTGGCCCTAAGCAAGAAACATCCATCCTTTCTTGCTCCTGCCACCAAGATCTTCCCCTTCACTGAAAAGTCTCTGCTGGCAGTGTTGAAGGCGGTGGAGGAAGGGAAACCCTGCCCTACATTGGAGGAATGTAGGCCCCTCTCCCTAGCCCTCCCTCCCGACGACAAGAACTGGAAAGACATCCAGTTAACTTTCTCTGTAGGAAAGTTGGAGGCTGACGTCGCAGGACGGCAGTTTAATGAGAACCTCCCCAAGATCTCCGAATACCTTCTGCGTCGGGAGCTGGATACGAAAGAGAGACTGTCCGCCTCCCTTTCTCACCAAGTGCAATTGGAGATAATGGCCGGGGACACTCGGACCCCAGACATGTACATGGTCTTGGCTAAGACCCATCTCGCCACCCTTTCGAAGGACTTCTATAGCTTCATCAGGGCCCGGAGAACCTGTAGAGAATTCGTGTTTGCGGATGCTACTGTCAAACACGAACCCCGGAAACTGATTTCCTCCAACATTTGGGAGAAAGATCTCTTCCCTAACGACCTCGTGAAAGAGATCGTACACAGAGCCGCCACAGAGAACCGGAACCTTCTCAACAAGTGGGGCATGTCAAGGAAGAGGAAATCTCTGGTTGAGGGCCCCCAGCCTAAGAAGAAATCGAACAAACCCAGGCCCCAGCAGCGGCAGGCTAAGCGCCAGTTTCCGGCACCCGCTACTCCCCAGTTGGTGGCTCAGCCCCAACAGACCTTTCAGTTGGTCCCCCAGTCGGTGGTGGCTCAGTCACCAGTCTTCACACCTGCCTATGAAAGGCAGTCAACTACCTTTCGTCCCAAAGGTAGAGGCTCCGGCAGAGACTCCTCTCGACGTCCATCCAGAGGGAGAGGAGGAAGGGGAGCAGGCGGCCGAGGTGGCAAACCCTTGGGAAACCAGAAGCAATGAAATGCTTCCGGTGGGAGGAAGACTCCGCCTCTTCCAGGATCGTTGGACCTTCGATCCTTGGGCTCACAGCATCATCAAGAACGGACAAGTTCATAGTGAACAACAAATTCAAGATGTTAACTCTTCAGCACATAAGAGCCCTACTGCCCCAAAAGGCATTCACAGTCTCAATAGACTTGGCAGACGCCTACTGGCACATTCCAATGAATCGCCAGGCCTCCTCCTACCAAGGATTCAGGCTTCAAAGAAGGCAGTACGCCTTCAGAGCCATGCCCTTCGAACTCAATACAGCTCCAAGGATCTTCACGAAGCTCGCAGAAACGATCGTCCAACAGCTACGCCTACAAGGCGTCCAGGTGATGGCTTACCTGGACGATTGGCTGGTATGGGTAGCATCCTCAGAAGAATGCTTGCAAGCTTCCAGAAAGGTGACCCAATTCCTGGAACACCTGGGTTTCAAAATCAACACCAAAAAGTCTCGACTTTCTCCAGCTCAGAAGTTTCAATGGCTAGGAATCCATTGGAACCTTCAGTCACACCGTCTTTCCATCCCTCTGAAGAAAAGGAAGGAAATAGCAGGATCTGTCAAGAGACTCTTAAAATCCAAACGGATTTCAAGACGTCAACAGGAGCAGGTGCTCGGCTCCCTCCAGTTCACTTCAGTGACAGACCCAGTGCTACGAGCACAGCTAAAGGATGCATCGGGAGTCTGGAAAAGATACGCATCCATCGCTCAAAGAGATCTCAAGAGACCTTTACCAACCAGGCTTCGCTCACTCCTAAAGCCATGGTCGGAGGCAAAGAACCTGAGAAGATCAGTTCCCCTTCAACCACCGCCTCCGTCGGTCGTTATTTACACGGACGCATCGCTAGAAGGATGGGGGGGGTCAATCCCATCAACGACAAGTTCAAGGAACATGGTCTTCCCTATTCAAGACGTTCCACATCAACTTCTTGGAGGCCATGGCGGTCCTTCTGTCTCTGAAGAGGCTGTCTCCACGCCCCTCATCCCACATCCGTCTAACTCTGGACAGCACCGTTGTGGTCAGATGTCTCAACCGCCAGGGCTCAAGATCGCCCCAACTCAACCAAGTGTTACTGCCCATCTTCCGCCTAGCGGACAAGAAGAGATGGCACCTTTCAGCAGTTCACCTACAAGGATTCCGCAACGTGATGGCGGATGCTCTATCAAGGACAACCCCGATAGAGTCAGAATGGTCCCTAGACGCAGACTCATTCTCCTTCATCTCTCGTCGTCCCGGAACTGCAGATCGACCTCTTCGCGCCGAGCGACAACAAACAACTTCCTCGTTACGTGGCCCCATATGAGGACCCCAGAGCGGAAGCAGTGGACGCCATGTCCCTGGATTGGAACAGATGGTCAAAGATTTACCTGTTCCCTCCACCCAACCTTCTGCTGAAAGTCCTCACCAAGCTGAGAACCTTCCAAGGAACACCAGCCCTAGTTTCACCCAAGTGGCCCCCGGAGCAACTGGTTCCCTCTAATCCTGGAATTACAGTACAACCCAAGCTAATTCCCCTGCCGGGCGCAGTTCTCTCCCAGCAAATTCAGAAGTCGACTGTCTTCGCTTCATCAAGGAAAACCCGAGACCTACATCTCATGATTTTCTCTCCCTAGCCGTTAAGAAGAGGTTTGAGATCTCGAAGAAAAGTTTGGACTTCCTAGAGGAATACAAAACAAAATCTACCAGAAGGCAATATGAGTCTTCCTGGAAGAAATGGGTATCCTTCGTCAAGGCTAAAAATCCTACAGAAATCTCTATAGACTTTTGTCTGTCCTTCTTTATTCACCTTCATGGACAGGGCTTGGCAGCCAACACGATTTCCACCTGCAAATCGGCCTTGACAAGACCACTACTCTATGCCTTCCAGATCAACCTGTCCGACGACATCTTTAACAAGCTGCCAAAGGCATGTGCTAGATTCCGTCCTGCACCTCCACCGAGACCCATCTCCTGGTCTCTCGACAAAGTGCTCCAATTTCCCTCAAGTTTGGACGACGAGTCTTGCTCTCTGAAAGATTTGACTCAAAAAGTGATTTTCCTTTTTGCTCTCGCCTCGGGAGCCCAAGTCAGTGAGATTGTGGCTTTATCAAGAGAAGAGGGCAAGATACAGTTTGCTGACACAGGCGAACTTACCCTCTTTCCTGACCCAACGTTTCTCGCCAAGAACGAGCTTCCCACCAAACGGTGGGCCCCTGGAGAATCTGCCCTCTGAAGGAAGATGTCTCTCTATGCCCAGTGGAGAGTCTAAAGGTCTATCTTCTAAGAACTTCAGACTTTGGCGGAGGACAGCTCTTTAAAGGAGAAACATTGGGGTCTGATTTGTCACTCAAACAACTAAGGGCGAAGATCACCTACTTTATTCGCAGAGCGGATCCTGACAGTACACCCGCAGGTCATGATCCCAGGAAAGTCGCCTCTTCCCTGAACTTTTTCCAGTCAATGGATTTCGAGAGTCTTCGCTCTTTCACAGGCTGGAAATCCTCAAGAGTGTTTTTCAAACACTACGCGAAGCAGGTGCACGAGTTGAAGCGTTTCGTGGTAGCAGCAGGTAGTGTGCTAAAACCTGCTACTTAGTGCTGCGTAGAACAGCGAGTTATTCGGGACTCTAACTCCATGGGTGCCTGTGTTGACCCTAGTGCGAAACATAGTGATTTTAAGTGCCACCTTGTGACACTAAGGACTGTTCTTCTACAAAGGTGAAGTAACAGAGACAGAAACACGTGTGCCACATGTTTTAACATGAAGTGTATATAAGACTTTCTAGAAAGACATTATAGTTCCTCTGGAACTTATGTGTGCAATGGCAAGTTTTCCTTTTCAGATTCCACACCCACTTCTTCTGATGTCTTTAGTCTTTGTTTTTAATTGCATTTCAAATTTAAAATTTGCTTATTTCATGTTAATTCTTGTTTTACTGAATAAAAGAGAATTTGGTTACCCTGTGCATCTCATTTCGCCCTCACTCATGAAATAAAAACACTGTTACAGAATTTTTATTACCCTATTATCTGTATATTATTATGAACAATGTTATAATATTGTTTCTCTTGATGCAAACTCATCTAGACCAAGGTAATTTGTTCCAACACGATTGTACTTACCTTCTTCTATCTGGCCCTGGGACCGGCAGGTATCTCCGAGACTAGGTGAGTTCCTCTATCAAGTAACTTCAAGATGTTCCTTGCATCCAAATAGGACTACCCTGCCAGGGGGGCAGGAAGTGGTAACATGGTACTGTATATGCTTATCTGAAGTGACATGTAACGGATATGTCACAGGTCTCTGTGGTCTTCAGACCAAAGGAATATTGTTTAGAAGTCGAAAGGCACTACAAAAAGGGAAAAATCCATGATACATTAATTCTCTGGTACACTTCCATCAGGACGACATGGCTTGAGCCAAAAAAACGGATTTTGAGCAAAGCGAAAAATCTATTTTTGGGTGAGATAGCCATGTCGTCCTGATGGACCCGCTCTTGTTCTCTATTCGGCCCTGACAGGCCCCTCCCAATCTTATTGTATCGTGGAGGCTGGCATAAACGCCAGAAGGAATGAGGATGGCGCGCTACGGCAGTATCAACCAAGATGGCGGCCAACATGGCGACCGGATGTTGACGTCGCCGAGTACCATAACAGTAACGGAGGAGGAGAATTTAGTAACGGCTCCTCCCATAACTTGCCACACTTCCCCCTCGAAGCGTAAATGCTATGTGGGGTGCAGATAGCTATGTGGCGTGTCAAGCATACGTTCCCTGTTATTATACGATATCCTAAAGGGAAACCTTATGGGTACTCGTGCCAGAAGTTAGAATTCTGTGAAACCTCTAGTTTACTTCTCTGGGAATATCTACTGTAGTCATATATACCCTTAGGA
Organism: Palaemon carinicauda; assembly: GCF_036898095.1. Taxonomy (NCBI): domain Eukaryota; kingdom Metazoa; phylum Arthropoda; class Malacostraca; order Decapoda; family Palaemonidae; genus Palaemon; species Palaemon carinicauda. The sequence continues at coordinate 40,331,812 of NC_090732.1, read as the reverse complement.
AGCTACTGAAGGAACCTTCCATCAGGACGACATGGCTATCTCACCCAAAAATAGATTTTTTTGCTTCGCTCAAAATCCGTTTATTATTATTATTATTATTGTTATTTTTGGGCTCAAGCCATGGCGTCCTGATGGAAGGTTCCTTTTTGGTAGCTTCCTTGGGTAAATAACTACTAAGATATTCCCAGAGAATTTAACCACAGGTTATCACAGAATTCTAACTTCTGGAGCGAGTATCCTAAAGGTTTCCCTTTTAAGATATCGTATATCAACAGGGGACGCATGTATTAACGCGCCACATAGCTATCTACACCCCGAACAGAGTTAAGGCTTCGGTGTGTAAAGGCAGAGAATAGCTGGGAGCCGTTCCATAGCTAATCTCATCCGTGGCTACTTTTGGTACTCGAGACGTAAACAAACGGGCGCCATTGCTTGAATGACGTCACGTTCGTCTTCATCCTTCTGCTAGTAGCTTGCCTTACTTAGACGGATTTTCCCTGTGCTATCTTTATCGCCTTGCATCCTTATTATGTCGCTACCTTCGGCCTCGCCTTCTTCTGGAAAGTTGAGTACAGGGTTCCAGTATTGTTTAGTTAAGCTCTGACCGTAAAGTAAATATTACTTTTCGAGATAATTGTTGTTTTGTGGCAGAGCTGTGCCTCTACCGGACCCGCCATTTTATGGCGTCGTTGTTGTTCTGCATGCCTTATTTAGTTAGCCACAACAACGCTTCCGGCCTCAATTACTAATCGATAACATTAGTTTATTTAGTCTTCATAGCTAGGAACTTTTATATCGTGTTTTGACGCTTTTTTACCGGTCATCGATTGACCCTATACCAGTTGGCTACTATAGCCCCCAGGCCAGTGCGCCTATATATATCAGTGTTCATGCATGATTTATCAGTGATCCTAGGCTTATTTATGAAGATAGTGGCATTATTTTACAATACTATTGACTGTGATGCAAGTGTTTTCGCCTTCAGGGACCATATAGGGGATAGGTTAGTTAGTGTACCTTCCTAACCTAACCTACATGTAGGACCCCTATATGCTCCCTTCATCCCCCTGCCCTTGGCATTCCCTTTGCGTAGCCTTGCTCCCCTTACCACGTAAAGGGATCAAGCTCTTACCAGAGTATTTTATCGCCTCTCAGTCCTCCCTAAGGGAATGAACCCCCCTTAGGGTTGCGCCTGAGAGTGAGGAACGGCTAATCTTTCCTCTATGGCTAGGACTAGTCTACGACTGTCCTGCGATAGCGATATGTCTTCTATCCTTCCTAGTTCAGGACGCTCAGCCCTGCTCTAGGTTAGGTTTTGGAAGGGTATTCTGTCCCTTGCTGAAACTGTACCCATGCACCGTTTCAGTCAGGCTGCCTTACCTTAGGTTAGGGAGTGTCCTCCCTTCCTTAGTGGCCGCTCTGGTACAGAACCCCTTTCATTGAAGACTCTTCTCTTCTCCCCTCCCCACCTATCTCTTGTATAGCCTAGCCTATACTTAGGTTAGTCTATACCCATCTGTCCCCTGTCCTACAACTCCTCCTTAGGGTGGAGTGATAGGGCAACCTGGAGCTTCTGCGTACAGTCCGCTCTGGTACATATACCCTTCATAGTGTCCTATGGGGTTAGCCACTGGATGTGTTCTGTATACAGGGGTCTCCCCCTCTTTGGGTGTTCCCTAGCCCTCCCTTGGGCTACCCTAGCTCCCGGTCCTCTGCGGCCCCTGCTTCTGGGTGATAGAGCCAGCCTCTATCATGGGTACACCCTCTCAGGGGGGGATGTCTGGGAGTCCATGACTGGACTCCTTACATCCCTCCCCCTGTCTCTCTCACTATCCGGGTGCCGGTCCCTTGCCGCCTCCACTGTCGGTGATACCCACCTCCTACCTTGGTGACTCCCTCCATACCCCCATGGCCGCCAGTCCTCCGTGTGCCGGGGGACTGCCGCCTGCCGCCGGCTTCCAGCCGATGGCTCTTCACCTCCCTCATAGCTTGGCCGTCCGCCCGCCGGCCGGCCACCGGAGTGCCGGCATCCACTGCCGGCAACCCGGTTCTGCCATAACTATCCTTGATCCTGTCACCACTCTGGCATCCTCCGGCTGCCGGAGCCGCCGCTCCCTCTGCCGGCGCGCCGCCGCTGTACCGGCGGCCGCCACCCTGGTATTACTCTTGACTTATACTGTCTGTACTAATGCCAGAAACTCTGCTGGAGCGGCCTCCGGCGTGCCGGAGGTCTGCTGGACCCCCCCGGAGGCGTCAAGACGACTTGCACCCCCTTCTACTAGCTATCACCTCATACTGATAGCCCTACACTGCAACCAGATGGCCTGTTTACGTTAGTGGATCAGTACCTTGATACTGTTCTATTAGTAATCATGCTGTCCTTTTGCATTCTTCAGATTTCCAGCATGCTGCGTGTATCTTAGCGCGGCTGGTTGCCGGAGGCAGTTACCCTTGGGGATCCTTTAGCCCCCTAATTTGGGACTGAGTGACCTCAGTCCCAAACTTATCCTTGGTAATTTCCATGGAATTCCATTACCCTATGGATTCTGAGGGAATTCTATCCTGTGCCTTCGGCCACCTTGGATTATCCAAGGATGAAACTTACGGTAGCCAGCTGGGCGAGATGCATGGAGTATGTTTCTTTACTCTCTCAATCCTCTGTGCATCACACCCTTTATCAAGTTAAAATTAATGATTAATATTAACTTAGCTTAAGAGCCATTCTTATGACTCCCCCCATACTCATTTTCTCTTTCTTCCACAGGAGGAGCAGATGAAGTGTGACTTCGACTTCTGCGCTGTGAAACGCCCGCACTTCTACGGGCATACGGCTTGCAGGACTCACGCCCCTTGTGCTAACAAGAAAGGGGATTTGAAATTCTGGGACCCACTGAATTGTACGGTCTGCCAGGCTCACCTAGTTGATGCCTTCCATAACCCTCCCTCAGCGGAGGTCAGGGACACTTCTCGGGGGAAGCTACGCAAGTGGGTGCGTGGCTTCCAGAAGAATGCCACCGGACCGTACCTGGCCACTGAAGAATTGAGGTCACTTCTGTTCCCTAAGGCCTCCCCTGATTCTGTGGTACCCAAGGATTCGATCCCCACTGTCCAAATTACAGTGGAACCTGATGTAGTCATGGCCCAGTCCATGCACGAGTGCCGCCTGGATTCCGAAGATGATGAACACATGTCGGATGTCTCGGAAGACACGGAGAAGACCCTTATGGCTCAAGGGGCTGAAGATGATGAAGACCAGGTGGAATACGCCGAGTCGGAGCAAGAGGCCGCTCCTCCTTCCATCACCGCCCCTACTCCTACACCGACGGAAGTGTCTCTCCCGTCTACCTCCACTACCCCGGAACCCTTGCCATCCACCCAAGAGATGCTCCGGATGATTAAAGCCATCATGGACGACAGGCTGAAGGAGAATCAGGAGTTCATCAGGTCTATGATAGGATCCAAAGAACCGAAGAAGATCTCGGTTAAGGATCTCCCCGCTTGCTCACATGCCAAGCCATGGAGGTATGCTGAGCATATGGTTATAGCGACCGGCAGGATCTTCGTCAGTGACAAGATCGGCACGGTCCCCCTGGAAGACGTGGAGTTCTTCCCAAATTTCGAGGCCTACCCGGACTGTTACGTCCGACTTCGCTCTGAACCTGCCTCTAAAGAAGAGACCGAACCGAAAGAGGAGATAGTGTTCGATCTCGCGAAGGCCCAGGCTATGCTAGCCAACACGTTTAAAAGTAGGGGTTTTACCTGCTCTAAGCTTCCGGCCCTGAGCAAGAAGCACCCTACCTACGTTGCACCTGAGAATGCAATCCTTCCATTCATGGAAAAGGCCTTCGCTGCGTGCCTCAAGGCTGTGGAAGAGGGAAAAGCCTGCCCTGCACTGGAGGAGTGCAGACCCTTCTCCATAGTCACTCCCCCCGACACTCGACACTGGAAGGACATCCAGCATACTTTCGTGGTGGGAGAGCTAGACCCTGACGTCGCCGGACGTCAGTTTAATGAAGACCTCCCGAAACTCAACGATCACCTCCTTCGTCGAGAACAAGATACGAAGGAGAGGCTCGCAGCATCCATGTCCCACCAGGTCCAACTGGACATCATGGCCTGTGACACCAGAGTACCAGACCACTACATGGTACTTGCCAAATCCCACATGGCAACCCTGGTGAAGGACATGTACCACTTCATGAAGGCTCGGAGAGCCTGTCGTGAATTCGTGTTCGCAGGTGCCACTGTGAAACATGAACCCCGGAGGCTGATTTCCTCCAACATCTGGGGCAAACACCTCTTTCCTTCTGACCTTGTGAAGGAAATCACCGACAAAGCCGCCACGGAGAATAGGAACCTTCTCCACAAGTGGGGCGTGTCAAAGAAGAGGAAATCCTCTCAGGACGACGGACCTCAACCTAAGAGGAAATCTTCCAAACAGAAACCCCAGCAACGTCAACCAAGACGTCAGTTTCCGGGTACCGCTACCTCCCAAGTGGCAGCTCAGCCACAGCAGACCTTTCAGCTGGTCACCCAACCGGTCTTGTCACAGTCACCGGTTTTCACCCCTGCTTTCGAGCAACAGACGACTACCTTTCGTCCCAAAGGTAGAGGCTCAAGCAGAGGTGCAGGCAGAGACGCGTCTCGCCGTCCCTCCAGAGGCAGAGGAGGAAAGGGAACTAGCGGCCGAGGCAGCAAGCCCTCGGGACACCAGAAGCAATGAAGTGCTTCCGGTGGGAGGAAGACTCCTCCAATTCCAGGATCGTTGGACCTTCGATCCCTGGGCACACAGCATCGTCAAGAAGGGTCTAGGCTGGAGTTGGACTCAACCACCCCCAACATTCCAGCAATTCTTCCAACAATCAACCCCCCTTCTGGAAGAATATGTCCTAGATCTCTTGAACAAGAAGGTGATAAGGAAGGTAAAGTCCACCAGGTTCCAAGGGAGACTGTTTTGTGTCCCCAAGAAAGACTCCGACAAACTCAGAGTCATTCTGGACTTATCCCCCCTCAACAAGTTCATAGCGAACGACAAGTTCAAGATGCTGACTCTTCAACAGATAAGGACCCTTCTGCCTCGAGGTTCTTACACGGTCTCCATAGACCTGGCGGATGCCTACTGGCACATTCCGATGAACCATCACGCTTCCTCCTACCTAGGATTTCGACTCCAAAGGAAAAGCTACGCCTTCAGGGCCATGACCTTCGGCCTCAATATGGCCCCTCGGATCTTCACAAAGCTGGCGGACGCCATAGTACAACAGCTCCGCCTCCGAGACGTCCAGGTGATGGCCTACCTCGACGATTGGCTAGTTTGGGCTCCATCGCCCGAGGATTGTGTAAAATCCTGCAGCAAAGTCACCCAGTACCTAGAACACCTGGGATTCAAGATAAACGCGAAGAAATCTCGCCTCTCTCCAGCTCAGAAGTTCCAATGGTTAGGAATCCATTGGAATCTTCAGTCACACCGCCTTTCCATTCCCCAGAAGAAAAGGAAGGAAATAGCAGGGTCTGTCAAGCGACTACTGAAATCCAAGTGGATCTCAAGACGCCAGCAGGAACGAGTTCTAGGCTCTCTACAGTTCGCCTCAGTAACAAACCCAGTGCTTCGTGCACAGCTAAAGGATGCCGCGGGAGTCTGGAGACGTTCTGCATCCATCGCTCGAAGAGACCTCAAGAGACGGCTCCCAAACAGACTTTGACTTCTCCTCAAGCCGTGGTCGGAAACAAAGGCCCTGAAAAGGACCATTCCTCTTCAACACCCACCTCCATCACTCAACATCCACACGGACGCTTCGCTGGAGGGTTGGGGAGGTCACTCCCACCAAAAACAGGCTTAAGGCACATGGTCTCCCCTGTTCAAGACGTTCCACATCAACATCTTGGAGGCCATGGCGGTCCTTCTAACTCTGAAGAAACTCTCCCCGCCTCCCTCGATCCATATTCGTCTAACCCTAGACAACTCGGTGGTAGTTCGATGTCTCAATCGCCAAGGCTCAAGATCGCCCCAGATAAATCAGGTGCTTCTCCCAATCTTCCGTCTGGCAGAGAAGAAGAAATGGCACCTGTCTGCAGTTCACCTACAAGGATTCCGCAACGTGACAGCGGACGCTCTATCTCGGACAAACCCGATAGAGTCGGAATGGTCTCTAGACGCAAGATCATTCTCCTTCATCTCCCACCAAGTCCCAGAACTTCAGATAGATCTCTTCGCAACGAGCGACAACAATCAACTTCCTCGGTACGTGGCCCCGTACGAGGACCCCAAGGCAGAAGCAGTGGATGCCATGTCACTGGACTGGAACAGATGGTCCAAGATCTACCTGTTCCCTCCCACCAACCTTCTGCTGAAAGTCCTCTCCAAGCTGAGAACCTTCAAAGGGACAGCGGCCCTAGTGGCTCCCAAGTGGCCCCGGAGCAACTGGTACCCCCTGGTCCTGGAGCTGCAGCCCAAGCTGATCCCTCTCCCGGGCCCAGTTCTCTCCCAACAAGTACAGAAGTCGACTGTCTTCGCTTCATCACCGAAAATCAAGGACCTTCATCTCATGATTTTCTCTCCCTAGCCGCAAAGAAGAGGTTTGGGATCTCGAAGAAAAGTCTAGACTTCCTCGAGGAATACAAGACCGAATCCACAAGACGGCAATACGAATCATCTTGGAGAAAATGGGTCTCTTTCGTCAAGACAAAAAATCCTAAGGAAATCACAATTGATTTCTGCATGTCCTTCTTCATTCACCTTCATGGACAGGGATTAGCAGCCAATACGATTTCAACTTGCAAATCGGCCTTGACTAGACCAATATTGTATGCCTTCCAAATTGATCTGTCCAGCGACATCTTCAATAAACTGCCGAAAGCATGCGCTCGTCTACGCCCAGCACCCCCACCGAAACCGATCTCCTGATCATTGGACAAGGTGCTCCATTTCGCCTCCAACTTAGATAATGATTCATGCCCTCTCAAGGATCTGACTCAGAAAGTTATATTTCTCTTTGCTCTTGCCTCAGGAGCCCGAGTCAGCGAAATAGTGGCATTATCAAGAGAAGAGGGTCATATCCTGTTTACTGATTCAGGAGACATTACCCTCTCCCCGGATCCGACGTTTCTCGCCAAAAATGAATTACCCACCAAAAGATGGGGCCCCTGGAGAATATGCCCCCTGAAGGAAGATGCCTCTTTATGCCCAGTAGAGAGCCTCAAGGTCTATCTTCGCAGAACTTCGAACTTTGGTGGAGGCCAACTCTTCAAAGGAGAAACATCGGGCAGCGACCTGTCACTGAAACAATTAAGAGCGAAAATCACCTACTTCATTCGCAGAGCGGATCCCGACAGTACACCCGCTGGTCACGATCCTAGAAAAGTTGCATCGTCTCTGAATTTCTTTCAGAGTATGGACTTCGAAAGCCTTAAAAGCTTCACAGGCTGGAAGTCCTCGCGTGTTTTCTTCAAACATTATGCGAAACAAGTGCACGAAGTCAAACATTTTGTGGTAGCCGCAGGTAGTGTTATGAAACCTGCACCTAACTCTGCATAGAACAGTGAGTTACTTGGGACTCTAACTCTTCGGGTGCCTATGTTGACCCTCGAGCGATATATAGTGATGTCGAAAACACTTAGTGCTTTCTTATAACTGTTCTTATCCCAGGTGAAATGTCATAGTTGTCACACAAGTGCCGCATGCCTAGAGCATGATGTGTTTTAATTAAAGACTAACGTTCCTCGAGGACGAGTGCCTACTAATAAATTTGAAATTCCCTTTCAGATTCAAGAGCAAGTCTTTATTACTATGTACATTATAATTTCTGTAAATTATCTTTACTTATTGCTGTAATTCATTTAATTTCTGCAACTGTGAAATAAAATTTCTATTTTATTACTTGTGCGTCTCAATCCGCTCCTACTTACTATGAAATACATGCCTGTCATAGTTTTATTATCCCCTTTCCTCATGGTTCATGGAGATTTTAAGGTCCTAACTCTTATTTTATATTCACTCTTACAAAGTAATATTCCAATACGAATACTTACTCTTCATACCCTGGAGACGAAACCAACCTTCTCAGCACACAGTGTCCAACCACCACCTGTCTGCCTTCCAGAATGTTCCGATACGAATGCCAACCATTCAGTCTCGTCTCCAAGTTCTTCAGGTTCTTCTAACAAAGTGAATAGCCCTTCAATAACCACTTTGACCTCGGCATGGCCCGTGGGAACTTCACTGCCAAGGGGGGCAGGAAGATTCTTCCCTACGGTTCTTTATTAAGATTACTATGCTAATTTGTTCAAAGCCCTTGGCACTTACCAATAGGGGAAAATCTACCACGATACATTGATTCTCTGGTATTCTTCCATCAGGACGCCATGGCTTGAGCCCAAAAAACGGATTTTGAGCGAAGCGAAAAATCTATTTTTGGGTGAGATAGCCATGGCGTCCTGATGGACCCTCCCTGCTACTTCGTCCAGTTTTTAGGTCCCACCCTGCTCTGCTGTATCATGGTGATCGGCAAGCAACTGGCTTCAGGATGAAGACGAACGTGACGTCATTCAAGCAATGGCGCCCGTTTGTTTACGTCTCGAGTACCAAAAGTAGCCACGGATGAGATTAGCTATGGAACGGCTCCCAGCTATTCTCTGCCTTTACACACCGAAGCCTTAACTCTGTTCGGGGTGTAGATAGCTATGTGGCGCGTTAATACATGCGTCCCCTGTTGATATACGATATCTTAAAAGGGAAACCTTTAGGATACTCGCTCCAGAAGTTAGAATTCTGTGATAACCTGTGGTTAAATTCTCTGGGAATATCTTAGTAGTTATTTACCCAAGGAAGCTACCAAAAAGGAACCTTCCATCAGGACGCCATGGCTATCTCACCCAAAAATAGATTTTTCGCTTCGCTCAAAATCCGTTTATTACTTACCAAGCTACAACCATAGTTGGAAAAGCAGGATGCTGTAAGCCCAGGGGCCCCAATAGGGAAAATAGCCCAGTGAGGAAAGGAAACAAGGAAAAAATAAAATATTTTAAGAGTAGTAACATTAAAATATTTCTTAGTTAAACTATAAAAGCTTTAGCAAAACAAGAGGAAGAGAAATTAGATAGAATAGTGTGCCCGAGTGTACCCTCAAGCAAGAGAACTCTAACCCAAGACAGTGGAAAACCATGGTACAGAGGCTATGGCACTATCCAAGACTAGAGAACAATGGTTTGATTTTGGAGTGTCCTTCTCCTAGAAGAGCTACAGAACAATTAAAGTTCAGTAGTTAACCCCTTGCGTGAAAAAGATTTGTTTGGTAATCTCAGTGTTGTCAGATGTATGAGAACAGAGAAGAACCTGTAAAGAAAAGGCCAGACTATTCGGTGTGCATGTAGGCAAAGGGAAAATGAACTGTAACCAGAGAGAAGGATCCAATGTAGTACTATCTGGCCAGTCAAAGGACCCCATTGAAATAATGGGTGGTTTGTGTCTAAGAAAGCTTTGTTGGTTGTAAGTTATGAAACACACTATTCCTTTTTTTATTCTTATAGCCCACTGTGCTCCCTAAAAAGCGCCTTAATCTGTTATTATTTCTTTCTAGGTACTGACAGCAGCCCCCTACACTCGAGGGGAATTTAGACTAGGTACTGTACCTGTATATAGGAAAGAAGTTGAGACCATTCTGATAAGTACATAGGAAGATCAATGTGATTTATTGCCTGTTACTCTTGTGTTAGTGGTCTGTGATACTGCTCTATATTCATATTATCTTGCCTGTGATCTGTAAGTCATTTACCCTCTTGTTAGACTGAATAAAACAAAAACGAGTGGTTTTTATTTGTGATAAGTAATAAAAAGTTTGTGGAAGGGATGTAAACAAATGCATTAAAAGACCATTGTCTATTGCTCGTGTTCAGCAGTCAACCCTGTAAAGTTGATGACTATTTTGTGTCTGTCTGCAAAGTAACGAGGAAGAATCTCGTTACATGAGATTGTGTCTAGTAGTTCACAGTAGCGATTGAAATGGATAGGACTGTGTTCGAGTTTAGTCTGAATTGTTCCAGAATTATCAAACCCCCTTCCAAGAATGAGAGATTTAGGCACTACTGGTGTTGGTCAGAAAAGTTTTGATGACAACGAAACCTTATCACAGTGCAGGTTTACAATGGGAGATTTTCTAGACATTGCTATCATAATCCCACAGAGATCTGCACAGCGTCGTATGCGGCCATACTATTCAGAAGCTGCGAATTTTTAAGTAACTTTGCAGCTTAATGGTAGACTGGATATTGATAAGGACAGTATCACTTTAGGGAAAATTATTGCAGTACAGTATTTTTCACAGTTATATTTTCTTTCAGAAGGTTGATTTGATATTGTTTAGAAAACTTGTGTGTGTCCAGCATGTGAATCGCTTTTCTTCTTATTCAAAATTTGTTTTATCTTGTTTTTGTGAGGCTGGAGTGTAAAGGGGTAATACTTTTTTTCCTTTAATTGCTTACTGGAATTTGAAAAAAATGTTATTTTCATTAGTAAAATAAATTTTTGAATATACTTACCCGGTGATCATATAGCTGTCAGCTCTGCTGCCCGACAGAAAAACCTAAGGACAAAATACGCCAGCGATCGCTATACAGGTGGGGGTGTACATCAACAGCGCCATCTGTCGAGCAGGTACTCAAGTACTCCATGTCAACACAGAACCAATTTTCTCCTCTGCCCACTGGGTCTCTATTGGGGAGGAAGGGAGGGTCCTTTAATTTATGATCACCGGGTAAGTATATTCAAAAATTTATTTTACTAATGAAAATAACATTTTTCAATATTAAACTTAGCCGGTGATCATATAGCTGATTCACACCCAGGGGGGTGGGTAGAGACCAGCATTATGTGTTACATTAAGAGCTAAGTATTTTGTATTCCATTTTAGCAGTTATTCAAAATAACAAACATAAAATCAATAAGTACCTGGTAAGGAAGTCGACTTGAACAATTACTTTGCCTTTTTAAGTACGTCTTCCTTACTGAGCCTCGCGATCCTCATAGGATGCTGAGCGACTCCTAGGAGCTGAAGTATGAAGGGTTGCAACCCATACTAAAGGACCTCATCAAAACCTCTAATCTAGGCACTTCTCAAGAAATGACTTTGACCACCCGCCAAATCAAGTAGGATGCGAAAGGCTTCTTAGCCTTCCGGACAACCCAAAAACAAAAATAAAACATTTCAAGAGAAACATTAAAAAGGTTATGGAATTATGGAATTGTAGTGGTTGAGCCCTCACCCACTACTGCACTCGTTGCTACGAATGGTCCCAGAGTGTAGCAGTTCTCGTAAAGAGACTGGACATTCTTAAGATAAAAAGACGCGAACACTGATTTGCTTTTCCAATAGGTTGCGTCGATTATACTTTGCAGAGATCTATTTTGTTTAAAGGCCACTGAAGTTGCGACAGCTCTAACTTCGTGTGTCCTTACCTTCAGCAAAGCTTGGTCTTCCTCATTCAGATGGGAATGAGCCTCTCGTAATAACAGTCTGATAAAATAGGATAAAGCATTCTTTGACATAGGCAAAGATGGATTCTTAACTGAACACCATAAAGCTTCAGACGGGCCTCGTAAAGGTTTTTAAATAGAACTCAAGAGCTCTTACAGGACATAAGACTCTTTCTAGTTCATTTCCAACCATGCGATAAGTTTGGAATATCGAACGATATTGGTCAAGGCCGAGAAGGCAGCTCGTGTTTGGCTAGAAAACCAAGTTGTAGAACATGTAGCCGTTTCGGATGAGAATCCGATGTTCTTGCTGAAGGCATGAATCTCACTGACTCTTTTAGCTGTGGCTAAGCATATCAGGAAAAGAGTCTTTAAGGTGAGATCTTTCAGGGAGGCTGATTGTTGCGGTTCGAACCTGTCTGACATAAGGAATCTTAGTACCACGTCTAAATTCCAACCAGGTGTAACCAAACGACGCTCCTTCGTGGTCTCAAAAGACTTAAGGAGGTCCTGTAGATCTTTATTGTTGGAAAGATCTAAGCCTCTGTGACGGAAGACTGATGTCAACATGCTTCTGTAACCCTTGATAGTGGGAGCTGAAAGAGAACGTTCTTTCCTCAGATATAAGAGAAAGTCAGCTATTTGAGTTACAGAGGTACTGGTCGAGGATACGGATACTGACTTGCACCAGTTTCGGAAGATTTCCCACTTCGATTGGTAGACTCTAAGGGTGGATGTTCTCCTTGCTCTAGCAATCGCTCTGGTTGCCTCCTTCGAAAAGCCTCTAGTTCTCGAGAGTCTTTCGATAGTCTGAAGGCAGTCAGACGAAGAGCGTGGAGGCCTTGGTGTACCTTCTTTACGCGTGGCTGACGTAGAAGGTCCACCCTTAGGGGAAGAGTTCTGGGAACGTCTACTAGCCATCGAAGTACCTCGGTGAGCCATTCTCTCGCGGGCCAGAGGGAAGCAACTAGCGTCAACCTTGTCCCTTCGTGAGAGGCGAACTTCTGCAGTACCTTGTTGACAATCTTGAACGGAGGGAATGCATATAGATCTAGATGTGACCAATCTAGTAGAAAGGCATCTATATGAACTGCTGCTGGGTCCGGGATTGGTGAGCAAAATATTGGGAGCCTCTTGGTCATCGAGGTTGCGAAGAGATCTATGGTTGGCTGGCCCCAGGTGGCCCAAAGTCTCTTGCATACATCCTTGTGGAAGGTCCATTCTGTTGGAATTATTTGTCCCTTCCGACTGAGACAATCTGCCATGACATTCAAGTTGCCTTGGATGAACCTCGTTACTATTGAAATGTCTAGACCTTTTGACCAGGTGAGGAGGTCCCTTGCGATCTTGTACCATGTCAGAGAGTAGGTCCCTCCTTGCTTGGAAATGTACGCCAAAGCCGTGGTGTTGTCCGAGTTCACCTCCACCACTTTGCCTTGAAGGAGAGACCTGAAGCTTTTCCAGGTCAGACGTACTGCCAGTAGCTTCTTGCAGTTGAAATGCATTATCCTTTGACTCAAGTTCCATAATCCCGAGCATTCCCTACCGTCTAATGTCGCACCCCAGCCTACGTCCGATGCGTCCGAGAAGAGAACGTGGTTGGGAGTCTGAACAGTCAGGGGAAGACCCTCTCTAAGGTTGATATAGTCCTTTCACCAAGTCAGACCAGACTTTATCTTTCCGGGAACCGGGATCAAGACCGCTTCTAGCGTCTTGTCCTTTTTCCAGTGAAAAGCTAGATGGTATAGAAGAGGACGGAGGTGTAGTCTTCCTAGTGACACAAATTGATCCACGGATGACAGTGTCCCTACCAGACTCATCCACAGCCTGACTGGGCAGCGTTCCTTCTTCAGCATCTTATGGATGGATAGCAGGGCTGGGGGTTGATCGTCTTGTTCAGCAACGTCCTCATCAGAGGGTTCCTCATCTGAAACTGATGAGGAAACGGCAACGGAGTGGGCAACGTCAGACTCGCTGAATCCGGTCGCACTGGTGGATGCGTGACGGAGCCGGACGCAATATCATGGCACTGCTGCACAGTCTGTGAACTGTCAACAACCATGGGTGCGCGAGGAAGTACAGCGTCAACCCGAAACTGTCTGGGTTGTGCAGTCAACACCCTACCGGGTTGCTGAGGTTGACGCACTGCGTCACAACAAGTCACCTCTGCTGGTTGTTGAACGTCTTCCTAGTGACACACTGAACGTCAACAACCACCTCCGAGCGTCGCTTAACGTCAACGTGCGACTGGCAACCCACACTGGGTCGCATCGGTGGAGGAACCACCTCAACTGGCAGACGCGAGTAGGATACCTCAGCGTCAACAGGGCGCACAACCAACCGGTAGGAAGGTTGTTGGCCAGAAGGTTCTTCTCCGTATTTAAGTCCTCTAGCAAGGACACAAGCTTGGACTGCATGTCTTGCAGCAAAGCCCATAGGGTCTACGGGAGCAGGTGTGGCAACAGACGGGGTTAGCGACTGAGGCGGAACCATTTACCATCCCTGGAAGCCTTGTTATGTGTGCATAATAGTACAGCAAAACTTCAAAGGCTCGACAAAAGTTGAGAAGTTGACTTGTAAACAACTGGAGCGTCTCCTGGCTAGGCGCCAGGGCGAGTCTACCAGAATTGAGAAGTCTACCTGGGCAGAGGCATGAACTCCCAAGCCGAGAACTTCTCTCGTGTCCTATCAGACTCTCGCTCTATAAGCCAGTTTAAAAGAAGGGAAATCAAAGGCTGTATCCCTAAAACTCCTCCTGGTGCAAAAACCAGTCGCCTAGCCAACGTAACGCTCTCTAGGAGAGCGAGAGAGCACTAGCTTAACAACAACGGCTTCGAAGTAGCTAGGCCTAGTGTAAGTTCTGACGTGAGGTGAACGAGGAGCAGCAGTTACAAGATCCGGACGAAGATCCTTAAAAAATCATCATGATTTAATTAAAGTCCATAGGAGGCTAAGCAGCTTAAGGCTCCTCTCCAAATGACAGAGTCCTCAAAGGAATATCAGTAGGAGGGAGAACAGCACTTTCTCATCTACAGGAACCTTGTCCGAGAAAAGCTAGGTATCTCAGTGAGGGTCTCACTGGTGCATTAGCAGCAGACCAGAAGGCAACGTTATGTAACTGCTTGACAGTCTGTGAACTGTCAAAAACTGAACTGTCAACCACAACAGGTGCGTGAGGACATACAGCACTGGTGCATTAGTAGCAGACCAGAAGGCAACGTCATGTAACTGCTAGACAGTCCGTGAGCTGGTAACAACCATAGCTGTGTGGGGAAGCAAAGCCTCTGCTCCTGACTGACTAGTCTGCTGCGGGCGAGTAGCGGTAACCACAGTGGGTTGCGGAGGTTGACGCACAGTGTCAAAACAAAGCAACTTAACTCCACCCTCCTGTTGTTGTGGCAACTCGCGAACGTCAACGGAGGGTAGCGTGCGTCTGTGAACTGTCAACAACTGAACTGTCAACCACAACAGGTGCGTGAGGACATACAGTGTTCACTCGAGACTGCTTTGACTGTCTATACTGAGCAGTCAAAACAACTCTAGAATGCGGAGGTTGACGCACCGCGTCAAAACAAAACAACTTAGGTTGTTGTTGTAACTCGCGAACGTCAACGGAGGGTTCCGTGCGTCTGTGAACGTCAACGTGCGGCTGGCAGGGTACACTGCGCATGGGTGGTGGAACTCTCACAGCCGGAGTGCGGGAGCAGGTAGCGTCAGTGTCTACTGTACGCACAACCGTGGTTGGTTGTAGGCTAACGGGTGCAGCGTCAACCTTCTCCGCACGATACTCTTGCATAAAAGATGCTAACTGTGTCTGCATAGACTGTAGCAAAGACCACTTAGGGTCTACAGCAGCAGGTGCGGCAACAGACGGTGTTACTGCCTGTTGCGGTACCGCTTTGCCTCTCTTAGGAGGTGAGCAGTCGTCGGAAGACTGCAGCGAATCCGAACTGACCCAGTGGCTACAACTGGGCCGTTGGACTTGCGCGGAAGGGACCGACTTGCACTTAATAAGCTGCGAGACCTTGGTCCATGGTTTCTTACGAGAAACCTCTTCCGCAGACGAGAAGTAAATGGGCTCTCTCGTCTTTGTGTGGGTGGGGCGATCTTGGGTAGATACGCCCGAAACCACGGAGGGAAAAGTCTGTTCGTTGATCAAGGCCTGACGAACCCATAAGTCGTTCGACATTACTTCTCCCCTGGGCTTGGGAGCTTGCAAGAGGTCCCGGACTAGGTGAACGACAGGCACGAACAGACGAACCCTCGGACGCAACACTGTAACACTTTGCGCATATCACTTTATCACTTCGATTTTCTGTTTTGCACTTATTTCACTGAAATCGAAACTTTTACTGATTTCTACCTGAAACACGCAATTCTACCCTTCATTAAAAGGTAGTAATTGCGAAAACAGTCGTATAATGCAGCTCATTAATACTAGCAAAAACAGAAAACATATAAAGATAAAGAATTCAGTGGCTGGGAAAGAGACTAAACACTAGTTCAATTAAACTACGTTTACAATCTCTCACCGCACATAGCCTGGGGACAAGAATAAAACCCTAGAAACGTTTTACCTTCTTCCCCGTACAGCGACTAGGGAGGAGAGTGACACGAGAACAACGTTACCCGCTTGAACGGAACGTTTCTCTCCTCTCTCTCCCTCCGTCTCTATCTCTCTCTCTCTTTCTCTCTTGATTTCGCACCTGAGAGAAGAGCCCAATTATATATCGTCAAAAAAACATTTTATATGGCTAAAGGAAAAAACTGAAAGGTTTTCCAAATAAAAAGTTCCTTTAATTTAGAATTTAAACCATTTAAGTTAAGAAAGAATCAAAGAAACGTCAGAATCGATTTACTCTTACTGCAAAGTGAAACCGTGATACACTCTCTCTCTATCGTAACGATAGAGCGCAAGTTGAACGTCCTGAACGTCAACAACTGCGTAGTCTAAAAAAACTAAACGTTAGTTCATCTTTGAAAACAGTACGAAGACTATCAAAGAAAATCTTTCATAAAACATTAAATTTAAAAAGTTTTAAATTCTTTAAAGGCTAAATACGATATAACGGGCTCAACGTTGATTAACTTCGGCTCCAAGTTAGGACCGCCTACTATCAGGAAAGGTCGCAAATAAACAAAACATAAAAAATTTCTTTTTATATGATTATAATAAATGGAAAGTTAATCGAAGAGCCCTAATAAAGGCGGAGAGATATAAAATATATAGATCTATAACGTGTTAAGCAAAATTACTAAAAACCTAAACACACTTCCGTCTAAGGGAAGGGTCGGCCATTTAAAAGTGAAAGAGAGTCCATACTCTCTTAGTCACCATAATTAAATCTATCCAAAACGAGTTCAAGTTTTGAGATGAAGATAAAACCCCTGCATAGCGAAAGCTCAAAACTAGAATAGTGTACTTCACCAAATAGTTGTGAAAACAAATCCAGTTAGTAACAGCGTATTTAGTAGGTCTTGCCAGTGGCACGACAGAGAGAAAATTGGTTCTGTGTTGACATGGAGTACTTGAGTACCTGCTCGACAGATGGCGCTGTTGATGTACACCCCCACCTGTATAGCGATCGCTGGCGTATTTTGTCCTTAGGTTTTTCTGTCGGGCAGCAGAGCTGACAGCTATATGATCACCGGGTAAGTATATTGAAAAAAACAATGTTAATGTAATCCTAACAGTTTTTTTTCCTTTACAAATAAATATTTTTTGCTTGTTTTTATGAAGACAGCATTCCATTCCAGTTCCTTTCACCACTGTGTCCCCTTCACAGCCACATTTTTTTCCCTTAGTAGCAGTTGTTTTTTTAAATCTTTCTAGTAGGTTATTTATCATAATTTTTTCCCACACTTTCCTGTTATCAGTACAAACAATTTGTCCCTTTCACCTAACGTTCTTATATTGTACTTCTATTCAGCTAGCCCAATGAAAGGGAAGTTAAGAAGGAAGTAAGATTCTAGCTGGGGCTCCTTGCCCAGTATAAATCAAGGGGTGGTGCGCAGTGCTCCGTTCTCTTGACCTGTTATCTAGATTTTTGGGTATTCCACCGTCGTATATTTTTTGTGTAGTGAACGTTGGGTTGTGGTCGGCATTCGGACACTAGGCAGTTTGGGTGCTACCTCTGGCCACAGTCTGCAAACCACTACACCATGACTCTCTAGCGGTAGTATGACATTCTTTAACATTTCCCAAGGAATCAGAATTCCTAAATCAATCCATCTCTGGACATCACTGCCAAAATCTTCTTTCACCCCCCCCCCCCCCCAGTGTTATTATAGCATATCACCCCATTCCTCAACACTGGGACTTCCCACTTCAGAAAGCACTCAGCCTTTCACTTCACCCCATCAAAGATAGCAGCAAAATCCTTCTCTCTAATTTCCCACCTTTCTCCCTTCTCAATTAGCTGTTTTTCTGGAAGCACCTTCCCGACTGATTGCTGGATCGTGGACTCTTGTACTCATTTCCACACCACCTTTATTCACTAGCCTCTCAATTACATTAAATCCCTTATTTATGACTTTATCAACTGCCACTGCACAACATCTTCTTTCATCACCTAGACATGCTTCTCCCCTCAGAATTAGTCTCCCATCAAAGAAGGTCACTTTTCCAAGCTACCTGATTAGGTTCATCCCCAGTATCACCACAATCCCGTTAATGACTGTCAAGAATAAAAGCTCTTACTTTTACTCTCAGTTCACCTACAGCCAACTCCACATCTTTTGTTCTCTTACATCTAACAGATATTCCATCATCAATAGTCAACTCTCCACCAGATACTCAAGACTTCCAAGGTGACCCCTCAGTACTGTGGTTGAGCAATCAGAATCAACTAAGGCTCTCAATATTTTCCTCTTCACTCCAATTTTCACAACTAGCAAAATACTTGGAAGCATCTTTACTGTGTTGCTGGGGAAGCCTCTGTTTCAATAGCCACTCCTTGCTCATTTCCCTGATCACACCGAAAAGAAAGGACCCTACTTTCATTCTTTAACCTCTCCTTTACCTTCTCAGCCATCTTGAAGGACAGCGCCAATGCATCCCTTTCTAGAAAGAGGAATGAAGCTGGCCCGGTCCTTAATCGCCATTAACTAGGCTCCCAACTCTTGTTTTCTTTAGCCAGGCCTTCATGTCGCCTGTTCCATTGTAAGACTTAGGCATTTCCCTTGTGTTAAGTTTTGCCTTTCCAGTCACGGTTTAAAAAGCTAAATAGCTTGTGGTTAGGTTTGAATACACTGGGAACTCACCTTAATTATCTCCAGTGAGGTTGAACAGTCTCAAGATATTCACCCTACCAGCTCGCACTATGAGACAACCCTGATTACCTTAGGGCTACTATACACTCTGTTTTCTTTAGCCAGGCCTTCATGTCATCTGTTCCATTGTAAAGACTTAGGCATTTCCCTTGTGTTAAGTTTTGCTTCTCCAGCCACGGTTTAAAAAGCTAAATAGCTTGTGGTTAGGTTTGAATACACTGGGAACTCGCCTTTTCTGGGTCGACCTGTGACGCCCGGTGAAAAGGTCCTTCTTATCACTTTTCTGATATAAATACTTCCAAATATACCAGAGAAAGTTGAAGCATGGAATGCAGAGGTTACTACCCTCGCGCGAGCACCGTAAGGGCGTCGTGTATAAAGATAGGGCGTGTGAAAAGCACTATTCACAGGTCATCTTCCATTTAGATAAATCCTTCATCAATAAGGGATGAGCCGCTACAGCGGAACTAAACAAACTCACCTGATCCACACCACCGACGCCCGACTCGAGCGCCATCTACACATCCTTCTTTTTGGACTCATCAGCGACCCTTCCTCTGTTGTTTTGTGCTTGTGTTTTCGCTTATTTTTGGATATCTTCGCAATGGCTGAAGCTCTCCTTCCACCTGCACCAATGTTAAGTACCATAGATTGTTTTGGCATTATTTTGGACCCGGGCTTGTACGCCTTATTTACTTATTGCAAGTGTTTTAGTGCGTCGGCTTGATGCCGCCCCGCGTCTTACGCGGCCATTGTTATTGCTTGTTTACTTGCCCTCGGGGTCTTTTTGTCATGCTAGGTTCTTTTTAATCTTAAGTTAGATTATTGGCCAGGTGCCATTATTTGAACCGCTGTTACTTTTAGTATTTATGTCGCTTTTGAGTCCGTATTATTGTTAACGAAAAATAGCGATCGGGGTTTTATTATAGTTTAGTACCCTTCCCATTGGGTCGGCGTTAGCTCTTTACGAGTTTTTCATCGTAATTATCCGTTCAGAGTTCCATTTCCCTTTTCGCTATTCTTCGTGGCATATTTGTATCTGTTTGACGGACATATGTTTCGTATTTTTGGGTTCGTTTAAATTTAGATCGATCTTAGTAACCTTGAGAGTGAGAGGCTGGAGTTCCCATTTTCTGTTTCATCCGTTTTCTGTCTCATCACTTTCGGAATATTTTCCTCACAGATTCGGGTACTCCCCCTCTCTATCTCCTCCCTTCTGGGATTATGATAGACAGCTTCACTTATTTAGTCGTATATTGTATTATTTACCAGGTTACTTTGTTCTTTCTATAGGCTAGTGATTACCTTGGTCCTGTCGTGTCAGAGTTACGTATTTAGGTTAGTTTGGCCTGCTCTCGAGCCGCCATGTTGTTCCCCCTCACCATTAGTCCCACCCTACTCCCCGCTCCGGCCTGGGCATTGGGTCTGGACCCCATTATTCCGGAACCCCCTCATAGTTTTCCGATAACGTACTGAGCTGGGAACTCGTTACTTCCTATTACTCCGGTGCTCCCCTTCGACTGGGAACCCTCCCCTCGTTGGTCCCCAGCACCTTGACTCTGGCTTCGGCCTCGTTACACGACAAAACTTATATTCTCCGCCCCCCTCCCCCTAGACTCTCTGCCTACCGGAGATCTTCCGGAGATCCTTTAAATATATATATATTTTTCAACCAACCCAGGCCCATCTCCCCCCCGGGAACTCCGACGCACTACGGAGATTCCAGTTTTTGCCACTATGCCTACTTTCATTATATTTTACTGTAATTACTTAAGAGCTCCGGCTCCTCGTGAATTCACACATAAGGCACTCCGCGTCCGTCGGAGTTTTCCTTTCTTTTACTTAATATTCTCAATACAGTAATTACAGCGGAACTCCGGCTCCCTATATGATCTCGAACCCATTAATACACTCTCATATAGAACCCTGTTTTTAACCTTAGCTCTGCATTTAGGTTAAGCTCTACTGTTAAGCATATCTCTAACCCTTAGGTTAAGTTAGAGCCTCCGGGAGTTCTTGTACTTATATGATTCTTTGTATTACAGAAAGTTCAGTGTGCCACCAAGGGTTGTGCGGGTACATTCACCGATCTGGTAGGCTACAACGTCTGCAGGTCGCACGCCCACTGTGTGATCTCCTTTGCACGGGAAGCTGGCCAGACCCCGTATATGGTCTGGTTTCCCGAGACTTGCACGCTCTGCTACGAGCTTTCGTCGCTTCTCCTCAATGATGAGGTAAGATTTCTCAATTGTACACTCATTCTGTTTTTGTTGTATTGAGATTTCTACATTGTGGACGATTGCAGTTATTCTTAACTAATCTTAACTTGAATCTGTTTTTCTTCTGCTGATAGCTTATCCGCTTAGTTCGTTCTAACGTTAACCCCTCTTTCAGGCTGACGAAGATTCCCTCAAAGCGGCCAGAACCAGCCTCCGGACCTGGGTATCTGGCTTCGGATGGAACGCCCCTCAAGGCTGCCTACTGCACGGAGACATGGCATCCCGGCTCTTCCCGGGTTCTCCCTTGGCCGCCGTACCAACTGACCTGGCAACACCTCTGATTGACGTTCTCCGGGCCGCCCTGCCCGCAGAAGACGAGCATCAGCTTTCTGGGGACGTCTCCGCTCTCGACATCCACGTTGAACCTATGGATGAGCAGGTAAGTGGTGTGGAGGACCTGGCAGATTCTTTCCTATCCCCTACTCCTTCCTCTACCTCTTCCTTCCTCGGCTTTGACAAGCCTGCGGCTTCTCCTTGGGACGCCTCCATGTCGGTCCGCCCCAAGGTTAAGCCAGTAAAGAAAAACAAACCCAAACCTATTACTTCAGCTTCGCCACCAACCATGTCACCGGTCCCCGGACCTTCCTCAGCTCCTATCATCCCTGTGATGTCGAAGACTCCTCCTCCTTCTAAAGGACAGAGGAATAAGTCCGCTAAAGCCAAGGCTTCAGCTCCGGTTGGCTCCTCGGACACCCCCCGTCACCTTGTCTCTGCTAAATGAGGTGGTCGATTCTAAGTTGGAGAAGCACTCCGCCGTCATGATGGAGTTAAAAGACATGGTGGCGAGTCTTATCCTCTCCGGATCGCAACCAGCTCCAGTTGTAGGCCCTGACACCTCCAAGCTACCGCCGTTCGACAAGAACAATCCTTGGCGGTTTGCTCGTCATGCTCCTTACTTGGACGGCACTCTAACTCTGGAAGGCTTGGGTACCCGCCCCTTGGACGATCTGGAGTTCTTTCCCCCTGACCTCCAGTTCCCTTTCAATGGGTTTGTCCGCCTAAAGGAACATGCCCTCGTCCGGATGGACAAAGTGCCGAAGGAGACACTCATCTTTCCTAAGGAGCAAGCCCAAGCTGTCTGGGTGCGTACACTATCAGAATGGGGATGCATCAACTCCAAGTTAACTCCCCACAAAGGTTCTTATACGATTTTTATGACTCCACCGACGATCCCAGCTCCTCTTACGGACAAAGTGGCAGAACTGACCGTTCAAGCCATCAAGGACGGCATCCCTATGCCAACCCTTAAAGAAACGGACCCCACCTCTCTCCTAGTCCCAGGCCCAAGCGAATTTTGGCATGATGTCTCGTCTACCTTTATGGTAGGGAAGCTTGACCCGGACTGCGCCTCTTCACTCTTTTTAGAGAAACTCCCCAAACTCCCGGATCACCTGCTGAAAACGGAGTTTGAGTCGAGAAATAGGCTTGCAAGATCTCTCAACTCTTTGGTATCCTCAGAGTTGATAGCCGCCCTTTATAATGAGGAACCACTCTTTCGGGTACTGTCGAAGAGTCTTTTACAGACTTTTCAAATTGACCTGCACGATTTTTGGACTGCGAGAACGGCCTGCAGGAAACACGTTCTCGCCGAGGCCTCTATTAGGCATGAGCCTAACAGACTTATTACCTCCTCCTGTTGGGGTAAAACCCTCTTCCCTCAGGAGGAGGTGGATAAAGTCCTCCACGATGCTGCGAGGGCTAATCAAAATCTCCAGGTCCGATGGGGTCTCTCTAACAAAAGGAAGTTTGAACCAGTTATGAGGCAACCTTTCTCTAAAAAGAAACGGTCCTACACCCCTTATAAAACCAGTCGTGGCCAGCATCGCCAATCACCTGGGCCACAGTCTTCCACTCCATCTACCTCCAAGGCCGCCCCTCCACAACAGATCGTATTTGTGCCGGCCCCTCAAGGTACCCAACCTGCCTCTATGGCCACATGGATGACCTCCCCGGCTTTCAATCAAGCTTTCGAAGTCTCAGGGTCCTTTCGAGGATACCCTAGGCATCCCGGAAGCAATAGGGCGAGAGGTCAGTTCCGCCAGCGAGGCGGACCTAGAGCCAGAGGTTCCCGAGGAGGAAAAGGGGCGAAATTCAACCCAAACCAATGAGATGGATCAGGTAGGTGGGAGACTGTACCGGTTTCGGGACCAATGGACCTTCAGTCCTTGGGCCCACAGTATAGTCTCAAAAGTGGGCACAAGGTTCTCCACCCCCGACTGTGTCCTTCTTCCAGAAGCCCACCCCAATCCTAGAGGAATACACGAAGGACCTACTAAGGAAGAAAGCCATAAAGAGAGTACGAACATTGAAATTTCAAGGACGCCTGCTCACGGTCCCCAAGAAGAATTCGAATACTTTGAGAGTGGTTCTGGACCTGTCGAAACTGAATTCTTACATTCTTTGCGACAGGTTCCGTATGCTGACTGTCTCTTAGGTGCGTACCTTACTTCCCCGCGGGGCCGTCACCATCTCTATCGTTCTTACCGACACCTATTATCACGTTCCGGTAGCAAGAAATTTCTCCCCTTACCTCGGCTTCCGCCTAGGCAAGAAGTCCTATGCGTTCAAGGTGATGCCCTTTGGCCTCAACATTGCTCCCAGAATATTTATGAAGTTGGGGGAGACGGTCTTAGAACAGCTCAGGAGCCAGGGAATTATGCTGATAGCTTATCTGAACGACTGGCTCATTTGGGCACGAACAGTTCAGGAATGTCACAAGGCTACAACAAGAGTGGTTCAGTTCCTGCACAAACTGGGATTTCAAGTCAACTTGCAGAAATCCCGCCTGCAACCAGCAAGCCAATTCGAATGGCTAGGCATTCACTGGGACCTCACAACCCACAGACTATCTCTTCCCTCCAAAATGGTCAAAGAGATAGCATCAAAGACGAAACGGTTCATCAAGAACAAACAGGTGTCAAGAAGAGCCTTAGAAAGAGTTCTCGGCTTACTTCAATTCGCCTCATTCACAGACCTCTTACTAAAAGCCAAACTCAAAGACATCAACCGAGTTTGGAGGAAGAGAGCAACAACTCGCCTAAGAGACATGATATCAACGATCCCCTCAGTATTAATACGACGACTCCAGCCATGGTTGAAACCAGAGAACCTATCCAAATCGATTCCTGTGCAGTTTCCCCCCCCCCCTCGAGTGCAGTTTCCCCCCCCTCGAGTGCCGATTCACACAGACGCGTCTCTCAGTGGTTGGGGGGGGCTACTCTCAACACCAGATGTTTCAAGGGTCCTGATCCCCCACTATGAAGCAGTTCCACATAAACGTGTTAGAGGCCATGGCGGTTTTCTTAACCTTAAAACGACTATCCCCTCCAAAGACAACTCGTATCAGGATAGTCTCGGACAGCACAGCAGTAGTCCACTGCATAAACAGGGGCGGATCGAAATCACCCAACCTGAATCGGATCCTGGTTATGATCTTTACCTTGGCAACCGAAAAGAACTGGTTTGTCAGCGACTTACCTGGCAGGAGTCTAGAACGTTATAGCGGACGCCCTCTCCAGGATGACTCCACTGGAATCAGAATGGTCCCTGGACATGAATTCATTCTGGTGGATATCCAGGCTGGTTCCGGGTCTCCAGGTAGACATGTTTGCAACACAACTCAACCACAAGCTTCCTTGCTATGTGGCTCCGAACCTGGACCCTCAGGCTTATGCCATGGACGCATGAACCCTGGACTGGAACCACTGGAAGAAGATTTACCTGTTCCCTCCGGTGAATCTTCTGATGAAAGTCTTGCCCAAACTGCGCTCGCTCAAAGGAGCCGTAGCTTTGGTGGCACCAAACTGGCCAAAGAGCAATTGGTTTCCTCTCCTTCTCGAGTTGAAACTTCGCCCCTTCCGGATCCCATTCCCCAAGCTGACACAGGTGGTTCAAACGCAGACTGTGTCAGATTCCTCAAGGATAGCACAAACCCTAACTTTGTGGACTTTTATGAAATTTGCAGCACACAGGGATGCAAACATTGATCCGGAGAATGTCCTCTTTATAGAATCAGACAAGAGAGAATCAACACTTAGGCAATATGATTCGGCTGTTAAGAAACTAGCAGAATTTCTAAAAAATTCCGACGATACCAAAATGACCCCTAACCTGGCCATTTCGTTTTTTAGGTCCCTGTTTGACAAGGGCCTAGCCGCTTGTACGATCACTACTGTCAAATCAGCCCTGAGAAAGATTTTTCAGGTGGGCTTCAATATTAACCTAGCAGATTCATATTTTTCATCCATTCCAAAAGCCTGTGCTAAGCTTCGACCTTCTGTTCGTCCACAAAAGGTCTCATGGTCTCTGAACGACGTCTTAAAGCTAGCATCAGACACCGATAATGAATCCTGCTCCTACATTTCGCTACTCCGGAAGACCCTGTTTCTTACAGCCATGGCCTCAGGTGCCAGGATTTCAGAATTAGCAGCTCTCTCTCCAGTAACCCTGAAAACCTAGATTTCCTACCATCAGAAGTCCTACTCTCTCCAGATAGAGCTTTCCTTGCTAAAAACGAGGACCCACAAAATAGGTGGTCCCCTTGGACTATTGTTCCTCTACCCCAAGATGCTTCTCTATGTCCAGTTGTTACACTTCGGGCCTTCTTAGCTAGGACTGTCCCGCGCTCATCTGGCCCATTGTTTGTCAGGGAACAAGGTGGTAATATCTCCATCCAAGGCATCAGACAGCAAATCCTTTACGTTATCAAGCAAGCTAACCCGGAATCCTTTCCACATGCACATGATATCCGGGCTGTAGCAACCTCCATCAATTACTTTCAGAACATGGATTTTGATGACCTTAAAAAGTACACGGGTTGGAAATCCCCTATGGTTTTCAAACGCCACTATTTAAAGAACTTACAGGCCCTTAAATTCCCTACTATTGCAGCTGGGAGTGTCATCTCCCCTGAATAATTTCTTACCTTTCTTACTTTTTCGTCCATCTCTCTTCCTTCTCCCTCCTACCTGCCACTCCCACCACGATGCCTCTCACCTTGGTCGGTGGTTTAGCCCCATGCCTATGTTATGTCAATGTTGCCTTGTTCATTTTGGTTACTTTCATTTTGGATTGTATATAGCTTACCCATGGGTATTTGTACAGTTTGCCATGTTTTTTGTACCCATATTATAATTATTCTGTTTTTTGCCTTATGCCATTATTACTTTCTATTTTTAGCTACCTACGCTTGTGGTCTATGATTGTATTGCATTCTTAAGTTGTTTGTACAGTATTCTTTACTTGTACCGTCATGGCATTTGTTCTTTTTTACATGAGGTTTTGATGATTGTGTATGTCACATTACGTTCCTTAATATATAGTAATCTCCACTTGTACATAACGTTTTTTACTTTAACTTTTTTTGAATTGTGGGCTTGGAAGGCATTCTCTGGTATATTTTCACCGGGCGTCACAGGTCGACCCAGAAAAGGGATTTTGACGAAGGAAAAATCTATTTCTGGGGAGACACCTGTGACGCCCGGTGAAACCCTTCCCTGGTTTTTTCCCCGACCCTTTCCTTTCCAAGCCATCTCATACAGAAGGATGTGTAGATGGCGCTCGAGTCGGGCGTCGGTGATGTGGATCAGGTGAGTTTGGTTAGTGCCGCTGTAGCGGCTCATCCCTTATTGATGAAGGATTTATCTAAATGGAAGACGACTTGTGAATAGTGGTTTTCACACGCCCTATCTTTATACACGACGCCCTTAGGGTGCTCGCGCGAGGGTAGTAACCTCTGCATTCCATGCTTCAACTTTCTCTGGTATATTTGGAAGTATTTATATCAGAAAAGTGATAAGAAGGACCTTTTCACTGGGCGTCACAGGTATCTCCCCTGAAATAGATTTTTCCTTCGTCAAAATCCCTTAATTATCTCCAGTGAAGTTGAACAGGCTCAAGATATTCACCCTACCAGCTGGCACTATGAGACAACCCTGACTACCCTAGTGCTACTATACACAAACATCAGTCGAGACACTACAGCAGGAGACAATCACAGCAAAAGCACACCACAATTGCCAACTTCACAATTTCTGTAGTGATCCAGTGATTGTTAATGATCAATCTCTTCTGAAGAGATGTTTTTATTCTTTCATTTTGCCTTGTTTTGAGTATTTTTCCTCTGTTTGGTCTTCAGCTGCCATATCCCATCTTATCTTGCTAAACAAGAAGTTGCGATCTATTAAATTTGTTATTCCTGATCTAGATATTAAACTCTGGCACCGACATTCTGTTAGTTCCTTATGCATGTTGCATATTTTGCATAACTCTTACAATCATTTGCATTTAGACAGTTCCTAGATAGTATCATCATGCTCTTGATACTATTTATGGAGTTACAGTAATTCTAAAAGTTTGTTTTCTCCATCATAAGGCTTGGTACTACAGTATTCAAAAACTTTTATTACAGTTATGACCTAATTGTGGAATGATCTTCCTAATCAGGCAGCTGAACCTCTTTATATACCAGGTAGTTTATATATGAAAGACCTATTTTAATGTAACTGTTCCTAAAATATTTCATATTAATTGCTCATAACATCTTGTAGTTTATTTATTTCCTTCTCTCAATGGGCTATCTTTCCCTATTGGAGCCCTTGTTCTTACATCATCCTGCTTTTCCAACTAGGGTTGTAGCCTAGCTAATAATAATAATAATAATAATAATAATAATAATAATAAAAATAATAATAAAAATAATAATAATAATGAATAATAATATATTGGATGATTTACAAGCTGTAAAATTTACATGTAAACACAGATAAAAAAATAAAAAGTTGATGCCACAGCTATTATGAATTACTTGTTCCACATCAATCGATACTTTACTAATTTAATATTTGGTTGCAAATTTATAGCTCAAGAAAAGTCTTGTCATACGTAGCTTTGCACATATTATTGTAAAATGCACATTTGTTTCCAGTTTGTTAACAATCAACAAGCCCTTGGATTTGTCACAACCTGAAATACCATTCCAAATGCTTTAATGAAAATAATATCCAACTACTAAAATCATCTATTAAACCACATACCCATTTGTCAACAGATTCTCAAGTCACAACAGACTTTATTACGACAAAATTTTTCTAGCACCACTGAGACCATAGTTCAACAAATATGATAAAGAAATAAAACACTAACTTTCAAGTCTTACTTTTTAATTGGAAATGTGAGAGTAGAAAATCCTTCAAGATATGCAACATTTCTGCTCTGTTTACGGTTTAACATGGACTGAAAAATAAAGAATTTGAAGTTCCATAACTACAGTGTGCATGCAGACACAGACTTCAAATCCAGTTCTCAGAAACATAATTATCATATTGAATGTACGTAACTACTTTAATGGCAAATGACTGTATGAACCCTTTCACACAAAAACTAAAAGTTAATGCACAGACATTACATCTATATAGACATTCCTCAGCATTAATACATTTAACTTGTTACAAACATATATATCCAGCTTTGACTATTCACACAGTACTTTCATACAAACAAGTGTCTTGCCTTTTTTAAAGCAAAATTAAGAAGGCAAGCTTGTTAAACTCAACTTAGTACAGTATATCACTTTCAATAATGCTCATGGCAAATTTTGGATGACTACTTACCACCTTCCAAATTAACATAGGGCAATACCAAGACTACAGATAAAAAAGGGGATGTAATTTCATAGAGGACTTCCAACTAAAATATAGCAGTTTTGTTTTTAAAGTAAAATAAATGTAATATTTCTTCCCCAAATCATACACATCTCAGTACTATACCAAACATATTA
Source organism: Palaemon carinicauda (assembly GCF_036898095.1). NCBI lineage: Eukaryota > Metazoa > Arthropoda > Malacostraca > Decapoda > Palaemonidae > Palaemon > Palaemon carinicauda. The sequence continues at coordinate 40,303,017 of NC_090732.1, read as the reverse complement.
CACATCACACCTCAAAGGCATTTACTGTATAAGATTGAAAGACTGCAATTCAAAACCATTGTAACTGCAAAAAAATATGCCAAATAGCCACAAGCAGCTTTTAACCCGAAAGTACTGCAATTCACAAAAAAAAGTTCATCAATGCTAGCATACTGTAATAGTAAAATATTCTAAATACCTTTATAAGAAACTAAATATTACAGATTCAACAATATAATGATTTTCAACAAAATGTATCACCAATATAGAGAAAGAATACATAATGAACTACAACACTAAAAATATAAGTACCCTGCTCAACCTTAAATGATAAAACTGCCATACACAACATAATCTGTAACGTCTCTGCCTTATCCCATAACACATTAGAAACAATTTTGATAATGTTTTTTATTTCCATACTCACCTCATCTTCATATTGCTTCTTCTCCAAAAACTTGTTTTATCAATATTTACCTACAAAATTTCTATAAAAATTTCTTTTCTTGTATCTTTTGAAAGGAAAGTACAGTAATGAGACAATCTAATGGTTAATGGTAAATAACACACCAAGAGTAATCCATTCTTTAGTTTCAAAGTTACCAGTACAGTATTCCCTATTCCTTGACAACACAAGTAAGTGGGGAGGCAGATGGGCATGTAGATGTTAGTGAGTGAAGTAATATTAGGATCAAGACAACCCACTTGGTCTTTTGCCCCACAATCTAGTTGTCATATACAGTATAGTACAGCAACTAGGACTATAGTTTTTCATGGGTTTAGCAGAAGGAACAAAAGTATGTAAAGATTTTGAAGCTGTGTGCATGAGGATTTCAAATCCGTAGAGTGCAGTGCACTTTCAGTAATATTACTGAATGAAGAGCTACTAATATTGGGTTGACCTGGGGAGGGGGTTAGGTTAGGTTTGGCATGAAGTGTGAATGACCAGAATTACAATTATTAAGGGAGGATTCACAGGATTTCTGACTTTAACAAAGGAAGCATGAGATGTCAAGAGCTTGTGAAGCTCAGCACTAGTGAAAGATGGCTGAACTTAAGTGATGTCCAAAAGTGGAGTGTCATTATTGTTCATCACCCCCAATATAATAAACTAGCCTAGTCTTCCCCACCTTCTCCCCTGAACTAACTTCCTTTTGTGCTTTCCAACTGTTAAATTTATTACTTTATTGGTTACCATTAAAACATACTTTTCCATTAGTGGAACAGAGTGAAATGCACTCTTCACAACAATTATTTACTGTAAATCACATTATTGCCCCCGACACGATACTTTCTGAAACACTGGAATTAACTGCCAAGGGAATAAATTTGAATAACACTATCCTATATAGGAATAAAAGTGTTATCAAAATGTTTTTTAGCATAGGGCCATGAATGAATTATCTTCTAGTCCATGCATTAAAGGATTTTGTTTATTGGTGTAATGATGTACTGTACTTCAAAGATGGCATTATATTCTACAACGTGGTTAGATAATTGATTAAACTTCCACATGCAAACAAGTGAGTTTAGTTGAAACTTATTGAACAGTTTAATAAAATTTTCAACCAAATAACAATTCTTATTGTAAATAAAAACCATTTAACAATTCTTATTCACCATGTAATTAAGGAATTGAGAGATACATGCTGTATAATTTAGAAATAGCTGTCTTTGAATACTTTGATGAAAAAGACCCATCCAAACCTACCTTAAAAACATAATAAGTTAGTTTTATCATATGATTTCTAGTGAGCTAAGTCCTAACACTGATCATGTTTACAACTGGTATGCTAGTCAGCGTTGCACATGTTGGGGCTTATGGCCGAAATATTTAGCATGTGTAACTTCACCTCCCAAGGGATATGGATGCCTATGGAAGGGCACCTACCAAGGGATACAGATGACTATATAACGGCACTTCCCGAAGGATGCAAAGGCCAAGGAATATTGATGTATTTAATTTAAGAATAAACCTTTGTATTAATAACTTTAGTTCTTAATACAAAGAACCCAATATAATTTTTTAGATTATTTTTAAAGCCAGACTAGTAAGGGCAATAAAAGCATGAGTATTAGAAATTACCACAATAAAGTAAACCCGTGATGATCTAGAGGCAGAATTTGTAAGCGAATGAAAACACACTGTCACCCTGAGCGATTGCTGATGTAACTGACCAGCTGAGCCAATACATAACCAATAACAATAAATACTTAAGAGCAACTACTATATGAAATGCACTCTCCCAAATCAAACTGCCTTTGAGAAATGAGTAGATATCAAATTAGTATGTAATAAACACTTTAATCACAATCTAGAAGGAGTGATAGACATCTTAACAAATTCATGCGCCGGACAAAAGCGTGGAATGGGTTACAGTACTCCTACATGTTACTTACCATTAATAGCTGAATTGTTTCATTACTTTACTACGGCTTTATCTTTTGAAATGAATAATGGGATTCTTTTTTATATGGGTAAATGTCGATAACACAAGCTCCTAGAGAGGAAGCAATATAAACATAAGGGGAGGTTCATTGAAATAACATATATTTTATGCATTTAAAAATGACTTGAGATTAACCATATACTCACAGTTTATCTTAGAAATAAAAATTTTAACTGATGAAATCAACTTTATGCTCTGTAAGAAAGGCAAAGAAGTCAGTAATCGGATTCTATGAACATTTCTAATTACAACTCGCTCTATTATTCTAATATAATAAGTGATAACTCCTAATAATCATCAATGACCTGGTGAACTAAATGATTTTAGAATCTGCAAAAATGAATAATGATAAAAGATTCTGTATACTGTACAGTATTTAATCATGAAATAATTCAATTTCTGTTTATATAAATCAAATTTTATATAAGAAGTAAACTATCACAATAAAGTCGAAAGTGCTACACAAACTGCATTATTCCCACAAGAGCCATCACTGCATGAACTTTCTCAGCCAGCTAAACTGGTATCCATTCATTTAATTTAGATTCCAACTTTCAGCAGATCTGCAATACAACCAATCTTTCATCTATAATGATGTTTAATGAACTAGCAAACATATTTCCTTACATGACAGGTACCATGGTTTTCAAATGATTACCTGAACAATGTATATGCTAAGTAATAAAATGTAACCATTTACATAAATAGGCATCTTGTGTGATTGCCTGATGAACTAACTACCCAGGCACCAAACTTAGGCATTGAAAATTTTCACAACTCTGAACTATGCAATTGGTAACACAGATTACCAAGAAATAAGAAATAGCAGAATACTTGCTGCCAAACCTGTCATGTGTGTCTTATTCATGACCTGAAAAATTCCTAATATAAAAAATGAAAATCAAATGAACATAAAAAATAACTTTAAATCATGTTGCACTTGGACCTTTTAAACAAGTGATTACACATATACCTACTTATAATAATCATTTGTGCTTTTTAACTTGGTATGAAAACCAAAAGCCTGATATATAAATAAGAATAAGCAACTATATTAAAAAAAAGACAAGACTGACTAAGGATTCTGATCTCAATTAGAAGCATTACTAGACTTGCCATTTAACAACAGGACAAAGATTCTCACTCATATTTAGAGCTGTTACACAGTTCTCAAGGCCCCAGCAACTCTATTCAAGATGAAATCAAATATACCTTGTTGATCTCTCCCTCATGAACGAGATCGGGACCGACTGTAACGAGAGCGAGAATGGGACCGAGACCTATACCGATATCTCCCAACCATTCGATGGGATCTGAAAAAAGAATAAATTATTAGCAATTATTATGTGCAAGTTGGGTTTCAAGGACCATATACCATAAATTTACTGGGTAAAATAATGCTGAGAAAGGACTACTGTCTGGAATGGAGACAATATGTTCCTAGCTGAATAAAATCAATATTATTTATATTATACATGTTTTGCAAACAATTTCCCAAAAATAATAGACATTAATTCACCTTAACAACTGTAACACAGAATATCACATGTCTTTATATGATAAAACCATTTTCAGATGAAGATTCAAGGGACGCTAGTAGCTATAAATTATGTGCAACATCAATCACCCAATTCAATGTCTTAAGAAGAGTAAAATAAACAATTTACATAAATACGTACATCTGAAACAAGGTCTCAGCTCTAGTTAGTTAATTTTGACTTGTACTTTACTTTTAAGTTTTAAGAAATATTTTCATCAAGAACAGAGAGGGGCAAAGAATAGAATTACTTTGCATTTTGTTACCATTATCATGTTTCAATAATTTTTTTTTCTTTTTGTAATTGCCTTTACAGTTTTATACTACTGTACAGTATATTATTCTTGACAGGAGGTTACTTCGAGTCTCAAGTTTTCGTTTTACACGCACTACATATTGTTTATCATGTTTGTTGACCCTTTTATATATATATATATATATATATATATATATATATATATATATATATATATATATATGTCTTATTTATAACTGTAATCGAACAGTTTAACATGTTTTTTCAAAAAGGCCCATAAAAGAAACACAGGAAATATGAATAAATCACACTATATTTCGGTCAATAAACATCGACCCTCTTCAGGATGTAAAGTAAAAGTGAGGATTACAGTGGAGAGTGACGGTTTATATATGAAAGCAAAAGGGTGTGTTCAATTGTTCTATAGTTTCATATATAAACCGTCACTCTCCACTGTAATCCTCACTTTTACTTTACATCCTGAAGAGGGTCGATGTTTATTGACCGAAATATAGTGTGATTTATTCATATTTCCTGTGTTTCTTTTATGGGCCTTTTTGAAAAAACATATATATATATATATATATATATACAGTGAACCCTCGCTACTTCGCGGTTCGACCATCGCGGATTCACCACTTCGCGGATTTTTTCCATAACCCATATATATACAGTAATATATATATATATATATATATATATATATATATATATATGTATGCATGTATTTATGTATATATGTAGGTATGTATATGTGTATACATATAAATATATATATATATATATACACACACACACACACACACACACATATATATATATATATATATATATATATATATATATATATATATATATATATATATATATATATATATATATATATATATATCTAAAGTAGGAAGATGTGATGTAGTTCTAAGGGAAAAGTATGGGAAATATGTCTGGGTAATAAGCAAAGCTCTACCTCCAGTTTGTTTCTTCATTATGATCAGAGATAAATGTAAACAAAACATTGGTTGCCATTTTTTATCGTGCTTTTTAGCGTGTTTAGGAAATGCATGATATAAAATCACCTTTAATATTTGTGCCTGTTTTAGTTTAGGGTACTGTAGTACATGCATTAAGTGTTCTGTACATTAAAGGGTAGTTTGTTAACAGAACTACGTACAAGAGAAGGTTTTAAAAGTCTGAATATACATGTTGAATAAATAGGTAAGTATGGTGTCACTACTTCGCGGATTTTCACCTATCGCGGCCGCGACTGGAACCTATCTACCGCGATAAACGAGGGTTCACTGTATATATATATATATATATATATATATATATATATATATATATATATATATATATATATATATATATATGGGGCAACAGACATGATAAACAATATAGTAAATTTTGACATTATTACTATCACCCCAATAATATGTTAAGCTTGAGTGAACAATAAAGACTATGGGGGATTATAAATGGCAGTTTGCTGGCTAATCCTATAATATATATGTAAGACTAACTGATCTGACCCTCTTCTCTTCAGTGCTCACCCAAAGTATACCAGGGTTGTCTGTAGAGGGGTTCTCCAGCTCGTCACATGATTTAGAGGGTCTTAATATAATCTTGTTTAAAAACCTGGTTTCTAATGTTCTCTCACCTATTCATGATGTTGGTATAATTAATGGTGTGAATTCCAAACCTTTTTTGTATTTACAAACTGTCGATCAATGTCCCAAGTTGTATTTTTTTTTTCATATTACCTATGTATGTAAATAGCAGGCAGGATAACTGAGATTCCATAAAGTTTCGACATAACCCAATTCCTGGTCAACAATCAATGGTCTCCATTTATATACTGTATTCCAGCTTATGTGCTTGCAACCTAAATTTCTAATACACGTACAAAACTATTTACTTCACTACTTACCTGGATTTCATATGGCTATCACTTCATAGTCATGGCTTTCCCCTAAAGATAAATGAGCTATAATCTATCAGCCCCATTCATGGCAACAACAGATCTCCATTCAGTGAACTGTGCTAAGCAGTCTTGGCACGGGCCCTGTTTGAATGTCAGTTCTACGTACCGATAACACTGAAGCCTCATTATCTTGAGTAAAAAATTATTAGAACTATGACCCAGAAGAACTGGTAGTGGGAAAGTATGTCAAGAGAGCATATGAAATCCAGGTAAGTAGTGAAATAAACAATTTTGTTATATTAGATTATTTCAATGAACCTTACCTTGATTTAACGTTGCTGACTACCACATTCCATAAGTTGGAGGGCTTGTGGTGCATCTAAATTCAATAAGAAATAACATAATAAAAAAGGAAAGAAATCGCCAGGAATCTTTCCCTGTTAAATATTCCATATTCAAGCCATACACCAAACATTAAATTTACATGGATACACTTTTCTGATTATGATTTGAATAGAAAAGGCTGCATAATGTCTGTATTTACTACTAAAAATGCTTTGATCTTATCAGGGGCCACACACATCTCAGAACACTGATGACAACCTAGCATTAAAGAAACAAAATGACAAATATGTGAAGAACCAGACCAATAGATGGGCTTTATATTACTTAAAGTCCTCTAAACAATATATTCATGAAAAGACAAGAACCTTTAAGTGAAAATAATTGATATAAAAATGCATAAATGCCTAACAAGAAGTAACTGCTGAAACAATGTAACCCAGAGTAATGCAGTTTAACCATTTCAATAATACTGGTATCAACCAGAGTGAAGAAAAAATATGAATGCATAAATTACAGCATCATGGAACTATTGAAACCACTTAAATCTGAATATAAAGGATGATGAAATATAGTGAATTGGCTGCTCCTGTTCCCACTACCAAAACAAGAAAAAAAAATAACTGTATGTACAATAAGCACAATTGTACCATTAACCCTTTTACCCCCAAAGGACATACTGGTACGTTTCACAAAAGCCATCCCTTTACCCCCATGGACGTACCGGTATGTCCTTGCAAAAAAATGCTATAAAAATTAGTTTTTCATATTTTTTTATAATTTTTTGAGAAAATTCAGGCATTTTCCAAGAGAATGAGACCAACCTGACCTCTCTATGACAAAAATTAAGGCTGTTAGAGCAATTTAAATAAAATATACTGCAAAATGTGCTTGGAAAAAAATAACCCCCTGGGGGTTAAGGGTTGGAAATTTCCAAATACCCCGGGGGTAAAAGGGTTAAACAAATAGAGTAATCCTTCAACACAAAACAGAAGTTATTGAGATAACCTGCTAGTTCCAATATTTCCTGGTATGGAAGACTTTACTAATAAAGAAGCAAAAAAAGATCTTGAATGGAACTGTCTCTCATAAGAAAACTGAGCAGAATCAGCAGTAGTAGAAGGCATGGGAGAAGAAACAGAATTTTGTACAGACCTTAGAGATTCTAAATATGTATCAAAATGTCTGAATGAAGATAACTTTATTCCCCAGGCAATCCTATGACCTAAGATCGTCCAAGATAGGAGAGGGCATCAAGGAATGCTAATGCAAATCCCAAATAGATTTGGACAAAAGAAAATGCTTTAGGCAATTCCTAAAACTACCTGCTCTAGTTTGATTCAAACATTAAGGAGATACAAGGGTGGAGGAAATTTCAGGCATATCTGTTCAATTTCTCTAAAGGTAAAATAAACTATTTACCAAGACCCAACTTGCAAAGAAAAATAATTCCAACAGATGACCTTAAAGCTCTTCAGACATAATGAACTCTAAAGATGTCTGGTTTCAGTTCCACTATTACCTGAAGAGATGCGTACCAGAATGTTACCAAGGCAAGCGTAACCCCGCACTGTGGGGCACAACCACAGCAGTAACCTCCTCAGTAAACAGCTTAAACTTACTGGTCCAGGTGGTTGATTAATAAACTTTTCAAATTATCCTCAAATGAGCTGAAACATATGGTATGCTTTGGAAAATTAATGAAATATGAAATTTTCCATGTTTAAGTAGCCAGCCTAGTAGGCTTCAGAGAAGAAACCTACACGGGGTGTGTGTGTGTGTGTGTGTGTGTGTGTGTGTGTGTGTGTGTGTGTGTGTGTGTGTGTGTGTGTGTGTGTGTGTGTGTTGAAGAAAAGATGCATTTACAAGCTTTTCTAGAATATCAAATTCGTTCTTTAAAACTTCTGAAATCTAAATTTCAATAGTTTGAGGAAATGGTCTATTTGAGAAAATATTCCTGAATATGTCATACTGTACTTGTTGAAGTGCCAGGATGTAACAATTATTTCCTAATTAAGACAACCAAGGAGGTTATTTCTTCATTTACCTTCTCAACTGGGGAGGCATCTACAAAACATGACAAAGTTTACAAATACAGTATTTCTAATTAAGTATGAAATGCATCTGAAATAAATTCCTTCGACAAATGGTTGGAATTTTTGCCATAACTATACTGTATTTATATGAGAACTGGAAGGAATGACAGTATACAAGGTGACAACGATGCCATAGATAACACCTACACGATTCAAGTCATGTGCCACAAACTTATTTGTCATAGGGTATGGGTACAAGACGATATATATTACCATCTATCAATTAATTTGGTGTTATCATCAATGATGCAATGTCAAGAGGTGGATGGCAATAGAAAGGTATCTGTAGGCTTCACCTCAGACTAAAATTCAAATCTATAAGCATACAAGTATGTAAAAGAGTCTAACATCATATTAGATGTTAAGGTTACCAAAATGGGAGCAGTAGCTGCTCTGCTGTGACAATGTGTCCGTCTTCTTTAAAGTACAAATTTTTGGAAGAAGAACTGTAATGTATTGATGGGCTAGGCTCTCTCTTTATCATGGATACATTAGCCAAACTAACTAGGTCATGTTTAAGCACTAACCTTGAAAAACTTGCTTCCACATAAGGGTAAGGTAATTTATTTGATTTGAATCACAGAATTTGGACCATTTTCTAGATGATGGGGACTGAGAAGTCCAGCAGCACAGAGGTGTAACATTGCAAAGATCCTATAAAATGCCTGTAGTGTGCCATATATGGTGAACAGATGGCATTAATGGCCCCACCTAAGGGTAGGTCAAACCATTAAATGAACATGTGCTGATAATTTTCTAAAAGGAGTGATGATTTAGAGGCCCACTAACAGCCACACAAAAAGAGTTTGACAGTTTAATATGGGAAGAGAGGCCCGAGTACTAACTTGAAAAAACTTGGTGAAAAAGTATTGAGCGTTTCTCGGAACTCTGTACAATGACAATTTACTAAAATCCTTATTTCTACACTAGACTCTTTTGTTAGCCTATATCTGTCAAAAAGATTATGCATATTTCAGATCTCACAGCATTCACTTCAAACTCAACTTCAGACATAAATTTGTTGGGATCAATACAGTATACTTACCATCTCTCCAACTCTGCTTCTTGGCCTACCTTTGACACGTACGGCATTGAGGCCACCAACACAATCAAATCATGACCTGAATTACTAGCAGTTATTGCATATTTGTATGAATAGCATCTTTCCTTTTTTAATTTGTCTTTATCTAGTCAGTGAAAAGTAATGCATACATCTGCAAACATGGCATAGGGAATAAGGGAATTGCCGACAAGCATATTTCTCTTGAAAAAAATAGAAAATGAGACAGCCTACAAGTCTATACAATACTTGCCTTCATTCTGAGGCTTAAGTGTTACTAGTAAACTGGCCCAAAGTCAGAATTAGTGCTTGGCATCATTCTCCTCCTGGAGATCAGGTTTTGTTGTGAATGGGGTCAATTGGTTGTAGTTGTCATTACTTTCAGTTAAGAGCCATGGTTATGTGGTAAGAAAAATATGAAATCAAGGTAAGGTTCACTAAATAACATTTTCTGTAATGTTAGGAAATATCTGTTGTTACCAGCATACTGGTGGTGATGGTTGATATCTAACATTCTAAGTTTAACTCATCACCTGGAGTAGTTCAGGTCTGCATACATATATGTTCTTGTCTGCTACACCATAGTTGGAAAAGGAAGATGCTATAAGCCCAAAGGCTACAACAGGGAAAAATAGCCCAGCAAGGAAAGGAAATAATGATATAAATAAACTACAGTGATTTTATGTTTATCGTGGTTAATGGGGACCGGAGACCCCCCCGATAAGTAAAAATCCGCCAAGTAGGATTGGGCCCCTCTCCCATAATTTTTGTATGTGTGTGGGTACAAGAATGTTTAAAATACTGTATGTATGTATATGATTTATATACAGTATAAGTACAATATATTATGCTTGAATCTATTGTATTTAAAGTATAAAATCATTACAGTACTGTACAGTGCTGTAATGTATACTACACTCACTCACAAATATTTTACATAAATCTACAAATAATACACATTAATTCACTCGTATATTTTACTTAAATCAGTTTTTAATTACTGCATACAAACTATTCACACACACACACACACCCTCTCATATGATACGATATTATGGTGTTCTAACACTCACCAATGACAGTACAGTAGTTTCTTCAGCTGTAATGACGATGACGACGACGATAAAAGCGATGACAGACCTGTACAGTTCGATGAATGTGATGATGAATGATGATGATGGTGTTACTGCACAGGTATAATGAGCCCTTTAAAACAGTTCTGGAAGAGCCTCATCATCATCAGATATCGGCACTGGGTCGTCATCTGCTTGTGAGAGAGGCACAGAGGCTCCCACTCCACTCGTAAAGGGTCGAGGTTCACTCGAATGCTCTTCTGCTGGAGGTGCTGACGGTGTAGCTGCCTTTTTCAACTTTGTCAAGAACATGGTGCTGGGTAGTTGCTGTCATTGCTTTTTCTTTTGTTGCAAAATACGCTTGTATAATGCCATAACACCACCAACACGGTTGCAAAACTCGACAGCTCGAACCATGTTCTCGTCGACTTCTTGTGCAGTTGCAATTCCCTTGCCATGTTGCACATTTCTTGCAGGTTCTCCAGAGTAAAGCCAGTCTTATTCATTTCTTCGTCTTGCTCTTCTTCACACGATGACTTGGTCATTTCAAAGTCGTCTTTTTCTGTCAGCAGGTCTGAATGGGCCTCGATAAGGCTGTTCACGTCCTCTTCTGTCATATTAGTAATCCTTCATTCTTTATTATGCGGGCCAGCGTCACCACCTTTTCCAATGCCGAGTGATGGATTTCGTCAGGAGTGAAGCCTGCGTAATCATTGACAACAGCAGGCCATAGATTCTTCCAACTTGAACTGATGGTTTCTGTTTTCATTTCTTGCAATGCTTGCTGCAAGTTAGTCAAACATGACGCAATGTTGTACTTGTGCCAGTACTTTTTCCAGGTGAAGCCTTCTTCGTCATCGTTGTTGTCGTCAACTGCCGTGATGAAGCCCTCCATCGTGGCAAGAATGTAGTGTGTCTTAAATGCACGAATGACCCCTTGATCCATCGGCTGTATAACGCTGTGGTGTTAGGTGGCAGTAACTCGACCTGAACCCCATCATACTGCAGGTCTATGCATGGCCTCCTGCACAGTCCATCAAGAGAGGGACCTTGAAAGGGAAGCCCTTCTCAGCCAAATACAGCTTTACCTCAGGAAAAAAGCAGTGAATGAACCAGTCGGCTGTCAGGGCTTTAGTTATTAGGGCCTTTGTGTTATTCACCAATAGGTGGGGAGTGGAGCCTTATTTTTATTTTTCAACGCCCGTGGATTTTTGCCTTATAAATAAGGCCTGGCTTAATCATAAAGCCTGCAGCATTACCACACGATAAGTGTGACTCGGTCCTTGTGCGCCTTGTAGCCTAGTCTGTGCACTTCATCCTTGAAGAGGAATGTACATGATGGCATTCTCTTCCAAAAAGGACCTGTCTCGTCCAAGTTGAAAACTTGTTCGGGGAGGTACTGGCCATCCTTGATCATTTTTGGAAATTCAGCCTCAAGTAACGAAGTGCAGCATGGGCGTCGGCAGAGGCAGCCTCGCTATACAAAGGCACGCTTTTGAGGCCGTATCGCTTTTGAAACTTTTCTAACCAGCCTTTGCTGGCTGTAAATCCTCGTCCTTGAGGTGGCAAATCACTGTCGAGTGCTAATGCGCTGTGGTTCGTTAACATCATCTTCATCAGCTGCTTCTTCTTTGTCGTCTTCATCGGACAAGGTATGATCAAAGAGAGACTTGGCCTTTGTCCTGATCATATTAGTATTAAAACTCACATTTTTTCCCCCTACAATCTGCATTCCACTGGGCTAATGCAGCTTCCATCTTAACAATTCACTTATTACGTGGCGTTACCACGTTTTGCTTCTTTGTTAAACGTTATTGTCGCAGTGCTGCGGATGTTCACTTCATCTTTCTTTATATAGCGCACAGTACAGTAGATTCGTTTACATTATAATGGCATGCAACCGTGGCATAACTTCTGCCTTCCTTCAACACATCTAAAAGTTTTACCTTTTCAGTGATTGTCACCATCTTCCTCCTCTTCTTCGGCTCACTTAAAGAATCTTTCATAGGGGCATGGCACTCAGCAGGAATCTTAATGGCTTTACAAAAGATAAATGAATCACAAAACACTACGAACGAGAGACACTTGTAAGAGTACAGTACAGAGTGAACGAGACTGGCGAAGTGGCAGGATACACCAAGGGAAGATGCTGGGAAAGGATGCAATGATGCGCAGCCAATCAGCTCACGGGATACATCCACTCGTACTCTGATTCGTCAATCTCCCGCCGGTAACCAATCACGTGCCTTGTCTGACTTCCAGTGGGAATAAGAGCAAGCTGCTCCCCTTGTCTGGCAGCCTAGGAAGTCGTTACTTTCGCGCGTCAAGATGGAACATGGCTGCTTTCCGCAATACGGCGGTATTTCTGAGTTTTTATTTTTCAACAAAAAAAACCTACGATGGACTGAGTCCGCGATAGTCGAGTGGCGAGGGATCACTGTATATCAGAAGTAATGAACAATTAAAATGCTGTAAAATATTTTAAGAAGAGTAACATTAAATTACAGTATATCCTTTTTCATATATAAACTGTAAAAATAATTATGTCAGTCTGTTCAACATTAAAACATTTGTTGCAAACTTGAACTTTTGAAGTTCTACCGATTCCACTACCTGATTAGGAAGATCATTTAACAATTTGGTCATATCTGGAATAAAGCTTCTAGAATACTGTGTAGTATTGAGCCTCATGATGGAGAAGGCCTGATTGTTAGAATTAACTGCATATCTAGTATTACAAACAGGATGGTACTCTCCGGAAAGATCTGAATGTAAAGGATGGTCAGAATTATGAAAAATCTGATGAAACTTGCTCATAGAATTAATTCAACTATAGCGCCCATGACTGGTATCTAGATCAGGAATAAAAAATTTACTAGACCACAAGTTACTGTCCATCAAATTAAGATGAGAATCAACAGCTGAAGACCAGACAGGAGAACAATACTCGAAACAAGGTCAGCTGAAGACCAGACAGGAGAACAATACTCGAAACAAGGTAAAATGAAAGAACTAAAACAGCTCTTCAGAATAACTGATCCCTGAAAAACTTGTAAGATTTTCTCAATAAGCCAATTTTTTGTGCAAGCAAAGAAGACACAAACCGAATGTGTTTCTCAAAAGTAAACTTGCTGTCAAGAATCACCCCTTAACTTTTAAAAATCATAGATTTAAAGAAACATTATCAATGCTGAGATCCGGATGTTGAGTAGCAACTGTCCTTGACCTACTTACAATCAATTCAATTTCATTCCCCATAATTTGCACCATGCACTAATTTTAGCTAAATCTCTATTAAGGGATTCAGCGACCCCAGATCCACATTCAGGAGATGGAATTGATACAAAGAGAGTAACATCATTTGCATATGCAATGAGCTTGTTTTCCAGGCCAAACCACGTCGTGTATATACTGTAGTATGAAAAGTACAGTAATGGGAAACTTACGGACTTTTTAATGTTTTGGCAGTGTTAAATAAAATGTATATGGTTAGTTTACAGTATTATTTTATTTAATGTTGATTGGACCAAAGGAATCAGGTGGTGACCACTATTTGTATTATTCTGGCTCATCACAGTGGCAGCAGCCATTTGCATTGTTTTGGTTCTTACACCCAACAGAATCAAAAATATTAGTTTGTAAATCATTACTGTACAGTATTGCTTGGTAAATTATATAGTACAAGACAGAAAATAAATTCAAAACAGATATAAAGTTTACTGCACTGTACAGGTAGTCATCGACTGACGACCTATGCGACATAAAACTCTTTGAATTTACAACTGTTTTTCCACTGTGATGACATCACAAGTATGTCGGAAATAGTACACTAGGACAAATATTTTTTTGAATAAAAATGAACTGATTTACCTTGGTAAATTAGTATTTTCTTTTATTGATAATATACAGTATCCATTTTCAGTAAAGATTACATTAAGAAAAATTTTAATATCCATCGAGTTCACATCATATGCCAGATGACGTCATATACCAGCGGAAAGCGAGTGGACAATAGAGTGATTTCCTCCCAATAGGCTAACTATTATTATTAGTACTGTATTCCCATTATCGAAATATCAAGTAATGATACAAAGTGTTTCGTGGGTCTGTATCTGTTGTTATGATTACTATTTTATGTAAATTTGGCTCTACGCTAGTTTTATCTAATCTCTGATAACAGATCAATATTTATCAAATGGAAGTAGGCCTACACTAAGAGGACGAATATTTTCTTAGAAATAATATATTTTCTTTGACATTGTACAGTAAAATTTAAATAATTTTGCTTGGTAAGCTAGAATTTTCTTTCATTTCTTGCAACAAAAAAGAAAAGGGTTTTACATATTTCACAAGTCATTTTTTGTCCAGTGACATATTTCAAACAGAAGGCGCACTAGCAAACCATATGATTACCAATTAATCTTCTTATTCCCATCATTGAAATATTGATAATTGTTTCAGTGGTCTGTATCAGTTACTATGAGAATAGTACTACTTGCCGTAAATTTAAAAAAAGAAGTCTGGTAGCGTCATATTTCTGGCAAAAGGCGAGTGGCAAATCAAGGGATTTCCTTTCGATGCGTTACAGAGTAATATTAGTATTCACATAATGGAAACATCTAGTAATGATACAAAGAGTTTCTAATAATGTCTAACGAAATATTATGACAATTTGACAGTGAGAGAGAGAGAGAGAGAGAGAGAGAGAGAGAGAGAGAGAGAGAGAGAGAGAGAGTATTTATATGATTAATAATAAGGGCTATACACGAACAGTATGTAAACTGTTATATCCTTAACATATTGGTGCTGATGTAATATTCATTATGAAGATATTTAGAATAAGTTGAGAAAATTATATAATGACCGCTGTGTTATTCGCATAATCGTAATAAAGTAGCATGACCTTGAGATCAGATGATGCCTACCGAAAGTAAAACAAGTAATTGTTGATTATAGAAATGCTCCCAAAATTGAAGAATAAAATACAAACATGTTTTAATAAACCACAATTAAAACACAATAATGTCTATTGAAATATGAAGGCTTAATAATGAACTAAAAATTAAATACTACAGTATATGAAGCATTAAAATGGAACTATCCGTACATGCACATGCAATCACACACGCACACAGTGAGAGAGAATGTATTTGTATGATAACTAATAATAATGGCTAAAAACGATATGTATGAAAACTGATATCCTGTAACATATTGGTACTGATGTAATACAGTATTCACCATGAAGATATTTCAAATAAATTAAGAAATTATATAAACGTTGAGATACTTCTACTAGAGAGTTATGGGGTCTTTTAACTGGCCAGACAGTACTACATTGGGTCCTTCTCTCTGGTTACGGTTCATTTTCCCTATGCCTACTCATACACCGAATAGTCTGCCCTATTCTTTACATATTCACGTCTTTCCTCATACACCAGACAACACTGAGATTACCAAACAATTTTTCTTCACCCAAGAGGTTACTGCACTGTAATGGTTCAGTGGCCACTTTCCTTTTGCTAAGGGTAGAAGAGACTCTTTAGCTATGGTAGGCAGCTCTTCTAGAAGGAGGACACTCCAAAATCAAACCATTGTTCTCTAGTCTTAGGTAGTGCCATAGCCTCTGTACCATGGTCTTCCACTGTCTTGGGTTAGAGTTCCCTTGCTTGAGGGTACACTCGGGCACACTATTCTACCTAATTTCTCTTCTTCTTTTGTTAAAGTTTATATAGTTTATATAGGAGATATTTACTATTTTAATGCTGTTACTCTTTTTAAAATATTTAATTTTTCCTTTTCTCAATAGGCTATTTTCCCTTTTGGAGCCCCCTGGGCATATAGCATCCTGCTTTTCCAACTAGGGTTGTAGCTTAGCAAATAATAATAATAATAATAATAATAATAATGATAATAACAATAATAAAAACAGTAGCAGGGCCTTCAGATCAGCTGATCTCAACCAAAGGTAAACAAGAAAAAAAGTTGGTAATTATCGATTGTTAAAATGCTTTCGAAATTGAAAAATTAATTACAAAAATGCTTTAATAGAGCATATGATATCTTATGAGACAAGAAAACGGATTGTGAAGCAAAGCGAAAAATCTATTTTTGGGTGAGATAGCCATGTCGTCCTGATGGAAGGTTCCTTTAGGCAACTTTCTAAAGGATATTTGACTACAGTGATACTCCCAGAGAATTAACCACAGGTCTCCAGAATTCTAACTCCTGGCGCGAGTGTCCTTAAAATAACTCTTAAGGATATCACATAATATCAGGGGAAGTATTTCTTGATACAACACATGGCAATCTTCACCCCGAATAGAGTTTTCGCTCCGAGGGGGAAGAGTGGCTAATTTGAAGGGGAGCCGTTATCAAGGTTACTTGGTGGATCCCCTCCCGGTACCACCCCGCCGAACTATTCCTTTTAACGTAGCAGTTAAGCACGGTGTTCTCCCACAAGAAAATGAAATAATGATATACAGTAAGAAAATATTGATGAAATATGACTTAGATGATTGCCGAATCCTGACACATCATAATAAATCTATGGAAACTTCACTTTTCAAGTTCGACATACGTCCAGCTCGACTTACGGCTTGTCTCGGTCCTTATCTTGGCCGTAAGTCAACGACTACCTGTACTCACGAAAGTAGTGGACAGCGAAGGTTGTCTGGCATTTCCAGACTACAGGCTTCAACACTTGCTCTAAGGATAGTTCTTCCTCAAGGCTAGGGTGGAATTGATACCTTCGACTCCATGAACCTGTGCTCTAGATGCTCCATCTACAGTCGAGAATCTCCAGAAGTGGTTTAGGTGTATCTGATGACCTCACAAAGGCAGAATAAAAATATGTTCTTAGATATCCCTTTCCTTACAATACCCATGCTGATGAACTGCCTCTGGTGCTTTGGTTTAAAATGCTGAGTTTACTTCAGTTTTTGCCTAAGTGCCCTCACAGGACAGAGAAGCAAGTCATCCCGATTACTATTAGCATTTTGGAAGCAAAGATGGAGGACTAGAACCTAAGATCGTGGATGGCTGGATTATGGGTCTTGGTCACGAACTCCGGGTAAAAAGTGAAGGAGAACTTCCATCCCTTTAAGCGAGTCTCGACATACAAGATAAAATGCAGGTTACCTAGTCTCTTGCCTTGACCTTGCAATTACAGTGGAGATGATAATGATAATGCCACTCAGGCCATTAACAACTCTACAGCTTTGCTGGTAGTGAGCTTTAAGTGTTCTTTCATTGAAAATAATAGCCGCGGCAGCAGCTTTAATCTTCTAGAAAACCTTCTCTGTGGAACTAAGTTCTTTCTCAACAGTACTCCATTCTGCCACTAGATGTGCTATGTTCATTCTTCAAGAAAGTGAAATGTGAAACACAGAAATATGCATTTCCTTTACTATACAAAAAGACATGTTAAAAGCAATCACAATTTAATCAGAAAAAAGTTTGATACACAGATAGTGTAAACACACTTATCAAAAGAAACATGAGATTGCTACACACTCACTGGTACGTACAAAATCACAAAGTACACGAGTGTAATGTCTGTGTTCTTCATCCCCATAACGTAAAGGTGTGTCTAATTGAACATTACCCTATATCTGGAAGCAAGGGAGAACATGTTGAAATCCTTATGCCACAGAGCAGAAGCACTATTGACTCGGAAAATTGAGAGAATTAGTCCTCCCTTGGTTTATCCCAGGTAAACTGAACATCTTGGAATAAAAAAAATACAAATCTAATATCTCTACAGTACAGCTGTCAGCGTAAAAATTTGGTTTTGTTGATGAAGACCAAACATGTACAGGTTTGTAACATTGCTAAACAAAAATATAGAGGTGTTATGTTCACCAGTTCTGATTCTTTTAGCATGGAAGGAGGATAGATGCTCTGTTACATGACTGGTCAAATCTGGATCTGTATGTTTCCACCATTTTCCATGATTCAATCAGTGACATTATTATTATTACTAGCAAAGATACAACCATCGTTGGAAAAGCAGGATGCTACAAGCCTAAAGGCTCTAATAGGGAAAGTAACTCAGTGAAGAAATGAAATACAGAAATAACAAATAAACTATATATGGAAAGTAATGGAAAAAAAAATTTAATATATTCTAAGATCAGCAATAACATTAAAATAGATCTGTCATATATAAAGTATGAGAAGAGGAGTCCATAAGCCTGTTTCACCAATTCAAACACCAAATTGGGAAAATCTTTCCACAATTTCCTCACAGCTGGAAAAAACTTTTATCATACTGAGTAGGAAACCTTTATAACAGTAAAGAAACACTTATAATTGACTACTGTATATACATATATATAGTACTATACAGGATGTACATTCTAAGAAGATCTAATGGCAAAGAAGGCAACATGCACAAAGAAATAACTGGACAACAGCCCCCAAGATTATAATCTCAATCAGAAATATGGAATCTAATAGATAGCAAGTTTTCGTCCAGTTAATTAAGATGAGAGTCAGCAGCTTAAGACCAGACAAACACAATGCTTAAAACAAGGTAAAATGAAAGAATTAAAACAATTCCTCAGGGAAGACTGAACACCAAAAATCTAAATAGACTTTCTCAATAAGCTAATTTTTTGTGCAAATGAAGAATAAACAGACCAAATGTTTCTCAAAATTAATTTGCAATTAAGAATCACACCTAGAGTTTTAAACAATTTGTATATTTTTAAAAAGACATTGTCAAAACAAAGTTCTGCATACTGAGGAACAGGTGTCTTTGACTTGCTTGTAATCAAACCGAGATTTGTTAGGGTTCAACTTCATGCCTCATAATTTACACCAAGCACTAATTCTAGCTATAACTATTAAGAGATTCAGCAACCGTAGATATACATTCAGGAAATGTAACTAATTTTAAGAGAGTAGCATCATCTACATATGCAAAAGCTAATTTTCTGGGCCAAACCAAGTACTTTATTATGCATATACTGTAGTCTGAAAAGTAACGGGCCAAAAACACTACCCCCAGGAACACCAGATATTACACTCCTATAATCACCAAGGTGCCCGTCAACGACTACCCTGCAATCTATTTCTTAATAATTCAATAATGACGCTAAGAAAATACCCACCTACTCCCATATGCTTATGTTTGATAACAAGGGCCTCATGATTAACACATCAAAGGTACTACTAAAATCAAGGACAATTATCCGGTTATATGGTTTTTCTAACCCCAATCAAGAGTTTTGTACAGCCATGGAAACTGTAACAAGAGCACCAGATGCTCCAGGGCCTTTGCAAAAGCCAAACTGTAACCTAGGGAAGACATGATTACCTTCAGCGTATCTACTTTGAAGTTTTATTAAAAGACAATCAAAACTTTAGATAATATGGAAGTTAAGAAAAGTGGGTGGTAATAAGTAGAGCTAGAGCTACCACTAATATTATTTAAAAAACCATTGCCAATTCTCTAACAATTAAAAAAAGAACCTCTTCTTGTGAACTTGAGAAAAATAACAGAAAACTCACTAAGAAATAAAATTTGGGTCTACATTGCTATAAGCATCAGTCTAGTAATGTATAAGCCTACACCAAATAGTGTAGATTAGAGGGTAGACCACCACTTATGTTTCTCAGTTGTACCAGAAAGTGTTTCATAAATGTGGTTATGAAGAGCATTATTACTTTTGCGACTCTCTTTTGGCCTTAGTTGCTGGAATGTCTGAAGAGGTTGCCTTACAAGACCAATATCCTTAAACAACCGGTTTTGAGGGCCGTGCATCCAAACCAAATACTACAACTAAGAGCATGGAGACTGTTCTCCGTATTCTCCAAGACAAACGGTTTCCAAAGTACTCTATAGTAGATTTTCTATTTTAAATTCCAATGTCTACTGATATGATGACAGTCATAATCGAGATTCTATATCTCTGCGAGATGGACCAGATCGCTGGCCTCCCAAGTCTGCTTACAAGTGCTCTGCTGCTTCTAAAAAAAAATACCTAAGTGCTCAAGGTTTGCCTTAGCAGGTGATGCTGCTTTTATCATCATCCAAGAGAACTTTCTTGCAGACTGGAATGGCCTGGGTTGAGTGTGAGGATGGTCTCTTCACAAGGTGCCTCTAGAAATGTTGCTGATCCTGATTATACGGGGGTCTTATAATTGAAAGTTCTCTTTCTTTGCAGATTGAGGCAAAAAACTTATCTCCCCTTTGCTGAGTAAAATATATCTGCTGAGGTATTAGCCTTGGCTTGCCATAGAGGATTATTATAGAATAAAGTCCTACCTCAATTTCACTTTGGCAAAGTTCTGGAAAAAGCCTCATAAATAAGTTTTCATAAAAGTTTTACCACAGCTGAACTGGCAATCTGATATTTCCTTCAAGAGGACATAACAGACAACATATCAAGGAGTGTCTGTCAAGCACTAAACTGTTGTCCTAAGAGACTTTGGAATAGCAGGAAAACTGTCACCCAATTGATGTATAAACACGTCTCTTCCTTTTCCTGGGAAGAAAGACTTCATTTAGCCCTTGAAGTTATGTGAATCCTTCAAAATTTTTAAGATAAACACCTAAAATAGGATTACATTCTTTGGAGAGGGTGGAATCACCTTCAGTCACATACTTCTAATGCATTCCAGACCCATCTTGACCACTTTAGCCAAGAAAAGTACTTAGTCGCCTGGCAATGTCATCCCAACCACAGTTGCCTTTATAAGGCTGTGATTGAGGAGTAAGCCCCCAGTATCTGAAACTGTCTCTGCCACCTTGTTAAAAGCAGACTTTTGCATTATTAGTAAAATTACCTTGGGTGTAAGCTAGGGGCATGCCTTAGAGAATGGTTCCTTAATACGGGAACACAATTTGGAGAGAGAAAGCATGATTTCCACATTCCACATCATAGAAGGAAACGTTGAAGCCTCAATAAAGAAAGTTGTTCAAATCAGGCTACCAAACCAAGTTAGACCCCCAAGAGTTTCTCACTAGGTCCCACACCTCAACATCCATAGCAGAAACTGATCCCAAAAGGTCCTCCTCCATCACCAAACCCAAAAGACTCAGGTCAAGAGATTTCATTCCCAATGGAATTTTCTCCTAAACTGGAAAATTCCCAGCATCTAGGCTGGAACTCAAAGGAACCAAGAGGAATGTGTGATCTCACAAGAATGGTAGGCCACAGTGGGAGTGGATGACACCTCAACTATATTGGCAATAACTAAGGTATCCACAGCAGATGCAAGCTGACCGAACCCTCGAGGAACAGTAACCTGCCCAGGGCAAACCCAAGTTTGGGGCTGAACTAATGAGTTGGCCAAACACAAGAGGAACATCCAAAGGCTGCCTCCTATGATAGACCAAAGTCTCCTCTGTAGGACCCTGGAGTAAAACAGTTTCCTCTTTAGGGTATAAATGATCCTCCAAAACAAATACTTCTGCTTGGTTTGGGGACTAGGTCCCTCACGACCCTATACCAAAAATCTCTTATTAGTGATAGGCTGATGAGATTTTGGGAGTTCCTTACTTGGTAAATACTCTGGAAAAATGAGATCTTAGCAAAACCTTTCATCCATATGGAAGAGAAAAATAGCACCCAGTATGCAGATAGGGTAATTTTTTGGATCTATAGCTCTCCCAAAGAGGCACAAGTGTGCCACCAACTAAGGTTGGCTGGGTTACTACACCAACCTGGTTACACCTAACCTTGCTTTCAGTTTTCTGCATTACAAAATTCATAATTAAGAGTATTGTATTGATTTATTGGTAGACTTGAGGAGAAAAACGCCTACCTTACCCAATCCCCAAGGAACCACACTACCACTCAACTTTTTATATATGATATCAGTAGGTTAAGAATAGGCGAACTTGATAGAAAAACTAAAACCTTAGGAGGCTAACCTATTCCACTACCTATCGAAACCCACCGACAAGTCGAAGAATAGGGAAGGAGGCCGAATAATTTCTTTTCCCTTACAACATAGCTGTCGAAACCCAAGGCTCAAAAGAGCTGATGGGTTGGAAAAGATAAACCCATGCCCCAAAAAGTTCCGAATCAAGTACTGTAGGCTAATACCAATCTTCATATATTACATAGGGAGGGGCAGGCTTCTAGGGGAGGGAGGAGGCCATCTCCACTCAAATCATATTGGTACATTCATCAATAACGTACATAAAATGAAAATAAAGAAAAACAAACTAATAAAAATGGGTAGACACTTTGTCAATTATTCATCACTCACATGGGTTAAGTATAAAAAAGACAAAAACAAAAAAAACTCCAATTGTTATGTACCACTTATAGGCTTCAAGAAAAAAATAATTCCACACCTGCTACATTCTGTAACTGACCTGAGGTTAATAACACTACAGACTTACCAATGAAGTAAAAAGCTTTGTGCAGTATATTAAATCTAAATGCTGTACTGTAGACACAAGCAACTCTAGGCTACGGTAGCCGAAAACTTACCAAAATTGAGTCGATAACTTAGGCTAACAGACCATAAAAATTCAATTTACAACTAAAAAAAGATAGAGGTGAATATTTACTTTAACCTACACACTTCCCATTACGTCATGAAAGTTGAAATTGTAATGAGGTCATACACCGGTAACCGTAAACAAATCCAGGCTATGTTAGCCTAAGATTTACCATATAGGATCCAGACTTAGATTAGGATAACAATTTAATTGAAAAAGAGAGAAAATATACTATAAAGTGAAGAGGGGACAAAAACAGAATTGTAATAAATAAATTTCTTATATCTATACTCACCTGATGTTCATATTGCTTCTTCTATAAGAGCTTGGTTTATTAGACACTTAGCCGTAAAATTTGAAATTCGTTAAATTTTCCAATTTTCTTTCACTTCAATAATTACATGCTCTTAACAAGGGAATGAAACCCTTAGCACTAAGTAGTAAAAAGCTAAGTTTGCTACGTCAATTAATCCAGTCTTCAGCTTTGAAGTCAACATCATCCATCCTCTTGATACCATGAGATAGTGAGGAGGAGGAGGGTGGGCACATATATGAACATTAGGAGAGTATAGAAAAAAGAAATTCTATTATTAAAATTCTTTTTATTTCTATAAACCTCCCCTGATAGTCATATTGCCGAGTCCAACACTGTTGGAGGTGGGGCGCAATTAAAGGAAAGTGAGAGATAATTCAAGTACAAGAAATGCAACAAGGTTTGAGGGTTACTAACCTAATCTAGGTTATCTGTCTAGAATACTTTGATAAAATGTTTAAATTATAGTTTGAAATACCTATGGGGTCTAGAGCCAAACAGTCTTCATAAGCAAACCATGGTTTTTTAAGGTATGTTTGGCGAACACCGACTATTTATACCATTCAGCAGTTGCTAAAATATTTTCCAAAGAAATTTTTTTTTTTTACAAAAATTAGGGGAGATAGCTATGCTCCTAATATTATGTACCTCCAATTTCAAGCATTTTATGAATTTATTTTTCATCTTATTTTATTTGTGCCTCTGTAACCAAACTTTTAACGCAGCATTTTTGGTTAGTGGACAATTAGGGTCACTAAGCACAAAGAACAAATTAGGGACAATACCTCTACTACCTTTTGTTTTGTCCAAATACAACTGTATGCTCTTTCTATATAAAGAAAACTATTCTCCACTGAACTGTTTTCCTCCAGTAGCAAACTCTAACTGTAAATTAATTTCTGGTTCTGAATAAAGGTAAAGACATATCATTTTGTTCCCTGAAGCCTACCTTACCAACAATGCTTGTAACTTGCTTATGTATTTAGCCAAAGCTAAAGATAACAGAAAAAAAAGAGCTTGGAGGTTGTATCCTAGGAGAGATGCTTTCCCTTGGTTTAAATCTTGCCCCTTTTGAATACTGTAAAACCACATTCAAATTCGAGAAAATTTACCTTACAACTGGAGGCTTTCCAATAACAAAAATTCTGAACACATCCACTATAATACCTGAAATAGAAAGATCTGATCCAAAATGATTCATACAGATTTCAGCATGGATCTATATCCCCTTGATGGTTGAAATAAAAAGTCTCTTGTAAAAAAGAACCGGAGATAGGCAAACTCAAATGGTTAAAACGGATTTTGACTTAGGAAAATTTTATTTTTGGGTGAGATAGCCATGTTGTCCTGATGGAAGGTCCCTTCGGCAGCTTCCTACTGTATAATATTTCTGCGAGTGATATTACAAGAGAATTACCGTCAGGTATCACGGGGTTCTAACCCCCGGGCGACTATCCTAAGATATCGTGTATAATCAGGGACGTATCCGTAGAAAACCATAGATATCTGCACCCTTAATAGACTTAACCCAGTCCAGGAAACTAAGAGGAGACGTTACATATCCTCTCCCCCAATGGTAACCCCTACATACCTGATGGCATCATTCCACATAGCAGCGTAACTACCGTGAAAGAGGCATCCTATGAGGAATCAGGGAGGGACAACGTAACGGGTGGGCCATCAGGACGACGTGGCCATCTCACCCAAAAATAGATTTTTGCTACGTCAAAATCCGTTTTTTGGGCTCAAACCATGTTGTCCTGATAGAAGTGTACCAGAGAATTACCTATGACTCGGTAGCTGGCCTCAAAGAGAGAGGTCCCGATACCGAAATGCACTTACATGATTACTCCATCAAGGCATAGGTATCACTCTCAACTATATATCCCAGAACAGTTCAGAGGTAGTATTGACAAGCATGATGGTCCGACAAGGAGGCAATAAGGACCAAAGGACTGCCCTCCACAATTGGAAAATCACCTGAGTCTAGTGTCGGGAACCCTAAGGAACCCGAAACTGAAGGAGGCATCGTAGATAAGGCGTATGGAATCAATACCCGGTAGGAGAATAAAAAATCCATTTACGTTCAGGAAGGATAATAATGAGAAGGCACACTGAAGTTATTGCCACTACGGTAATTATAAGTATAATGGTAGGGCGTAAAATTAAAAGGCATGTAACAATTTACAGCCTTTTACTCACAAGAATCAGTGCCAAGGTTAACGAGCAATCATCATTAACCGCATATGGAAAATTTTTGTACAAAGTAAATGCATCCCGTCAATACCCAGACATAAGGTAACATTAGGGGACAAATACCTGACATAAGGAACCGTAGGGAACTTATGACAAGATAAACCTGATCAATATACACATGATCACATGTACAAAAAGGGGTAATCACCCGAACAAAATGAGATATAGCTTAACTAACATTAAGACAGGTAGGCTGTAAATAAATGATTAATTGCATTTATTTCCTTTTTTCCAGGAAGCAAAAACCAACAGTTTAATCATTGCTAACAACAAGCTGGAGGATCGCCCTAGGACGCATTGTGGGCTACGTCATTACAGCGGGTTTGATAACACTTCCCGCACACCACAAACTGGCGTATCTCTTCCAATTGCTACAGATAATGCCCGAAGAAAACCCAAGTGGACTTCCAACCAGTATATGCCTGCAGTCCCTCAAAGGACATATGCTGGAAAAAGTTCAAAGAGGAAGCCACTTTTTTAGGGTTGTGACCGGATGGCATACTAGCCGGGTCTGCTGTTCGTATAAAGTATGCAATTTTTGCTCTTAACTGTTTCAAGAGACAAATCAAACCCCACTGTTTCCCTTTTTTCCCTTTTAAACAAATGACCACCCTTAAACTGCACTGTTCTTAGTAAATACACTTTTAAACACTGCATTGGACACGGGGAAGGATCACCTTGTAGGAACTATTTTCCATGGACCCCAATGTTTAGAGGGAAGTTATAACTTGGCTAGAAAAGCGGGATTAACCTCACCATTATCCACAAATTCAATGTGACCTTTGTCTCTAGAAAGCGTCACAATGTCACTAACCCGAGCACTGGAAGCCATCGCAATTAAAAGGATGACTTTCTAAATGAGATCACGAAGAGAAGACGTTTGATTGTCTATGTCCGAAGTGAATTGCAAAACTTTGTCCAAAAACCAAGAGATAAGCTTCGGTGGAGCCGACGGCCGACGCCTTGCACAAGCCTTCAGAATTTTGTTGAATAGATCCGAATTAAAGTTGACATCAAAGGTGTATAGTACAGGTCTAGTGAGGGCCGAATTGTACGACAAAATCGTGGAGGAAGCTTGACCTTAAACATGCAAAGCAAGCAGGAAACCTAAACAAAAATCCATAGTAATCAACCCTGGATTCTTGTCTTTGACGTATTTGACCCATTTCGTCCATGACGTTTCATACAGTCATGGTGGTAGACGTCTTATAGTTTCCGCAAATTCCCACTTATCACGTTGAATTTGGAACTTCTTTCTCAAAGCTAGAGCAAAAAATCACGGGATGAAGGTTGTTCATTCTCCATGATGAAGCGTAAACAATCTCCTGCTGTTCCTCCTCGGACAGAATCGGGTAGGCCACGGCACCAACTTGGGATTCAAATCCGTGACTATGTGAAACCAGTTGCTCTTTGGCCACAGAGGAGCCACCAGAGCCGCAGTCCCTTAGAACTCGTCGCAAACAGATCCCCTTGGAGGCCAAGGACTTTATCTCCCTGAAGGCGGGATGTTAACAGGTGCCAACCTTCCTTCTGAGCCAACGTAAAGACAGCTATCATTACATGGTTTATTTGAGGAGACAACCTTTGTCTGTTGATGCAATGGACTATCACCTTGCTGTCGAGGACTAGACGGATATGAATGGTCTCCTCCAAGTGTAATTACTTGAGGGACAAGAAGACTGCCATGGCCTCCAGAATATTGATATGGAATTGTTGAAATTTCTGAGGCCAACAGCCTTGCACTTTCTTGAGTGGGTTATGACCCCCCCCCCCCCCAACCATCCGACTTGAAATGCCACTACTGGAGGAGGAAAGCGCAACGGCACCGTCTGTGAAAGACTTTGGCAGTGGACCACGGTCTAAGTTGCTTGGACAAGAAGAGCTTTGGAGGCTTTCCTTTTCCAAACTCTGCTTGTATCCTTGAGTCGTACTTTGAGGACAGGGTTCATTACCGAGGTGAATTGTATATATCCTAGAACCCCCTCCTAGCATCGCCTGGTGAACATCCCCAACTTGATCAGGGACCTGTCTGACGTTGCTATTTCCTTTCTCTTGGAGGGAGGAATAGATAGGGAGTGAGACTTGAGGTTCCAACGAATCCCCAACCACTGGAATTCTTGAGCTGGGGCCAGTCTTGATTTCTTGAACTTGATCTGAAACACATGGGACTGAAGGAACCGTACAACTCGAGTGGCTGCTTTCGAGCACTCCAATGCCTAGAGAGCCCACACTAGCCAGTCGTCCAAGTACGCCTCTACTTGAAGGCCTTTCTCCCGAAGTTGTTGTACGACTGCGTTGGTAAACTTTGCGAAAATCCTCGAAGCTATGATGAGCTCGAATGGCATAGCTCTGAATACATGGCCCTTTCTCTCCGTGCTGAAACCAAGGTAGGGGGAGAAGCGTTGGCCTATCGGAAGACACCAATAAAAGTCGATAAGATCTATAGAGACGGTGAAAGCCTCCAGGGGTAGTCAGGTCCGTATCTGCAAAATAGTCAACATCCGGGACCTGTCGCACTGAACGAACAGGTTTAGACGGGACAAGACGAGAATAGTTCGAGGTATGCTCGAAACCTTCTTTGCCACGCAAATTAGACGACCTAGAAATCTCATAGATCTCGTGCAACAGATAATTCTTCTCTTCAGAAGGTCTTGTACATATTGTTCTAGATGAGGTGTTGCTTTCTGGAAGAATCTCCTGAGCTTCGGTGGCCTTTGTTTCCACTTCCAACCCAACCCGTTGGAAATAACCAGCCGTCCCCCTATCGGGAGACTTACATTGTATGTGTTGAGGACGTGAATCTCTTCCTCCTTTGCTATCTCGATGTCCACGACCCTTGGACTTACCTCCTCTGTCAGGGCGGCCTCTGCCCCCTTTCTATTTCTAGGGAAATCGAAAGGAAGACAACCCTTACTCATACCCAGGGTTGAAGGCCGGGGACTTGTTAGGGCACAGCGTAGACAGTCTGAGGAATGGCGGCATGAGGAAGAGCAAACGACTTCAGATGATAGGTCGGTTTGAAAGACCTCTTGGGTTGTGGGTCTCTCCCAGGGGTGAACTTCCTCTTCAAGGAGATCCCCACTTCTGGAAAGGGCTCTTGTGCCTTGCGGCAGCCTTATCCGTAACTTCCTTCACCATGTTCTAAGGAAACAGGTCTTTTCCCCAGATGCTAGAGGTGATGAAATGTTTCGGTTCGTGGCGGATGGTAGCTGTGGCAAGTACATGCTCTCTACAGGCCTGAAAGGAAGCATAAAAGTCCTTCATAAAGGTGGCGAGATGAGTCTTCGCCAACAAGGAAAAGACCGAGGAATCTGTCAAATTCCCAATCATCATTTCCACGAAACACTGCAGAGACATCAACGCTGACAACCTATCTCTGGCCTACAGCTCAGCCTTAAGAAGGTGTTTGGGAATCCTGGGCAGCTTTTAACTAAACTGGCGCCAGCCGCATCCTTATCAAGTTTACCCTCAGCAAAAGTAAACTGGACATCGGTCCAGTGGTCGGCATCATGTGGTAAGACAAGTGAGACCAGTTTGCACTCTTCCAAAGCTGGGAGTGTGTTACCGTCGCCGATGGCTTTCTCCACTGCTGCGTAGCTCTTCGAAACAAAGGGTAAGACCCTGTCTGGAGCAACGAAGGTGGCCAACCTCTTACCGAAGGTGTCAAGCTGTGTATTGATGCACACTGCCATCTTCATCTCTTCCACTGCCAGATGTTGGGCCATTGTGTGTTACGGGAGGATCGATTCCTTAGGGATGGTATCATCCCTCAACGGAATCCCCTCAGCTAGCCTCACGTAGCAAAAGGGGTATGCATCGATGTCAGGGTAAAAGGCCAGATCCGCTACCGGTCTGGAACCCAGCCCTTCGCCAATGTGGAGGATGCCCTCGGAGAGCACGGCATGCCTGGCATATTTCCAAGATTTTGGCTGCATGCCATAAGGTAGCCAGGAGGGCAAGACCTTATCCCTAGTAGACTCCTCTTGCTTCTTCAAGGCCTAGATCTCTTCACGTGGGGCCTTGAACATCATCAGCTGGTATTGCTAATTCCCCTCCATGAAGGCTATCATGTTAGCCATAAGTACTGGATCCATTGTAGTACTCGAGGTACTCGGGAACTGAGGGGCTCCATGAGCCCAGCAGATGGTGAGGGGAAAAAGGCAGGAACAGCTCCCGTCACGGAATAAATAATCGACACCGCAGACAGGAAGGCCGTTGTCATAGTGGGGGCTAAAGTAGAAGACACCACTGAAACCTTGATGAGCCCCAGACTTGCCTCATCCACCTCTGGCAGTTAAGAGTCATCCACCGAAGGGAGGGGTTCTTCATAAAACTCTACCGTGGTAAGAAGAGCCTATTCCTTACCCGGGAAGAAAGAGGAGACTGTAGACATCCTCTCGGAGCCTAGACTCATAGCACCCAACACTTTGTCAGCCTGTAGCTGGACCGTTGGGAGGGGTTTGGGCTTAAGGTAGCCCAAAACCAAATCAGGTGCCGTCTTTGGGGAAGAGGATATCCTTCCACTCGTTAGAGGGGAGGTAAAGGGCCTGCGGATCTAAAGTCTTCTTGAACCCTCTTACCCAGGTGCGAAGGGACCACGGGAAGAACACGCGGTCGTCATCGGAGGGATCTGTCGAGACCCATCCAGAGTGAAGTAGGTCTTTACAATCACTGCAATCCTGATGGTCCCAGTACGAGACTGGACCCTTCATCCTATGACACTTCACATGTGTGCGGCAAGTATCGGGACAGCAAGGATGCCTCACGGTCCTGGCACAAATATGCACTCTCCAGTGCATCTCCGTCAGCAAGGAGAAAAAAATTTAAATGAGTACTACATCCTCTAACAGTCGCCAAAAGCTGAAAGAAATGGGTTATTAATAGTCCATGCTGACAATTGAGGGAATAGTAATCCCCGAATTGTGTAAACGCAGTTGGTGAGAAAGGAGGAGATAAAGTAAGAAATGTCCATTCCCCTATTGAACGACGTTAAATTGGATTAAATAGCCTCCTTAGAGTCAGTTGCTATAGGCCCAAAGAGGGGGGGGGGTGCTCATGGAAAGAACCATCGCTCCTATATCTCGGCAGAGAAATGGCCAATTAGAAGGCAACGGAACAAGTATACTTAATAGTTTAAGCAATCGACACATGGATTAATGAGCAAGAGTCTATAGCAACCTGAGGACTATAATAACAGGTTGATAACTTCAATTAGGGAAGGCCCTGGCTTGGGAACTAACCTATAGAGTTATCACCCATCTATCAAATCCACACCCTCAGAGGGAAATGGACAAATTGATAGGAAACCAATAACCATATCTAGTGGTTATTTCCATGCCGAGCCTAGAAGACCTTTCATAAACGGAGTTCCCAGGCCCAGCATACATAAAGAAGCCTCAAATGTTGAAGGAGTAAGGCCTTTATATTGATCTGCAGTTGAATTCACATACAGTCAGTAGAGAACCCACCATAGATTAGGTAAGGCGGTCTCCGATAAAAAGGACAGAAAGACATGTGCCCTATAGGTACCAGCAGCCCGTCACGGACAATGGCGCCTAGGGGCGGCAGAGATAACCGGCAAGGGTTTCCGCAGAAAACACCTGGCCAAAGGTGAAGGCCGTAAGTAGCGACGTATTGCCAGTACAGATACTATAGGAGAATAAAGTGTGTTGATAGGTGGCGAGAAAGCCGTTAGGTACCGGCACTGCCGTCAGTCTGACAGCGTACCCCCTCAAGGAAAAACATGCTGACGGCCATGGAAGGTCAGATCCCAGATGGAACCAACCCCCCACAAACAACCAATGCAAATACACAGCAGCATAATGATAAAATTCATACAATGTCAGCCCCGGAAAGGCTAGGATATAAAGAGAGGTGATGGCACGAAGTAGTTATACCAATGCACCATATGAGCATTCCCTAAACAATCCCCAGGACAGAAGCGACAGCAAGGAAGTCAGGCTCAGAAAGAAATCTGGATTCAATCCGAGGGTTATCCCAACAAGGAAGAGACACTCTAGACAGAGACACTCTAGGCCGCCGCACCCTGAATCCCAGAAAAGGTTAGAAAGACTCTAAAACAAATGCCATGGCGTCAGTGATGGCGAAGCCAGTATAAATAAATATTGGATGTCGCAGGTCGATCGAGAAATCTTAGAGGCTTGGAGGTAACGGCAGTGCAGGTAAGTCAGTGCACCGACAACTTGAGATCGCCCTTCACAAAGTGGAGCGCCAATGGACTGCGTAACAGCAGCGAAGTTAGGTCGGCGCGTCGACAAGATGAGATCCCCCTTCGCAAAGGGGAGCTCAAATGGACTGTGCAGTCCTAGCATGAGAGATCACAAGCGAATGCAATATGGCGAACCAACGGATTTGCCGACGAGGGCTAGGCTAAGCCTAATAGAGGATGCCGCAGGTTGATCGAGAAATCCCAGAAGCTAGGAGGCGAAAAAACCGGCGGATCGAAGGCAGGCGGGCATGGGGGCTCAGTAAACTAGTATAACCGAGGTAAAAACCCTATAAGGGTAAAATGGCCACTGCCAACGAGTCGTAAGAAAGACCTGATCGCCATCGGCGAGCCCGTCTCCAACTACTGTAAAACTTTACCACTCTCTAAGCTAGCCTAGCCGGAACCGACACGCACAAAACTAAAACTTGAACTACATTAATGCATGGTAAATGTATTCACAAAACAGAGCCCAAGGCATCGTGATGCTAAAATAAGGCTAGCTAACGTGATACTAATGAAATAAGACTAAGTGAACGCGAAGTAAAAGGGCGGTCGGGTACGCAACATGATGCCCAATGGCTAGCTGGACTCGGAGCGCCTGGCTCCCTCATCGCCTAAAAAGTTAAATAACCACTCCCCGAGGGGATCTAGAACAGTTACAGCTAAATCAAACTGTAAAATAAGAAGGTACTCACTTTAGACAACGAAGAGGAAGCCATCATGCGAGGAATTACTCCAAAAATGCTGAAAAAGGCACACTCGAAAAACTACGTATAAGTAGGAACGCTGCGAACAAAGGAATGAAGTCATCAGGTACGTACGGGGTGTGGGGGGGATATGTAATGGCTCCTCACCTTTCCTTTCCCCCTAGTTTCCTAGACTGGGTTAGGTCTATTAGGGGTGCAGATATCTATGGTCATCTACGGATACGTCCCTGATTATACATGATATCTTAGGATAGTCGTTCCGGGGGTTAGAACCCCAGGATACCTGATGGTAATTCTCTTGTAATATCACTCGCAGAAATATTATGCAGTAGGAAGCTGCCAAAGGGACCTTCCATCAGGACGACATGGCTTGAGCCCAAAATATGTTGATTTTTAGCACCTTGGAGCTCCCCAGGGAGCACTATAAAATTAATGTAAAATGTAAATGTGTATGGAAAAAATAAGTTTTGTTTTATAAGCACATCATTGGGAATGCACTTTTTGAGGCAGATAATCTTGGGAAGGAGGGGGAAACAACATTCTCACATATGGGGAGGGTGCAAGGGGACGAACAAAGTTGAAAACTGTTGGTCTAGAAGGAATTGAAAACCCATGGTTTCTGAGAATATGGTAAATAGTCTCCATGCAGTCAACTGTAACACAGATGGGTTTGGGTATAGGCCTACCACCTTTGATGTTAGTTGTTTGAATATACAGATTCAGTATGGTCCGACAATAGGGGGCCACAGATCTGTGAACCATTCCCTATGTGGGCAGAAAGGGGCTTTAAAGATCATCCTGTTATTCAAAGAGCCCCTAGACTTATTTAGCATCTACCAAATCATAGCAACATCCAGACATAACCAGTCTTGTAACAGAGCATCAACCTTCCAAGCTAAGGGATCAGGCACAGGGTTTAAAAAAACTTTAAACTTTTTGAAAAATCAACAAATGCAGAGACCATTCGTTTGGTAAAATCTGATTATTCCTGCTCAATTGTTCTGACAGTACATTTGATTTCCACAGAACGAACTGCAGAATTAAAGTGATTCCTCTCAGGATCTTCCATAACAGTTTGTCTGCTATTCAAAACAGGAAAGGCAATATTGTAGCCCCTGGATTCCTGATGTAAGAAAGTGCCGTTGTATTGTCCGAAAACACTAACACTGTCTCACTAGTGGTTCCTGACTTTGAAGTCTTGAAAACTGCAAGTAACTCTAGACAACTGATGTGTAACTTTATTTCCCACCTATGTACTCCATTCCCCAAGGTATGTAAACAGTCTTAAGTTGCTCCCCATCCTTCCTGTGGCACATCTAGGAACAGGGATAGGTCTGTTATTTTCAACTCTAAAAGACTGCTTGTGAATGGCAACTGTGATTGTCCCACCAACTCAATCAGAGAAGTTGATTTACCATTGGTGAGATAGATATATCTAAATTGATTGAGTTATTGAAATGTGACTTTAGATGAAATAAAAAAAACCTAATTTTCTCACAGCCCAGAGGGACTAACTTCTCTTAGGAGGCCATGGTTCCTAGAAGCTTCATCCACATTTGCACCTGCATCTTTCAATGTTTTGAACCTTTGTAGCAAAGGAACAAAAGACTCAATCCTCTTCTCCAACACAAAAAATCTGAAAATTGTTGCTATTATCAATCCTCAATATAGAATTGTCCGAGTTGAATGCTGAAGGGACCTCTTGACAATGACATAGATCCCTAGTCAACCCAAGAACCTGAGTAACAAAGCTTGTTGAACTTGAATTTTCAACAATGAATAAAATGAATAGCTGAAAAATAGCCTATCATCAAAATACAAAAAAACTCGTAGTCCCAATATGCTTAATCATTTTGTGATGGGGGCCATAATTCTAACACACTAAAAACATAGGTACTTCAACCGTTACACTTTCGATCCGTTGGCAAACTGAAGATATTTCCTTGAATTTAAAAGAATCAGAATGTGAAAATATGCACCAAGAATATCCAGTCTCATTGTTTGATCATTCCTACCATAGAGGGTGTTCCCATGGAGAACTTTGTAACCACTGCACTGTGAACTTGTTGAGTGCTGAGACATGTAGAACTGGCCTCCACATTCCTGAACTTTTTTGGGACATGAATAACCTGTTGCAGTACCCGGGTAATGGTTTAAGATCTTTTCTATCACATCCTTCTCAGAGAGAAAGAGAGAGAGAGAGAGAAATCTAGTTCATTAGACATAACGTTTATTCGTTCGTCTGTCATTCCACGTTGTGTACTAAGAGGGCAGTCGGGTAAGCGACATGGCTCCCAATGGCTAGCTGGACTTGTAGCGCATGATTCTCTCATCACCTAAAAAGCTAAATAACCACTCCCCGAGGGGATCTAAAACTGTGAAAGCTAATTCAAACTGTAAAAGAAGAGGGTACTCAACTTAGACAACGAAGAGGAAACCATCACGCGTGGAATTACTCCAAAAAAGCTGAAATAAGCCCACTCGACAAAACTACTTGTGAAGTAGGACGCTGCGAACAAAGGAATGACGTCATCAGTGACGTATAGCACCAGGAGGGGAGAGGATATGTAACGGCTCTTCACCTATCCTTCTCCCTAGATTCCTAGACTGGGTTAAGTCTGTTAGGGGTGCAGATATCTATGGTTATCTACGGATACGTCCCTGATTATACACGATATCTTAGGATAGTCGTTCCGGGGGTTAGAACCCCGTGATACCTGACGGAAATTCTCTTGTAATATCACTCGCAGAAATATTATACAGTAGGAAGCTGCCGGAGGGACCTTTCATCAGGACGACATGGCTTGAGCCCAAAAATTAAAAAAATGACAATAGGCTAACTTTAACTTGTAAAATCAAAGAACAACACTAATATGAAATATATAGGACATGAAGATATTTTGTAGAAATGATAGTTGAGAAAAAAAGGAATAAGAAAAAGATATCTCACGTTTGAACAATTACATTACTGGGTCTCATTGTGGGTGAGACTTATAGTCAGTGGCTTTCTCTATGATTTGAACACTATGACAACATAGGAAAACAATAAAATAGACCTTACATAACCATGAATAAGGGCTAATATCGCAAGTAATTCGGTTGGTGGTGAGCAGAGATGTGAATACACTAAAATAGACCTTACATAATCAAGAATAAGGACTAGAATCGCAAGTATTTTGGTTAGTGGCAGGATGCTATGTGCTGGTCCCAATGTCTCCAAGTTGGGGGGGGGGGTTGATGGGGGTTGTGGTTGAGTAATGCCTCAGGTAAGGAATGTTTCCATTGGCTAGAGAGAGAGGGGTGATTATTGTATGGTAACAAAATAGCTCTTATATAATCATTACATATTCAGATATAAAGGCTAGAATACCATAAACTTTGTTGGTTGGCTCAGGGCAGGAGGTGGAGGGGCTAATATTAGGGAGAGGAGATTTTTGAATGCAATTTCCCGAGTAATAACTGAGTATGATTTACAACCATGTGCTATACTCTTTCGTAGCTTAGCTTGTAATAGTAATAATAAATATAATAATAAATATAATAATAATAATGACGACAACATATGTATTACCAGGCATGTTTTGACGTATCCCGACGTCACCGTAACGAAGGGGTTTATATTTGTTTATAAAACATCTAGATCACATATGATTTTCAAGTGGGCCAGCCACTTTTTGCCCTATTTTGCATCAGTTACTTAATCACACTGGTAAGTATAGTAGGAATCACCATTTTTAACCTACATAAAATTGCTTACTGGTATAGAAGGATAGGTGAATATTCTCGAAAATTTCAAGATATCAATGTTTAAGAAATGAAGACATACAGTGTGAAAACTTGAGGAGGCATTGGATATGAAGAATGGATAAGCCTCTGTGAAATAACTCTATTGACATATTTCTGAAAGACTGAATAGCAATGCTTGGTTAAGAGTGGAATGGACAAGATCTACCATATGATTGAGAAAACTCAGCATGACCTATTTAAAATGAGGACAAAAACAAAAATGCTTATAAACTATTAATGCATATCTTTCATGTCTTGTACCTTGAAGGTTTATGAAAAGGTATACAGTATTAGCAGTGATTGCTAAGGCGGGTCAAGTTCATCTTTGGTGAATGGCAAAATCAAAAATTTTAAGTAATTTTTATTTTTCCTAACATACTTACCGAGAACTACTTTCTTAGGAGTTACCTGTAATCTCCTCTCTACCGACCAGAGTTTTGTGTAGTATACCCTAAACCCGTTTTCTATGGAGGGCTAACCCGGGAGTAAGAGAACGTGCCCCGAGGGTAGCCTTTGCGCTAAGTCGAGGTCCTCTTGGGTCGTGAGCGCCAGTAAGTTCCTCGGATGTTGCAAAAATTCCTTGCAAGGGCAGAGAGGCACTCGGGGAAGGTAGGGAGGGCCATTACCCGAAAGTAGTTCTCGGTAAGTATGTTAGGAAAAATTAAAATTACTTAAAATTTTTGATTTGTTCCAACACGAATACTTACCTCGAACTACTTTCTTAGGAGACTTACACTTTAGGAGGTGGGAGTGCCTTCCTGACCTTCAGACCCAGCAAGCGGACGCCAAGAGGCCTAGATATTAATTAGGTCTTAAAACAAAAACACACTGGGAAAACGGACGATAGGGTAACTACACAAAGAGCTCACGTTAGTGTCTAAGTACTCACCCTTTGAAACCTAGATATTAATTAGGTCTTAAAACAAAAACACACTGGGAAAACGGACGATAGGGTAACTACACAAAGAGCTCACGTTAGTGTCTAAGTACTCACCCTTTGAAAAACTTCTTCTGATGTTGAGTCCAGTAATGCAGTTGCAGAGACGTGTTCTCCAATGGTTACAAGAGTGGTTATCTCCGATAGGGATAGGAAACGGGGATTAGGGTGAAAGGTAACGAACCTGTGTCTCCTGGTTTTGCTATCCACGATTGAGCCTGGGGCTTTACCGTTAAATCACTTGGACCGCGGAGATGACTGTTCCAATGGAGAACCCGTCTAAGGACCTTCTTGAGTAGTCCTTGAGGTAATGGGCAGTAAAGGTTGACTGGTTCGACCAGGTACCCGCACGAAGGATCTGACCCACTGCCATGTTTTTCTCAAAGGCTAAGGAAGTGCTCAGACCTCTGATGTCATGGGGTTTGGGAGTGCCTGGCAAGGCCAGTCCCTCCTCCTTGTAGGCCCTGGCAATAACTTGTCTCAACCAGAAGGAAATGGTATTCTTCGATACCTGTTTCTTAGTAACACCTGTGGAGACGAAAAGGCTCTTGATGCCTGGCCGGAGATGTGCAGTCCTTTCAAGGTATTTTCTAATGGCACGGACAGGGCATAACCTCAAGTCCTCAGGATTCCCAGTCCTAGGAATAGCTGGCAGAGAGAAACCTTCGAATTTTGGGTCCCAGACAGCTGGGTTCTGGGTTTTCGCCACAAACGAAGGAACGAACTTGAAAGAAATCTCTTTCCACCCCTTCGAATGAGACGTGTCATAAGACAGCCCATGGATCTCCCCTACCCTTTTCGCAGAAGCCAAGGCCAGTAAAAAGACTGTCTTGAGAGTGAGATCCCTGTCTACAATATCCTTCATTGGCTCGAAGGGGGGGCTACTTAACATCTTCAGGACCCTAGCTAAGTCCCACTGAGGCACCCTAACTGCTTGCGGGGGGCAGGACTGTTCAAAACTCCTGACAAGCATAGAGATGTGTCTAGAGGAACCCAGGTCGATGCCCTTCAGAAGGAAGACTTGACCCAAGGCTGCTCGTACTCCTTTTATAGCTGGGATTGACATCCCTATCTCGTCCCTGAGATATACCAGAAAGTCTGCTATGTCTGGGACCGAGGCTTTGAGGGGCTTTATGCGCTTCGAAGTGCACCACTTCGTGAAAGAGGCCCACTTCGCTTGGTAGACCGCTGCCAACGACCTTCTCAGGTATCGCGACATCCTCTTAGCTGTTCCTGCTGAATATCCTTCCTTCTTCAGGAGCCGCTCGATAGTCTCCAGGCGTGAAGGCGTAGAGACTGTGGGTTATCGTGGAACCTGAGAAAGTGTGGCTGTTGTAAAAGATCTGACCTGTCGGGGAGTGGCCACGGAGGATGGCTCGCCAGGTCTTTTAGGTCTGCGAACCACTCTCTCTCCGGCCACCAGGGCGCTACCAAAGTCATCCTTAAGTTTCGGGCAGCCCTTACCCTGTTGAGTACCTGCCTGATCAACGTGAAGGGGGGAAAAGCGTACACGTCTAGGTTGTCCCACTTGTGCTGAAAGGCATCCTCCAAGGTTGCCCTTGGGTCTGGGACAGGAGAACAATACACAGGAAGTTGCGCGTTCAGTTTGGTTGCAAAGAGGTCCATCACTGGGGAACCCCAACATTGAATGATGAGCTTGGCTACTTCTGGAAGGAGGGACCATTCTGTCCCTACTATCTGACCCATCCTGCTGAGACCGTCGGCTAGAACGTTCTTTTTCCCGGGGATGAACCTTGCCAATAACACAACCTGGTTCGCTTCTGCCCAATCTAGGATCTCTAGGGCGAGATCGCACAATTCCCTTGATTTCAAGCCTCCTTGCTTCTTTATGTACACTACCACTGTGGCATTGTCGCACATCAATGCCACAGTGTTTCCCCTTAGTAGATCGACGAAGTGCAGGCAAGCTTTCTGGACTGCCTTCAACTCTAGGACATTGATGTGTAGGTCCTTCTCCCCGTCCATCCAGGTTCCTCTCGCCGTCCCGTTAAGGAGATGGGCTCCCCATCCCTGGTTGGAGGCG
The DNA here is from genome assembly GCF_036898095.1 of Palaemon carinicauda. Taxonomy (NCBI): domain Eukaryota; kingdom Metazoa; phylum Arthropoda; class Malacostraca; order Decapoda; family Palaemonidae; genus Palaemon; species Palaemon carinicauda. Next base: position 40,263,568 of record NC_090732.1, on the reverse strand, counting down.
TCTGTGAATAGAAGTAACTCGGGAGGGTCGGTCGCGAAGGGCATCCCCTTGAGCGAGTTCGACCGGCAATGCCACCATTCCAGGGAGGGTATTGTGTTTGGTAGGACTGGGATTAATTTCTGGTGCGAGTCCAGTTGGCTCCAGAAGTTCTTCAGGTTCCATTGGACGGCTCTGAGTCTGAGTCTCCCATGGGGAACCAGTTTTTCCAACGATACCAGATGACCTATTAGTCTTTGCCAGTCCTTCGCCCTCCTGGGTTGCCCCGACAGGAACGGACGAAGGATCTTCATCAGATTGCTTATCCTCTCCTCCGATGGAAAAGCTTTCACTAGTAGGGAATCCAGTGTCATCCCCAAATAGGTCATTCTGGTGGAGGGAGATAGGTTCGATTTTTCTGGGTTGATCATGATACCCAGACCCTTGCAAAACTGGAGAAGTTTCATACCTTGCTCCTTCAAAACGTCCTTCGAGGAGGAAAGAAGCAACCAGTCGTCCAGGTACCGAATGAGGCGAATGCCTCGCTCGTGAGCCCACACCGAGACTGTCGTGAAGACTCTCGTGAATACCTGGGGAGCTGTCGACAATCCGAAGCAAAGGGTCTTGAATTGCAGGATCTGGGTACCCCCATTTCACCCGGAGAAACTTCCGACTTGAGGGGTGGACCGGAATTTGGAAGTAAGCGTCCTTGAGGTCTATGGTCATCATAGTCTTTCTCTCTCAAGGACAGCAGGACCAACTTCGGAGTGTCCATTTTGAACTCTGTCTTTCTTACAAACTTGTTGAGAGCCGACAGATCTATCACCGGTCTCCACCCCCCCGTCGCCTTTTCTACCAGGAACAGGCGGCTGTAGAAACCTGGCCCTGGGTGCAGGATCTCCTCCATGGCGCCCTTTTCCAACATGGTGGACACCTCTTCTTGAAGGGCAGCCCTCTTCAACGGGTCCTTAGGTACCAACTACTCCGACAGGCTGGCCGGAATTAGAGGGGGAGGTTCTGCTAAGAACGGTAACCTGTAACCCTCTTTCAGTACGGACACTGTCCAGGGCTCTGCTCCGTGAGCCTTCCATGCTTGCCAATGTAGTCTGAGGCATCCCCCAACCTGAGGCTTGGGCAGGAGTAGGGGGGCCTCCCACTCTACCTCCTCCAGGAGGAGCGGCCTGAACGGCCTCTCCTGGAGGCAGAATAACCGGTCCTAAACGAGGCCGACGCTGCTGGGGCTCCTCTACGGGGGGGCTGAGGCGCTGAGGCCCACGAGGAAGAAGGGGCTTCTCTCCTCGTCAGGCTAGGCGGGGCCTGAGAAGCCGAGGAACCGTCTGAGGCTGACCTCTTGTAGGGGGGCCTCCTTACCGGTGGAGGCCTGGGCGCGTTTACTTCTTTTCTCTTAGCCACCTTCTCCATGATCTCCTCTAACTCCTTCAAAGGGAACAAGGAGTCACCCCACACAGGAAGGCTCCTCATGGCCCTCGCCTCTCTGTCTGGGACCTTCCGGGAAAGCTTCGCCAGGATGGTGTCCCTTTTGCAAAGAACCCAATTCGCTGACAGGGCGAGGGACTGGTAGGTGAGGAACTTAAGGGTCTTGCCCCCGGAGATGATAAGCTCCCTCAGGAGGCTTTGCTGTTCTGGGTCCGTCAGGTCATATGTTGCTTGCACACCTACTAGTGTGGAAGCCCACCAGTCCAACCAAGAGGAGACGTGAACTAGGTCTTTAGACATCTCCTCCATCATCGCAGCCTCCGATTGTGAAAAACAAATCGGGGCTGAAGAGGCTCTGTCCTCCGAGGCACCCTGTCCCAGAATGTCGAGAGCAGGTTCCACTTTGCAGGCTCCCGGTCGTTGTCCCTCTGGCACATAAACCCTGCTCTGTGTTTTGAGCCCTTGGGGCAACTTCGAAGAGCTCTGCGTCTTGGGAGCTTCGGCATTGCCTGCTACCACTCTATCGACGTGCGCTCGGCCCAGGACGAGATCTCGGGCCACAGGAAGTGCCAGGGAGGATTTTTGTTGGACAGGTGCTTGCATCAAACGGGTAAGGCTGGACCTCCAGTAGTCCTCATCGGTAGCAACTGGCTCTTCAATTCTGTGATGCCTCCTGATCAGGCTTATAACTTTCCGATAGGCCGAGTCCTCGGTCGGGGAACCTTCCCTACCGTCGGCCGAACCCTCGACCTGATCCCGGGGAGCCGGGTCACCGGGCACTCCCACCGGGCGCCTTGGTTCTGGCACAACAGGCCCTCCCCTGCGGAGGTACTGGTCTTCCCCGGCGGAGACCTCCGTACCAGGTAGGGGGGTTAGATCTGGCATCGCCGAGCCGGCGAGGACTACCGTCCGATCATGCTCTCTGGGGGACGAGGACGCGGATCCCGTGGGCTGACCCGACGGCGGGAACCGTTCCTTAAAGTCCGAGGGCCGCACCAGATGGGCTGATTCGGCCAGGCTGCCCGTAAGGAAGCACGGTTACCCCCGCTGGGCGGGGTGAACCGGAAGCTTCGCGGTCTTACGCCTGCCTGCAGAGGCCTTCTCGCATTTCTCCCTGCGGCAGCACGGTTCCCCCCGCTGGGCGGGGTGAACCGGAAGCTTCGCGGTCTTACGCCTGCCTGCAGAGGCCTTCTCGCATTTCTCCCAGCGAGGGTCATACCTACGTCTGGAGGATGGTTTCCGTGGCGAGAAATCCCTGGATCGCCGGTCTGGGGAACACTGTAACTCTGACTTACGGGGAACGAATACCCAATCACCATCGGGGGACCTACTCCTCCTGTGTTTCCTCCGTGGAGAGCGGGACCGTCTCCTGCTGAACCTCGAACGGGATCTTGAGCGGGAACGCCTGCTCCTGGACCGCTCCCTCCGGCGCCGATGTCTCCTCCTGGCTTCTTCTTCTGAAGAGAATGACGCCCCACCATCCGAAGAGCCCGATTGACACCGCACCACCCGCACGGCGGGCAGAAGCGGGGCCGCGGAGGGCTTTGCGACTCGTTGCGTACCCGAGGTAGAGGGTTGCAGGAAGGTTTCTGGAACCGTCGTCAGAGGAGCTGGGAATGAGGGTTGGCGCCCAACACTAGGGAACCAAGTATCCAGGCCCTCTTCCATCCGCATAGGGGACCTACCTGGCGTTTTAGGGAGCTTCCACCCGAAGGAATCACTTACTGTGGAATCTAACTTACCCTGGGTGTCGCCGCCTGCCGAAGAACCTAAAACACAGGCCCACGAAGGGGGCGAAGAAACAGGAACAACATTACTACACCATAAGGGGTCATCGGAGGAAACGTGCCCCCCAAGCACAAGGGCCGAGTCTCCAGAACCCCCCGACACAGCACTACCAGGCTCCCCACTAGCCCGAGAAGGCCCCGCAGCTCCCACTTCACACACACCAGACTCCTGGGGAAGAACCCCCGGCTCTTTCCCCGCAACGGACTTACCTCGTCCCCTACTCTGGGTAGGGGAAGGAGAGACAGAAGCCCCGTCGGACCGTCCACTGGATGACGGTAGCGGCGAAGATACGCTAGATTTTCTGGGCGAACGTTTCGACGACTTCTTTTTCTTTGTGCCGGATCGCACCCACTGAATCTCACTCCAACCAACACACTCAAAGCACGTATCCGAAGGAGAGCACATCTTGCCCCTACAGGAAGAGCAAAGGGAGTGAGGATCCACTTCAGGTTTGGAGAGGAACGCTCCACACGATTTTCCGGCTCTAGGCCCAGGACAACGGCGGATTTGCTCCATAGCGCACAATCACAAGACACAGGAACGCAGGGAATCAAAGGGATACACTTGGGAAGCACAAGGAAGGGTAGTGAACGCACAGGAACACAAGGGATAAGCACAAAGTTACCACGCGGTAAACACGCGGGACACACGAGGCGGACACAAAAGGTCGAGAGACGAGAGCGACGTGGTATCACGTCGCGACCAGAGAACTTACTGGCGCTCACGACCCAAGCGGACCTCAACCTAGCGCAAAGGCTACCCTCGGGGCACGTTCTCTTACTCCCGGGTTAGCCCTCCATAGAAAACGGGTTTAGGGTATACTACACAAAACTCTGGTCAGTACAGAGGAGATTACAGGTAACTCCTAAGAAAGTAGTTCGAGGTAAGTATTCGTGTTGGAACAAACAGCTTTAAACATTAAAGATGATGAACCTTTAATATTATCTTTAATCCTAAAAAAAGGAATGAAAAAGCTAGGAATGATTTATATTACTGTACATGTGAAAAATATTTGATATGCCTGAAAAATTGGGAGAAATTTGCAACACCTACCTATATACTGAATGCAGAGCAAAGAATTTCTTATTTCTTAATGTATGAGCAATGGAGGTCAAAACTCGCCTCTTTGACATGCTGCTTTCATTCATTTTGTTTGGTCTTTCCCCTTCTAGATGTGCAATGTCTTGAATTTCATCTATTTTGCTCAACTTTTCAGTTCTCCTTAAGACCAAATCCTTAGGGAGAGCCGTAAGTCTCTCAAAATGTGACACAGTGGTCTTTTTAAACTACTAAATGGTAATAAAAAGAGCTCATACTACCGCATTAATCTTACTAAGTAATCTTCAAATCAAGTAAATGTTAGGCGTTAAAATCTTATTTGGAAAGCCCCAAGCTTACTATATTTTTTGCATATGCTCATGCAAAAATAGCAAGAAAATGTCCTTCATAATACCTTGCAAGAGTGAAATGACATCTTGGCATCAAAACAGGATGGAAATCAGCAAAGAAAAAGGATTTCAGATACTTGGGGATGTTTGGTGGTGATAAAGATACTGAACTGAAAACCACCTATATATTCAAATAATAACCTTCACCTGCTACATCCAATAATGAGAAGACAGGAATATACCATGGAAGGCAAAAACAATAATATGTACCTCTATAAGATCAATCCTGTCTTTTGACCATATGTCCTGTACTCTTGCATCAAAAACTAGAGCCAATTACAAACAGCTGAAATAAAAGTTTTTACATTAATAAAATGTGTTGAGACTGGGTACATAATGAAATGATGAGATCAGGGGAGAAACTTGAGAGCAATGTTTGGAATTTTATCGAGGTCAGTCATGATAGTTTATTTATATGAACATAATACAAAGGTTTAATATTCTATGAGGTTCTAGACATGGAAAACCAATCATAAGGTTGCTAAGATAGAAATTAAGCTTGTAAATAGGAATGTGGCAAAAGTTAAATCAAAACTGACAATAATGGGAGTTAGGCTCTAAAGATTTATAAGAATTTTACCTTATCTATTGCCTGAAGAGAAATCAAAATATTCCATTCCTTCAAGTTATTCCTGTTCAACAAGGTTTAAATAGTAAAACCCATAATGCAGCTAATTATGGATACTATCAATGCTGTATGCTTCTCTAGCTGTATAATTTGTAACATAGATTATCTAAAAAAATATCAATAAAATTGGTTTTGATAAATATTTTTGAATCACATGGTTAACATCTACAATAGGTGAGCTTCTCGGCCCTAAAATAAAAATATAAATTTCTAACTCAATCATTGTACAGTATATCTACCCTCCAAGGACCATTCAGCACAGTATCGTGATTCATACCGAGGTGCATGAAATCACCCACAAGAGCCCTCGTCCTCATACTATCAAACCTGTTAAAAGACCAGTACCTCAAATCTGACACATTACTCCTAGAGGGAAGGAAGGGTATTGGATTTATGAATTTGGGCTTCAAGGCTTGGCACCAGGGCCTAGGAAGCCATTCCACACCTAAGTAGAACTGGGGTCTGGGAAGAAATTTCACATCTAAGTAAGAGTTAGGCAAAACTTTGCAACTATACCATGAACTAAGAGAGGTTGAACACCAAGATGGAAGAAAGGAAAAAAAAAAAAAAAGAGGTACAGTACAATAGGTTTAAAAAGTGAACGTAGCTAGAAGACAAAATGACACCAAAAGACCTTTCAAGTAATGTCTACAGAGCACTGCTTGTGGTGAATTGACAGCATTAGTCCCAAATTGGGAGAGTATGGAGAGGTCTTCTGTTCATTTCAATGAAGCTTACCAGTCATCTGGGTGACTACCACACTTCTTCGGTGATGGAAAGTGGCAATAATTAATATTTACAACTTTAAAAAACATCAAACTTCTTAATTCCAATAACATTACATACTTGCATTCTTCATAGAATGAATTAAAAAGTAAACATTGCCTGTTTTTGGTCATACAACTTGTTAGGAATCAACAACATAAGACAAATTTGGAAGTAATTTGTATTTTTCCCAACTATACAGACTGGAGTTCTTTACCAAGTAGACATGATTCAGCATGAAGCTGGTCTGGCCATAAAAACTTTTTTGCAAGGTGCGAAGGAACCTATCTTAGTTACTGGGGGTTTTACCTATCACCCTGCTCACACACTCAACGTGACCACTCTTCACTTTTGATTGTAAGCAAAACTTCTAGGGGGAAGGTGATGGTGGGACAAGTATGTCTAATGAACTTCAAGGTTGTATAGTCAGAAAAAATACAAATTACCTCTAAATTGTTTATTTGTTCCTTCCAAAATACAAACCTTCACTCTTTACCTAGGAGACTCACCTCAAGGTGGGTGGAAATCTTAATCCAATTACCTGGAAACCATGCCCCTGGGGTACAAATCTGGATTGGATCAAGTGTGGGAAGAATATCCTGATACCTCGTGAACCCTTAGCCTGTCAATGCCAAAGAGTTGATGGCCCATGCAACCATGGTGAGTGGAAACTCAATCAGTGACTTACTGACTGTTACTAATCCTGCAAGGGAACTAAGGTAGCTAAACCACTTGCTGAGCAGCCACCACAGCTCCTAGATTAAACGTAAACGTATCTAGGGTCCTGTGGGTTACGTCATCCAGGTAGTGGGGAGTGAAGGTGGTTTGCATTTTCCACACACACGTGTGACGAGTCTTATCCATGTGTGTAACGAAAGAGGATTCATCATTTTAAACTGCAAATTACTTTTAAAAAAATTACTCCTTAGATGGAAAAAGCCTAAAAAGGGACTAAAGTTATCGTCATCTCCAAATATTAAATGCCCTTAAATGGAAAATGTAATTGACCTTTCCCATGAAATTCTAAAACTATCCCATTTTATTTCTCTTTAATATTGTAAACACGTCCCTGTTAAGGATGAAACATTCTAGCGTTAAATGGTAACATGCCAGTCTCTTTGATCTCCCAGTTCTATCTGATACATTGCCAATGAGAAAAATATAAAGATTAGATTAAATAAAAATTTAAGAACATCTGAAACCATCTCCCTAAGCAAAAATCATGTTGCTTAAAGGTGATTACTATAGCGAGAGGAGGAACATAAGAACCCAGGTTACCTACTCTATCTTCTACATCGCAATCTACTGTAAACAGTAAAGTATGTCTAATAGAGCGACTATATATGGAGAACAGCAAAGGTTTACCCGCAGAAGGATCTAAAGTAGTTAAAGAATTAAGACTACCCAGCAGACTTGCCTCCTACAAGCAAAGGCTCACTGACCTTCTAAGAACCACAAAGGACTTTAAATAAGTTAAGATCTAAAATTGAATTTTAATAACATTTTATTTCTATACTCACCTGATGTCCATATTGTTTTTCCTAAGGCTCAGTTTATTAATGTTTGGGCCCCTTTTTTGGAGAAAAAAAAAAAATTTGTTTCCTTTCAAAAAGATACATGGCCCCTTAAGTAAGGAAATAACCTAACAATTAATGGTAAGTTGCATGCTAAGAGTTTCCCATTCTTCAGTTTAGAAGTCAAAAGTAGTAACCATTCCATGACATAAACCAGTGAGGAGCAGGTAGACATATATATATGAATATCAGGTGAGTACAGTATAGAAATAAAAAAAAAATATTAAAATTCTGATTATCTCTATGAACCCAACTAGAATTCTAGTAAATAGCACTAAATTTTAATAGGAGCATTTAAAAAAAAAATAAAAATTTCCGTGATATTTCACATATATACTCACACTTTTTGTCTATATTCTCAGAAAATCATTTTAGAAAAATTTGCAATAGTTTTGGATATAAAACCAAAACATATACCTACTATCATTGAGAACATTGCCTTTTTTCGTAAAATGTAACGGTAACTTCAGTTTATCGGTAGTAATTTCAATTTAGCTACACAAAAAAGAATATCTAATTGCAGTATATGGCAACACTATGTTTCGACAATAGCGTACAGGTGCATAAGTGAAGGAATTATATAATTAACTGCCAGTAGCAGCTCAGAACTTGACGTTTCAAGGCATATAATTCCAATCGTCCCTGTGTTTTGAATATCTTTTCCTTTCGCAGGTATTTATTTTATTTCTCTTGGGTTTGAATACATCTTTGTTCATAGGAAATAATGCTAAGACCAAGAAAATGTATGCAACATCTGCTTTCCCTAGGAAAAAGAAAGAAGATGAAGGTAAAAAAGAAACTAGGACAAGAAGAGAGAAGAGAGGGTAACCACGTCCTTGACCTACTTACAATCATACTTTGAGCTTTGTTAGGATTCAACTTCATACCCCATAATTTGCATCATGCACTAATTTTAGCTAGATATCTATTAAGGGATTCAGCAACCTCAGATCTACATTCATGAGATAGAATTGATGCAAAGAGAGTAGCATAATCTGCACATGCAACAATCTTGTTTTCTTGGCCACGTCATTTGTATATAGTATGAAAAGTAATGGGCCAAGAACAATACCCTGAGGAACACCAGATATCACATTCCTATACTCACTATGCTGCCCATCAACAACTCCTCTTTGTGATCTAATACTTAAAAATTCACATATAGTAACAATACAACTGACACAAATATGATTTAACATATTAAATTTGTCATAAAACCCTTAAAATGTAAAACAAGCAATATGGAAAAACAAGCAAAAAATATCATCCTAAAACTTTGGAGGCTGATTTCTCAAAACTCAAGCAAAAAATATCATCCTAAAACTTTGGAGGCTGATTTCTCAAAACTATACTTATTGACCTTCAAATGGAAACACAGACCTAACAAATTAACCTATTTAAATTATACATACATACATATACCAAGGCACTTCCCCCAATTTTGGGGATAGCCAACATCAAACAATGAAACAAAAAAGGGGACCTCTTCTCTCTACATTACTCTCAGCCTGACAAGGGACTCAACCGAGTTCGGCTGGTACTGCTAGGGTGCCACAGCCCACCCTCCCCCGTTATCCACCACAGATGAATCTTCATAACACTGAATCCCCTACTACTGCTACCTCCGTGGTCATCCAAGGCACCGGAGGAAGCAGCATGGCCTACCGGAACTGCATCACAATCACTCGTCATTCATTCCTATTTCTAGCACGCTCTCTTACCTCTCACATTTATCCTCCTGTCACCAAAAAGCAAATGTATGCTAAATAAATTGTCTCATTAACTATATAGTTTTTCTTATTTTGTTTCCAAAAAAGGTTGTGATTAATTTTCCCAAGAAATTAAAGATTTAAAAAAAAAATAAAAAATATTGTAGAAAAGTAAGAGAAAAAAAATGCTATATTACTTCATTCTAATACATAACTGTCAACCACATTAATTTCAGCTCCTAGGTAGCAATAGTTATGGAGGAGTTATTATTGAAATACTGGCATTTCTGCTATATATAAATCATTCCATTCTTAAAGGTTCAAACTGATTCATGGAAAAAAAAAATTAATAGAAATTTTTTTTTCAAAGGCTCCCCTTAAAAAATTGTAATATAGGGCTGTATATTATTTTTCTAATTATATTTCTAACATTGTAAAGAATAATCTACAAATTAATTGGATTAAAAATTTCAGAAGGCCACTGTACGACCTAGAGGGCCAGTAATCTTGATAAGAAAATCTGCTTTCTCTAAAATAACTAACCTCCAATTGGTACATTATTGAACTATCTAAAATTCTTTCCAAAAACAAATTCCTTGTAAAAATTATAAATTAAGATTTGTAAGTTTAATCCTGATGTCTACAACCTTATCTTCAAGGTTTATATAAGATTTGGATCAAAACTTGGTGAGTTTCTGAACTCAAACCTTCAACCAAAAAGGACACTGCCCTTGGACAAAGAACAAATTTACATTCTAATCTCAAATAGTCAATAAGGGACACTACCTGTAGAAAGTCTCTACTCAACAGGGAGCATTATTCTCAGATGAAATACAACCGCTTGTAATAAAGGAAAATGCTATGCAGTTACTATATTGTACAAATAGTTTAGCACTGAATAGTTTACATGTGTTAGCTATGAAGTTGGGCCATTCTGTTTTGCGCGGTCGGTTTGAAAACGTCGGGCCACAAGAGTACTTATCACAAAAATGTGACTTTTTATTGAACATGTTATACGGTTTTCTCCATTGTGAATGACCGAATCTGCTATATCGAGGCCCCTGTATTATCCTAATTTTTGTCTTGCTGACCTAGAAAATCCTCTAAAATGATAACAACAGACTCCCTTTAGTTTACTTCAAACAGATACATTTCTGCCAGCATTAAGCAAGGGACTTCCATCGACAGTAGAGGTACTAGCACTTATAATAATGGTGCTGAGGAAAAGTCAAGATGTACTAGTGTGTGAGCCTACATTAAACCAGGCTTATTGTCATCCAAAATATGATTCAACCATTCAGCTTTTTCTGAAGCTTTAAAAGATTTTAAAAGATTTATTTAAAAATTAATTTCCTTTTTCACAGGAACCATGTGACATTTCACACAATTAACAGATATATAGTGGTTGAACGTAAAGAGCCAACTTCAATGAGTCGAGGGATATTAGGATCTAGTGTACCTTTCAAAAGCCAGTATAGTAAAAAGCAAGCCTGAGCACAGAAAAGTGAGGGTTTCGCAATAGAATGGCCTGAAGTAACTTGAGTGTGAGGCTCATCTTCAGGCAATCGACTTTGTCCGCAATGAATAACCCCAGAACCCTTACTGAATGGAGCACTAGAACTGCTTGGCAAAACTTGAATTAGCATAGGGTTCAAAACAGGGCAGGTTAGGCTAGTATACACTGACTTTGCCCAAAGAATAACTGGTCTCCTTAAGCTCCCACAAATGAGGTAATACTATGCTCACTACTATTAAAACTTGAAAACACATTGGTAGTTAAAAGCATTATGATGATCCTCCTCCTCACCATAATCAACTAGACTAGTTTTCCTTGGATTTCCCAAACAACTTTATTTTCATTTTACGTTCAGTTCTTACCACAGTTAGCTACCATCTGAAGATACATCTACATAAGAGGAATAGTAAGCAATTACATTCTTCACAACAATTATCTAAATTACAATATTTTGGCACAAGACAGAGAATGAGGATCATTGATCTCCCAGTAATAATGCCCTTAAACAACTCTCACAGGAAATGCTAAAAAATCCAGGAGACATCTCCTTATTATCACTAATAACCTGAATCACGAAAATCATCTAATCTGAAGGTGGTACACATCGATACAATTTAATGCCTGGTTGACGATAAGACTGAAAAGACAAAGGGACTACAGTGTTCCTAATCAGAGGCTACTACCAATAATTGTCAGATTATCTCAATAGTGTACTTGAGACCTAGGCATATTGAAAGGAAAGAAGAAAAAAAATCATTTTATGGTATAAGCTGATATTAAACGAGAAAGATGCATAATGAATATCAGGAAAGTTTCATAAAAATATGGAACCAAAATTTGTTCTGAAAGATTTGATTTTCTTAAATTTACACTTCCTTAATATAGTTGGTTGCAGATTTAGCCCGTACATATGCTGGCATAGGCTCTTGCTTCTGAGCTGCACATCAGAGACAAAGTTTGATCTTGGAGAGTTTGAAAGGGTATGGACCAGGCCCCAAAATAAAGGCTATTACAGAAAGGCAGCCTTTAACTTTGAATATGAAAAGGCTTTATAGGGCCTGCTGTGGACACTGAGGTCAAATCAATAGCTAGACTGACATGGCACAAGAGTTATGGGCAGTGACTTGTCATCAATATAAATAAATCCGTTTTTATCCTAAAACATTGCCATTTCTTTCTAATGCCGACCATAGCAACCTGACCAAGCGGGAGTTGCGGACTAATTTAAATAATATTACATTTATTACCTAACAACACATCATCAGAAAAGTTACACTAGGCAATATAATTGAATATGTTAGGGTAGTAGAAATATTTGTAACCAATAAAGGAGTAGATAAGAAGGATATTTCACCGAATAACAAAATTGCAGGAGTGGAATCAGATATTCAAATTAAAATTGCATAAAATTAATGATTTCATACTTTATATCAAATTGTGACTTTGGCCCTGCAATTTCAGACCCTTCGTCTAAATTCCCACTAGTACTTAAACAGTAAGCTCTATTTCCCAACCTGCCTCTACAATGGTAGAGGCTGACAAAACAACAATTACTAAGGAAAAAACTGCATGAGGAGGAGGACTTGAGTATGTCTCACGAACAGCAGAGTGGGGCTTCATTCCACTAGTGGTGATATGATACAGTCCTGGATGGTCCATAAATGAAGAGGACATTGAGGAAGTTCTGATATTTATTTTAAGGTTAAGAAGGTCATACTTTGTAGACCATTAGCCATGTGAATCATAGGTAAGCTTCATCAAAACCTAATCCTGAAAAGGGCTTTTTTAACACGACTGTATGTTGTATGTCTCACACTATAAAATAACCAACTATGATAAACATATGTGCTAGAGCCATAATGTTTACAGTAAAGTTTCAACTTGTTACTACTTATGATACACAATTTCAATTAAATCATGATTAAGGAAATATTTTAAAAGAGAAAGAAATTCTATGTCCCCATCAATATTCATTCGAGTACAGTATACAAGTTGCAGCCCTATGTAAATAACTCCACATGACAAAGGAATAGAATTTTATCCTACAGAGGCTCACCTACATGAATTTGCTTGAATTGGAGACGAGAATTTGAGCAAGATATACTGTACAAGAGACAGTTAAATGTGTGTTGCAAAAGGGACAACAGTACATCACAATCAATATGGGGAGTATTACTTGTATAAAGTACAGGTAGTTTACCCTTGACATGTTACATATATTTTTTTTTCTAATAGAGCTTTTAAATAATGGGTAAAGATCAGAGCAATACTACATTAAGAAGTTGTATAGTTAGGTGGGAAGATTATTATTGTATAATCAAGTAGTTTAACCAGACCACTGCATTAATAAAGAAAATTTACCCGAATAGGGCTGGCCCGAAGGGTTTGTCTTTGATAATCTAAATATTTAAATTTACATTCTAAATGATAATTTGCAGACCAGTTAAAGATGAAAAATCTAAAGGTACAAAATCCAAATTGAGTTGAAACTTCATGACACTGCTCCAGTTGGTAAACCATCCTGTTAAGTGACTGCACCTTAACTCTCCTTCTGGAGCTAATCATGCTCAGTTTATATCTAGTGGGAATCAATGTACTTTAGAGGATATGTTTGCTTGAAGTGAAAGGACACTGGTATTTTTATTGTATTTCTTAATGATTTAATTATTTAGTTCTGGACAAATGAAAGTAATCAAAACCTTTTAAAGTTTACCTGAAAAGATATTTGGTACTGGTCGAATAAAATCTTTCAGAACTTCTAGTTAAGATTTAACAAAATCTTCTGACTTTATGCTCTTATAATAAAGGCCAAACTTTTTGCACAAACTTCAGACAGCTATTTTAGCAACTTATCCCTGATCCTCCTGCTCTACCTATCCTATGCCCTCTCTACGCACTTATATATTTATAGTGTTGCAAATGGTCCTAAATTATTTCCTTTGGACTTTTCTAATATATATATATATATATATATATATATAATATATATATATATATATATATATATATATATATATATATATATATATTACTTTTCTAATATATATATATATATATATATATATATATATATATATATATATATATATATATATATATATATATATATTACTTTTCTAATATATATATATATAATATATATATTACTTTTCTAATATATATATATATATATATATATATATATATATATATATATATATACAGTGATACCTCGGTAGTCGAACGACTCTATACTCGAACAATTCGGAGTTCGACCAAAATTTTCGAGAAATTTTTGCTGCGGTGCTCGACCAAAAATTCGGTACTCGACCAGCCGAACACGTGACGACCGCATGGGCTTTGTGATGATCGCGCCATCTCGGCCACTCTCGCTTGTTCGGGAAGCATCAGTTCTCTCGAGAGCGTCACTCAGACAACGCGCGATCAGCATTCGTTGTGATTTAGTGATTTTCAGTGCTTTTAATTGCTTTTTTAGCTTTCATAATGAGTCCCAAGAAAGTAATGAGTGTTAAGGGGAAGGAGAAGAGGAAAACAGTGCGAACAACGATCGAGTTGAAGAAGGAAATTATAGCGAAATATGAGAATGGTGTACGAGTGTCCGATTTAGCGGTAGAATACGGAATGGCGAAGTCGACCATTTCTACGTTTTTAAAGCATAAAGAAATGATTAAGAAGGCGAATGTTGCAACGGGAGTTACGGCGGTAACTAAGCAAAGGCCACAAATGATTGAGGAGATGGAAAAGTTGCTTTTAATATTTATTAAAGAAAAACAGTTGGCCGGGGAAAGTGTTAGTGAAGCGTTCATTTGTGAAAAAGCGTTGCATATCTATGAAGAATTAGTGAAGAAAAGTCCGAGTACCAGTGAAAGTGATTCATTTACATTTAAAGCGAGCAGGGGTTGGTTTGAAAAGTTTCGTAATAGAACAGGTATTCATCGTGTTACTAGGCATGGGGAGGCAGCTAGTTCGGATCAAATTGCAGCCGATAAATACGTGGGGGAATTCGATCGGTACATAAATGAACAAAATTTGATCGCACAACAAGTCTTTAATTGTGATGAGACTGGGTTATTTTGGAAGAAAATGCCAGCCAATACGTACATTACCAAGGACGAGACGAAGATGCCAGGTCACAAGCCAATGAAAGATAGGCTAACATTGTTGCTGTGTGCAAATGCAAGTGGCGATTGCAAGATCAAACCCTTGTTAGTGTACCACTCGGACAACCCCCGGGTGTTCAAACGAAATAATATTTGTAAAAGTGCACTACCAGTTATGTGGCGCTCGAACACTAAATCTTGGGTCACAAGACAATTCTTTACTGAGTGGATAAACGAAGTGTTTGCCCCCCAGGTTAAGGCTTACCTCATTGAAAAGAGCTTGCCAATGAAATGTCTTCTGGTTATGGACAATGCTCCTGCACATCCTCCAGGTCTCGAGGATGACTTGAAAGAAGAATACAGCTTTATCAAAATCAAATTCTTGCCCCCCAATACTACTCCCATACTCCAGCCCATGGACCAACAGGTCATTTCAAACTTCAAAAAACTCTATACCAAGGCCCTTTTCAGAAAGTGTTTTGAAGTGACCAGTGACACGAAGTTGACCCTAAAGGAATTCTGGAAGGAACACTTCAGCATCCTCAACTCTGTTAACATGATTGACCAAGCTTGGCGAGGTGTGACCTATAGGACATTGAACTCTGCCTGGCGTAAGCTGTGGCCATCATGTGTCACAGAGAGGGAGTTTGAAGGTTTCCAACCAGAGGCGGGTCCAAGCACTGCTACCCCTGTAATTTCTGATGACACTGATGTCGTTGAGGAAATTGTTGTCATGGGCAGGAGTTTGGGGCTTGAGGTCGACAAGGATGATATTGATGAGCTTGTAGAAAGCCATTCTACCGAGTTGACTGTGGAGGAATTGTTGCACCTGCAACAACAACAGCAGCAGGATCTGATTGTGGAGCAGGAATCTTCAGAAGAGGATGAGGTAAGGGAGGATGTTCCAAGTTCTCTCATCAATGAAATTTGTTCCAAGTGGGCAGATGTGCAGGCTTTTGCTGAAAAATACCACCCAGAAATTGCAGTAGCAAACCGGGCAGTGCATATGTTTAATGATAGTGTCATGTATCATTTTCGAAGAATACTGCAGAGGAGGAAGAAACAATTAACAATAGACCAGTTTTTCACAAAAGAAAAGAAAGCTGCTACATCAAAGCCTGTTTCTCCTCCAAAGAAGAGACAAAGAAGAGAAGAAACCCCTGAAATAGATCTGCCCACCCTTTCATTGGAGAGAGAAACAACTCCTGAAGGAGAACTACCCCGCCACATCATGGAAGGGGACTCTCCTTCCAAGCAGTAACCTCCCCCTTCCATCCTCTCCACATCCATCCCTGTATGCCATCGAACCGCTGCTCAAAGGTATGTTCACTACAGTACAGAAAATGGTTTAAAATTGTTTTATTTTAGTACAGTAAATGGTTTAAAATTGTTTTATAGGATTTTCTGACCAATTTCATACACATTTAGATAATTATTGTTGTTTAGGTACACGTTTTATTAATATTTTGGGCCTGTTCGAGTGCTTGGGAACGGAATAGAATATATACCATTATTTCTTATGGGGAAAAAAAATTCGGTACTCGAACAAATCGGAGGTCGAACACGGATCTCGAACGGATTATGGTCGAGTACCGAGGTATCACTGTATATATATATATATATAATGTAATATATAAACATATAAATAAAAATATATATGCATATATCTAGACATATATATATATATATATATATATATATATATATATATATATATATATATATATATATATATATATATCTTTGGTGTTCAAAACTCACAAAAAGGTCTATAAACAGGAAATCCCACAAAGTCAGGATCTCTGTTGTTATTTGTAGACATAAAGAACTTTCTGCCCCAAAGATCTGTATCTTATAGCACAGTTTGCCCACAACCATTTTCTTCCCAGGAATGAACTGAGCTAAGAGGGATATTGAGTTGGCCTTTACCCCCTTAGAGAGTCCTCATCGCTATTTGACATAGATGGAGGTACAGTGTTCTTTCCTGCTCGCTGATAAAGGACACTATGGACGTGTTGTCATTCTTCAATACCATCAGGTGTCCTTTGAAAAGAGGGCAAAATTCTTTAAGAGCCAGCCAGGCTGCCTTCAACTCCAAATTGTTAATGTAAACTTGTCGGTCTTCCTCCGACCAAGTTCCTGATACCATATGAGGACCTAGGTGAGGTACCCATCCTTGCTTGAACGGATCTGTAAACACATGAAACTCCAAAGGAGAATTTGAAAGCTGATTTCCCCTTTAAATATTTGACTCAAAGTACGATTGTAAGCAAAGTCAAACACAATGGCTAATCAGCATCAAGGTCCTTGCATGAAATCTTAAATTTTAGGCAACTCATTTAAAATTTGAGGTGCAATTTTTGTTTGCAAATTTACTTCTGAGAAACATTATCACTTTCTTCCTCCATTACACAGAAAATTATGTCAACTAATCGCTTTCATTTCAGAAATTTATTTTGAACTTAATAATTTTTCTCTTCCAGTGTCTGTGTTTGATTGCTGTCATCATTCTGGTTATGCAGACAAGCCCTAGAGTATTGTCGATGACTTGTGGTACTTTAATGAGTAGCATTGATGTTGATCCTCGTTTAGTTTGCTGGTCCAGGAGAGGTCATGTATGCACAGAGGCCTCACCGTGTAATGAGTATAGCAAGTCGCCATCCTTGCAGTGAGTGAAGTTCGGCAAGAGGAAGAAGAATAAGCAGAACACAAAAATACAGATGTGAGCACAGCATGGCGAAACACAAACCACCTTTAACTGAAAACAATTGTGATTTAGTGAGCGATGCAAGCTCTACCACTACATAGCAGCATCCTAGCAAACTAGATGAAATTGATAACCTTTTCACCCAGGTTTAAAATTCTCTCTCTTTGAGTCCTTGCATATCTCTTTTAAAAAGGAAAATTTAAGCTTTTTGCTATTTTTCTCATGGGAAGAAGTTTCTTTCATCATAATAGATCAGGATTTGCTCATTGCACAGTATGTCTTTGAAACTGTTATTTTGGGCTTAGTTCAAACTCCTACTTCTTTCTTATTTATTGAAGGATTTCTTTAAATCATTGGAAAGAGAATTTTATATTATAAAAGTTGTACATGAGAGTTTGATATTCAGTTTTTTATGTACATATTATTAGCGGTAAAAATATATCACCAATGAGGTTCATAAGGACAATTCTTCATATTCACATATGGTGAATCCCTTCCCTGAAATCCTTCCCCTCACACTCTTCCATACAGGTACAAATCTCTCCCTCTATCTTAGTGAGCATCAGCAAGGAAATTTGGGTTACCTTCAACATTCCTACTCTTTGATTTCCTATTTTGTCCAGAGCCTTTACGTTTCAAAGCTTACAAGGAATGCCTCTCTCTCTCGGTTTATCATAAGTTTAATATTTGAAGCAATTATATTCCTAAATCCCATACTAAACATTCTATATCTATATACGAAGTTCATGTTAGGTAAAATTTTTATGCTCAAAGTTTTTTTTCATAATCATAAACTTTACAACTTACTATAGCAATGGTGCAACCATAATTCCTTTCAAGTTCTACCAAGCAACCTGACATAGTACGTGGTCCAGCATTATCATAGAAAATTGAATTGAGCATATGAACGTCTAACGTTATCAAACGAGAACATGATGGAAATTCTATGACTATTTTTTCCCCCTAACTTTATAAAAAAAAAAAGCAGCTTTAAATCACTTCGGAAAGTGAATGATCTCCTAATCCACAAACAGTGTTTCAAGTTTTTATTCGCCTTTTTGCGATACTACCTTCTTTGACATTTAAGGCATTTTGCAACATAAAACTCGAAACCATAAATAAATAATGCAAAATCGCATATGCTGACAATATATATCTAGCATGACGTAATGCTCTTCTTTATTTACACAAGAATAGCGAGGAAAATATATCATCAGTTTTGTCTTCTGGGCAAATATAACAGTTTTGGCCTATTTAGTTATCATTTCTGACACTTTATGCATCTTTCAGCATAATCATAACACAAAAATTATGAATATATAAATGTGCACACAAATGAATAGGACAAATCTATTTGACTGGCAATGGGTGGCTGTTTTTTCATTTAACAAGATTAGTTTAAAGGCTTAAAGGCCGCTCATGAATGGCAGAGGCAAGGGACAGTGACATTGCCATATCCTGCAGGACAAGGCCCTAGAGACTGACCATATACATATAATCAGTGCCCAAGCTCCCTCTTCATCCAAGCTAGGACCAAGGAGGGCCAGGAAATGGCTGCTGATGACTCAGCAGATAGACCTATAGGCTCCCCAAACAACACCCCCCCTCCTTAGCTCACAAGGATGGTGAGGTTGTAGTGACCAAAGGAACTAACGAGTTTGTGCGGGACTTGACACCAGTCTGGTGTTCACCAGTCAGTGACGTTACCGCATCGGCCACCACAACCCTCAACAACAAATTCTTGTCTTTTTTTTCTGCGACATATTTTACACTCTTGGTTCATGTAATTATAACTTCTGCAAAATCATAGCATATAAATTATGAATATAAACGTACTGTACACACAAATGAATAGGACAATCATATACGACTGGCAATGGGTGACGGCGTTTATACAAGGTTAGCGACGCTGTTTACTTATGATTAGATACAATATATTTGTTGGTTTTTTTCCAGATACATTTCACACTTTTGCTTTTTATAGTTATCATTTCTGACACTATGCATATTCTAGCATAATGCTGATGAAGAAATAATATACATATAAACGAGCAGATAATGATATAAGCAAAATAAAAATATTTTTGCTTGTTATTCCGTGTAAATATTTGAGAAAATGTAGAGTATGATTTTAAAAATGTCAGAGAATATGATAAAATTTTATAAAAAAATTAACTAGGAAAAACATATCTTCAATTCTTCAAAAAGAATACAAAAATATGTTACTAAGTTGGAAAAGAAATACATACAGGATTTTGACACTTACCTACATATAGACAAAAGAAATTTTTGCCATGAGGAAATTTCTTCTTTAATAACACAATTTGAAATAATAAATACAGACATTATACTAACCTAAAATGCATTAAACTGAAATTTGAGAATTTCAACCCTAGGGCGAGTCGCAGCCCTTAATCAGCTGATGTGTTAAACATATTGGTAGTCTCGATTATCTTGCAAACATAAACAATGGAAAAGACAGTCTTTTTATTCATTTATACTAAATAAAACTTTATCAAAATCCTGTTCCTTTTGATTACAGGTGTACCTTTTTATCACAAGAAATGGACATAGTTTGGACAACTGCATAGCCTGGCTGAGCAGTACATAAAAGGGTAAGTATACAAAGAAAAGAGAAATGAATTTTGAAGTAATTTGTATTTTTCCTAACTATACAAACCTGAGTTCTTAACTATGGATATATATTTTCGGCGTAGCTGGAATCTAGCCATAAACTTTTACGAGATGTGTCAACAACTCTCCGCAATTTAACAGGGATAGTGGGGAGTAGACCGACCACCCCGCTTACACTCTCGCCCGATGAGATCCCTCACTTTTTTATTGCAGACAGGAGTTCTTGGGGGATAGGTATGAGTAACGAACTCAGGTTTGTATGGTTAGGAAAAGTAAATATTACTTCCAAATTTGTCATTTGTTCCTACACAAATACAAACCTTTTGTTCATTATGATGGAGACTCGCCCTTAGGTGGGTGAAAGCAATCATGGTGAATGAGTAGAAAGCAAGCACTGTCACTTGACCAGGTAGGAGTAAGGAGTGATATCTCACACCCTCAAACTTAAACCTAGACATTGCTCAACTCTCCCTTGCAAGGAAATTGCTGACGTAAAATATATCATTTCACACTATAAAAGAAAAAATGGTTCTCACCTGCAGTTGGAGGTAGGCCAGCTTACAGTGTCCACCGTATGCTGTACTTCAAGAGATGGGAAGAACGAAAAACAAAGCCAGACATTCTATTCATTCATCCCAAACTCATACTGGGTAACACATGTCCTCTACCAACTGCTACTAGGCCTGTAAGGGAGCTGAGGTAGCTAAACCACTTGTTGATTGGTCACCACAGAACCCATATTAAAGGTATCTAGGTTCCTATTTTTTATGTCTTGCAAGTAATGGGCGGTGACGGTCGTTTGCCTTCACTAAACACTCGTTTGAGGTACCTGCAGCTAAGAGAAGCTTCTTTTTAAGGCTAAGGATGTACTTACACTCCTAATGCCATGAGCTCTGGGTTCTCTTCTCTGAATAGAAGAATCAATGATGTGCAATTGAGATAACACCTCAGTGCTCTCAAAAAACTTAATAACAGCTCATCCGGTTCACCAGTTACATTCCAAAGACTCCAAATCTAAAAGGGCCCAACCATACAGTACGCTATAGCCTGATTATGAGTCATGGCAATAAACTCAGAGACAAAGCTGGGTGTTATTTGCCCTCATCCCCTTGAATAGACAATGACATAGGATTGGCCCTGCAATTCACAGTCCCAATCATATACTTGATTCAGCGTTTCATAAAAAGAGCTCCTCTCAGGGAGTGTAGTACTTTCACTATGTTCCTGGGAGGTGGTCTAACTTCTGACTGGGGCACGCAAGCTAAAAATTCCATAAGAGTAAAGACAGTTCTGTTGAGGAGGAAATGTTAATTACATTCAGTCTAAAGACAAGGCTCAAGGCTGAGTGGTAGCCTTTCAACCGAGACTGAGCAGTTTTTCCTTGAGGTACAACAAAAACTCGGCTATCAAGGGGATAGTGGAGAGAGAGACCTCTTCCACAACACTAACCACAGAAAATAGCCCACTTCCACTAGTAGACAGCAATAGACCTCTGTCTGAGATATTCAGACATCCGATTCACCACTGCATGCAAAAAGCCTCTCTGGGAGAGGCGATGCTGAATAACCCCCCAGCATCAAGTCGCAGGGAAGAGACTGCTCAGTGGAAACCCTCTGCATGTGATTCCTGAAACAAGTTGTAAAGGGGTGGCAACTCCTTCGCTATTTTTGTCAACAGAAGATAGAAGGCCTGGAAACCATTCACCTTGCTGCCACAGTGGAGGTATCAGGGTTAATGACAGATCTTGCGAGGCCCTTACCTTGCTGAGGAGTCTCATTACATAGAAGAGGGGAACGAATAGACATCCATGTTGTTCCACAGATGTTGAAAGACCTCCGGGAAGGCTGCCTGTAGGTGTCTGGTACTGGAGAACAGTACACTGGAAGCTTCCACTTGAGAGACGTTACGAACAGGTCTATAATGCCTATCTGGGGATGTAAAGACAACTCAGTACCGTACCAACTACAGCATGGTCATCAAAAATGTATGATCGAATTATGTAATTCCACTTTTCTGTGGTCATTGGTTCTCAAACATAGCTTGTCTGTATTTTCCAAGCTTTGAAGTTAAAGTCTGCGAGTCAAGAGCCAAAAAAACTTATAAAAACTATTATCTGTTAAAGTATTGGTAGGCTAGCATTGGCCTAGGTATGACAAATAATGCTAATTGTAACAAAACCATATTTACCTTACATAATATTGGCATAATTTCATATTAAATGGCCTGAGGAAAAATTCCATATCAACATTGAAATCAACTTTCTATCTATGCAGTCCAGGTGAAAAAATGTAAACATCAAGTTGGGATTGTGTTCTCCGCAAACTTTATCTTTCTCTCACCTTTTGATAATATCAATGGTAGCGTTGATGATTGTATTGACAGCATTGAACGTTCTAGGGGCAGTACAATCGTTTTATTACTTGGCTGCTTGTATAACTTTTAATTCAAAATTATAGTCTAGTACTTTATTTTTTGCTGGTGGTTCCATGAATGATGTGGGTAGAAGTTGATATAAAATAAAACTGACTTATAATTGAAGTTAAGAAAAATATTTTGGAAAAGGAATGTAATTATCTTTTGTGGCAGTTTAGAATCATCATAAATTATAATAGTAACCAGTAGTAGTTTGTTATTGTTGACTAAACGCAAACAAAATGGCTTTCCTGATTTGCATAGCGAGTATGAATTTTTATGGATAAGGTACGTAAAATATTTGTAATAACATATTTATTAAAAGCTCTTAGTATCATTAGTTATCACTTTCGTGTGTAAATGCATTTGTTGTTCGTTATGATCAGCGATGTAACGTAAACAAACTAATGGTTTCAGTCTAAGGCAGCATGTTTAGGAAAATCATAATATAAAATCACCTTTAGTTAATTTATTTTGAAGTTCTAACGAAAAAGTAGGTAAAAAAAAAAAACATTAGCAATAACAAATCATTCCATAATCCTTAGTTAATAAGATAACTGTTGCAGCAAAAGCTAAACTATACACTGATGTGTAAAGGCATTCTTCATAATTGGCGTTGAAAAGTAAACAAAACAATAGTTCCTGTTTTAGGTGACATGTTCAGGAACAGCATGATATAAAACAGCATTCATTTAGTAAATTTTGCATTTCAAATGATACAACAAAAGCTAGCTTATACACTGATGGTTTTGTAATTAACCCGTCATGTTATACAACAGATATGAAATAACGGATTTTGACGTAGGAAAAATATATTTTTGGGCTGGAGCCATGTCGTCCTGATGGAAGTTATTTCCGGCAGCTTTCTACTACATAATATTTCTGCGAGTGATATTACAAGAGAATTACCGTCAGGTATCACGGGCTTCTAACCACGGGAACGACTATCCTAAGATATCGTGTATAATCGGAGACGTATCCAAAGATAACCATAGATATCTGCACCCAAAACAGACTTAACCCAGTCTAGGAATCTAAGGAGGATGATAGGTTAAAATTTGCCCTAATTTTTGGTCGTCTTATACGTAGAAATATATGGTGTAATTTTAAATTTTTAAAAGTTATTAAACCTTTCAGTATTGCTATGAATGTGTACATGTTTTACTATACAGTAAGAAAGAGAAGCAACATATACGTCTACGTAATATTTTGTTCCCAACCAACCAAAGCAGTTTTTATACAGTAGGAGGGATTTAAGGTAAGGTATTGTTTACCAAAGTGTTGCTGATGCTCCAACCACCATTCATTGGGACCAAAAAATTTCTGATGGACGTTGTGACGTCATCTTCATATGAGATATGGGGAGGGATTTCTAGAATATTTAGCCAGTGTTCCTCAGGCAGTCATTCTTGAAGAATTAGTGTAGTTTTATGAGTAAATATTGTGAAATTGATTTCTAAACAATTTTCTAATTTTTTTTTATCCCATTTCACATATTAGTTTTGTACATGAGTAATGATAGTGCTCCTAAATTAGCACATATTAGTTTTGTACACGAGTAATGATAGTGCTCCTAAATTAGGGTCTGAGTACCTGCCAGATAGCTCAAATAAGGATTAGTGATAGTGATGATAATTACTTATTTTATTACTGTATGATACTATTATTTTTGACATCACAATATTATAATTGGCAAGTGAATGTTGATATTGACTATCAAAAGGGGTTCTCAAGCAATATGCTGATGCAGATTGCAGTGCAACAGAGCAGTAGCAAAGGGGTTAAAACGTTAAAACCTTTCTAATGTTTATTTATTGATGATAATTTTATAATATAAAGAAATACAGTATAATAAACAGACAGTAATGAAAATTAGTAAAAAATTTTTACTAGGTAGGTTGTCATTTGCCTTGGCCTTAATTAAATTATTCCCATTGTGTATCCAAATCTGCAATTTTCTTGTTCTGCGAGGCCATAAGTAGACCAAATTCTCGCATGATTGGGCCCTATACTGTATCTGAGTCTTCCCGCTCAGTTTGTCCACTAAGATGTTCTCTATGCCTGGAATAGTAAACAAAGCTGACAGGCAGACCAAATTCTTTTCCATCCATGATCATGAAGTTACACGATCTGACAGCCTGTCTGACTGTTTCTGCTGTCTCCATCTTGAATGGAGTCTGTCGGACAAACTCATTCAGAGCTGAGAGATCAATGACTGGTCTCCAGCCTCCAGATGCCTTCTCTAAAGAAAGAGTCGACCCGTTGATAACCTCTTGTAGAGCGCCCTTTTCCAACATGGTCTAGACTTCTGCCTTAAGATGAGTCCTTACCTAATCCCTTTGCAAAGGAATACATCATCACTGGATGCAAAGTGAGAGGAGGGAGTGTGTGAATGGAATGTGGTACCCTGCTCAGAGGATTGAAACTATCCAAGGTTCAGCCCAGAGGATTTCCATACAAGGTTCAGCCAGAGGACTTCCATCCAAAGTTCTGGCCCCAGGATTTCCCATATCTGCCAACCTGCACTTCAGGCATAGCCCCACCGGGTAGCGCAGGAGGATTTCCCTTCCCCTAGTGAGAGCGCCCCTGTTCACAACCTCTGCCCTTGCCCCGTTGCCATGAAAAGGTTGCTTTGGTTTTGCCTTCTTTGCATTGGACCACTTAAAAGCCTCACCCTTCTTCTTGGGTGCCTGGCGCTGCACAGGAGAAGACCTCAGTGCAGAAGGGAGGAGGGCAAGATGTCACCACCCTATGGGGGATGAATCTTGACCTGTCTTCCTCTAGTGCTCCGCATTAATGTCTTCTGAGCAAAGCAGGGCAATGGCCTCTGAATTTTGAAATGACAGTTGTGTCTTTTCAATATCCAATTTGCCAACTCACTGATTGTGCTATGACTGAACTCAACATCCCTCCCTTCTGAAAGCAGGATGGTTTTAAATTATTTCTTTACAAACCTCCCTTCGGAATGCAGGACAGTCAAAGAATTTCTTTTCATCTGGAACCAACAAATTCTCATTGTCAGTCAGATAACCAACTGAGCAAGCCAGTAGTCAATCAATGAAGAGGCTTGCAAAGTTGCCTTAGCAATCCTCTCCATGTTCACAGCTTCTGCAGCCGAGAATGTAACCTGTAGTCACCAACCTGTAAAAAGACATGCCTGAGCTAAAGATGACACAGCCGGGTCCAATGGCAAGGGCGAGGAATTCTCATGCTAGATATTGTAATACTTCCTCTGCCTAACGAAAGGTGGAAGAAGTAAGCGAGATGAGCTACTCACCCTTAGAAAGTCTTTTTCCCCGCAATATAGGAAACGACAATCTTAAAAGACCCGACACCATTCTGGAACAGGTCTGCTCAATCCTGGTCTTTCCAGGTGTGGAGCATGGCAGAACGAATCCAAGACCGTGTTCTCTCCGCTTGGGAGGGGAGTATACATGGGATCCCCAAGTCTAAATTTTCCTCATGCAAGCTAACACCTGCATGAAGGTATAGTCCGACTCCGATTGCTTGGTGTCAGAAGTTTTAGGACTGGCTGGAAGAGGCAACACACAGTCAGAGTTGTCAAGAGTCATACGCCAGAGATTCATCCAACTCCAAACTCACACCCATAGGAGGCTGGGTTGGGTCAAGGTCGTCAGGTACCCAGACTGGGAATAGAAACTGACGAGGGACTTCTTGCATCGCTGGCAGCAACAAGGATGGTACCATTTCCTGAATGGTTTTCTGAAGCATTGGTTCATAGATGATTTTCAATGCCCAGTTCATTGGGAGAGTCTTTGCATCTTTACACTCGCAAGGCTTGACCGAGAAAGATGACAGGAAACTGAATGTCACCTTCTGAGGGGACGCCACTGGCTGCGAGGCCTGCGGCTCGACAGGAACAGCAAATGACTCTATGGAGCGGAATAACCGGTGTAGTACTAATTACCCTGACCGGTGACAGGCAATATTTATCCATGATAGAAATCTCTGAGAGATCTCGCCCCTCTACTAGCTATTGAGTGTAATCTGTCTCCTAGAGTAGGCATCATCAGCCCCTGTCGCCTCTCCTTCACAGCCACACTAACTGGGATAATACCTATTTTTTTGCAAATGGGATCACGCTGGTTGTAGGCATCTTTCAAGTGTAGTGACTGGGAGGCGAAAGTGGGCAAGACAGTTGACGAACATGGTTAGCACTATACATAAGGTCGGGAGATAGGATCAATCCATCAGAACTTAACACAGAGGGGAGGTCAAAACTGTCCTGGTGATCGGGCCAAAGCAAGGCTGATGGCAGCCTGCTTTACAGCCTGAACACTCTAAAAACCATAAGGCATCCCTCGCAAACAAGGGGGCGTCTAAAGCCCCTCTGGGAGAGGGATGTCCATGAGCACATCGATCGCAACTCTACTGGAGAGTGTATGCATGAACTCACTCGTGCCACCACAGTGAGGTACATCCCAGAGGAAGCCAGAATTTCATTTTGGAAGGAAAAAAAAACCGAGCTAGTCTTGCGTGACCTGAAGCATCATGAGTTAGCCAGAGGTACACGAGTCACCCTGTGCAAGACGAAAGTAGGAAGCATACGACCAGGGGGTGACGAGCAAGGGAAAGGTGGGATGGCTTCGTGTGCGGGCTGGCATTGCTCGCACACATTAGGCCAGCCCAGGTGATGAGCAAGGGAAAGGTGGGATGGCTTCGTGTGCGAGCTGCCATTGCTCGCACACATTGGGCCAGCCCAGAGCTTACCCCTGAAGGGGGCACAGTGACGCAAGACTATGTCAACAGCCACAATCACCAGTTTAGTCGGAAGAGCTAGAGCGAGAAGGTGAGGGTTCGAACTCTCTTACAAGGACTTTGGGAAGGTGACTGCCCAAATAAGGCTATCCTCTCGAGCTGGCGAAAGAAACGGCCATCCACATAGGTGGAGGGTTGCAAGGATCCTCTTGCGGGGCAAACTTAGCCTGTGCACTCACCACGGCGAGTGAACGCGCTTGGCTAGGACTCCTCAGCGAATCAGCCTGATATTCCTCAGGTGGGCGATGAATTGCAGAGGAAGAATCTGCCCGGGCCACGAGATCAACTGGAAGGGACTATCCTCCTGCGGCTCCGTGGTGAAGGTCGTGATGAACCCTTACGAATAAGCTTAAGTAGCTCCAGAAGTTGTTCCTCACCAAAGAAAGCCACAAATGAGACAGTGTCAAGACCTACCACAGGGGGATGGCACCCCTCTTCCCCTCCCAAAGGTTGTGCAGGGGTTAAATAGACATCGCTCTTACTCAATGGGCCCTCAAAAGAAGACGAGGGAAGGGTATAATGTACCAGAGAAAGAAGTTGCGAAGATTCCTTTTTAGACTTCTTCCGTATCCTACCATACCACTCCAAACACTCGGCACATGGAGAAGCCTGTGTGATGAGTGTTGTCTGGACGTAGGGCAAAGGCGGTGAAGATCCAACTCCATGGCAGACATATACATGCCGCAAGGGCGACTCGCTATGCCAGGGCAATCCTTGGTCGCAAGTATCCAAGACCAATCACACCTGTAATTTCAACAAATTTACAGACAGTAAATATGGGGTTTCACAAGAAGTTGACTAGACGGAACTTCTTCACTCTACCAAGCCAAAAGCAAAAGTGAGTGAACTCACTGGGTGAGTGTGTGAGTGAGATGGACGGTCTACAACCTACTAGCTAGCGGAAAGTCATTGATACCTCGCGCAAAAGTTTATGACTAGATTCCATATTGAAAAGATACATCCCCAGTAAAGAACATAAGATTTGTATTTGTGTTTGAATAAATGAGAATATAGTCAACATAATTGATAGACGTATCCCTTCTCGTGTGCTAAGGTACCGAATGAAAGACAAACCGGGATTCAATGATGATTGTAGACTTACTTTTTGGAGAAGCAGAAGGCCTATCATTTTTGGAAGGGTAACAGATCAGATTTGACCTGGAATAACTATACTCGGCTTCGAGCTTTTGCTCAGAGTTTATGCCCCAACTGAAAAGGAGTACAATTTAACCATAAAAGAAACACTTTCTGGTACAACTTAGGATCATAAATGGTGGTCCACCCTTAAATCTACTCTCTTTGGTGTAGATGCAACAGTTCCTCCTTTACTTAAACCAGATGGCTCAGTCACTCACTGTCCAAAGGAAAAGGCAACCCTTTTAGCTGATGTTTTTGACAGTAAAAAGAGTAATGAAAAACTTGAACTTCCTCATTCATGTTTTCCTGAGGCTAAACTAACTAGTTTAGCTTTTCGATCTTGTGAAATTAAAGCTCTGTTGATGGACCTTGATGCTTATGGAGGTGTAGACCCAAATGGTATTTTTCCATTGTTTTTTATAAAGACAGGATTTCTTAGCTCCAAAGTTATGTTATTTTGCACAAGTTAGCAAGAAGAGGAGCTTTTAGCACTTGTTGGAGGATTGACAATGTTACTCCTCTATGTAAATGTGTTTGCGGTAGCTCAAGTCCAACTGATTACCGCCCAATTTCCATAACTCCCATATTATCTAAAGTTTTTGAGCATCTGGCAAAACGTCTTCATAGGTTTGCTGAAGGTAATCATCTATTCCCTAGTTTGCAATTTGGTTTTCGTAAAGGACTTGGAGCATGTGATGCCCTTCTTACATTCTCCAATGCTGTACAGAAATCCCTTGATTGTGGTCAGGAAGTTCGTATGATTGGCCTTGATTTTAGTACTGCCTTAGACTGTGTTAATCATGAGGCCCTTATTTTCAAACTCAAAGAGTTGGGAGTGGGTGGGTCGTTTCTTAGTATTATTGATTTTTTAAGTAATAGATCTCAAAGAGTTGTTGTTGATGGGCACCATAGTGAGTATAGGAAAAGTGATATCCGGTGTTCCACAGGGTAGTGTTCTTGGCCCATTACTTTTCATACTACAGTATATACACATGACATGTGGTTTGGCCTAGAAAACAAGCTTGTTGCATATGCAGATGATGCTACTCTCTTTGCATCAATTCCATTCCCTGAATGTAGATCTGGGGTTGCCGAATCCCTTAATAGAGATTTAGCTAAAATTAGTACATGGTGCAAATTATGGGGCATGAAGTTGAATCCTAACAACTTGTAAGTAGGTCAAAGACGCTGGCTCTTCAACATCTGGACCTCAGTATTGATAATGTTTCTTTGAATTTGTAACTCTTAAAATTTTAGGCGTGATTCTCGACAGCAAATTTACTTTTGAGAAACACATTAGGTCTGTGTCTTCTTCAACTGCACAAAAAATTGGCTTATTGAGAAAGTCTTTTAAGATTTTCGGTGATCAATCTATTCTAAAGAAGCATTTTAATTCTTTCATTCTACCTTGTTTTAAGTATTGGTCTCCTGTCTGGTGTTCAGCTGCTGATTCTCATCTTTGTTGGACAGAAACTTACGGTCGATTAAATTTCTTATCCCTGATCTAGATATTAATCTTTGGCACCGTCATTCAATTAGTTCATTATGCATGTTGCATAAGATTTTTCATAACTCTGACCATTTTTTACATTCAGATCTCCCTGGACAATTCTATCCTGTTCGTAATACTAGGCAGGCAGTTAATTCTAATAGCCAGGCCTTCTCCATCATGAGGCTCAATACTACACAGTATTCTAAAAGTTTTATTCCAGCTGTGGAATGATCTTCCAAATTGGGTAGTTGAATCAGTAGAACTTCAAAAGTTCAAAGTTGGAGCAAATATTTTATGTTGACCAGGCTGACATGAGTCTTTTTATAGTTTATATATGACATACAGTAGACACCCCCCCCCCTACGACATTAATCCATTCTGGAGTTGGTATCGTATAGTGGAAATGTCGTATGGCGGGCAATAAAATAGCTAATGCATGCAAAACCCCAGGTAAAAACATTGAAAATTAGTACGTAAATAGTATAGTAAGCACTGTACTACAGTATACTTATACAGTATATAATATACATGTACTGTGCAGTATATGTATACTGTATAATTAAAAAACATTACAGGTATAAATAAAAATTATATACTGTACAGTACTGTGAAGGAAAAATTAAATTTTATTTACCTTTGGAGTGACGTGACTTGAGCTGGTAATAGGTGGAGGCAGAGGGGGGAGGAGACGGTATATATAAAAACGTATCAATGCTAATTATGTTATGTACACTTAATAATAAATTTATTCTTACTATTACTGTAAACACTTAAAATCAAAAGTTTTTTTTTTTTTTATTATTATTATTGTCTTTTGAAATTTTTTTTATGATTTTTTTTACAAATTTTTTTTTTCTTTTTTAATAGAATCACTTATATCATCTTTGGTTTCTGACACTTCTCTTTCGGAGAAATATCTATCCAAAGAAGCCTGTTTCTGACGATTCCTCAACATATTTCTAAAATGACTCATACAGTTGTCATGAACACTCTCCATAAGACGACCTGTTCAAACAAAGCATTAACATGTTCTTTAAATGAATTCTCTCTCTCTCTCTCTTGTTCTTCTTCACTGTTAGTGTTAGAGACGTCTATTAATTTTTTCTGAGAGAGAGAGAGAGAGAGAGAGAGAGAGAGAGAGAGAGAGAGAGAGAGAGAGAGAGAGAGAGAGAGAGAGAGAGAGAGAGAGAGAGAGAGAGAGAGAGAGAGAGAGAGAGGACTTTTTTAAAAGAGCTTGTTAATGCTATCTTAGTTTTCTTTGCTTCGCTCTTTTCTTTCTTTCTGTTCATCACGCTGGCCCTTCTCACAAATGATCGTTGCCAACAATCTCTTTGTCCTTTATCCCTATCAACAAAAGGGGTTCCATCTCTTCCAGGATATTGCTACGATGTCTTGTAATAATGGTGACGTATGAGCGTGATGGTAGGCTAGTGACTCGCACAGTCGTATGCGTAAAAACCGTCACGTTTGAATTTTGGAAATCGATGCCGTAAGGTGGGGAAAATGTCGTAACGAGGGGACGAAAAAACATCGTATTCCACACCGTAACATGAAAAAAACGTAATCTGGGGACGCCGTATCCCGGGGGTCTACTGTATCTGTTTTTGACGTTGTTAATAGTGTATATAGGACATACTGTATCTGCTTTGACGTTGTTACTGTTTTAGAATTATTTATTGTTAACTTGTTCTCATTATTTATTTATTTCCTTATTTCCTTTCCTCACTGGGCTATTTTTCCCTATTGGAGCCCCTTGGGCTTATAGCATCATGCTTTTCCAACTAGGGTTGTAGCTTGGCTAGTAATAATAATAATAATAATAATAATACCAATAATTCTACAGATTTGAAGGTCGCTCATGAATGGCAGAGGCAAGGGACAGTGACATTGACCTATCGAGCAGGACAATGCCCTAGAGACTGGCCATACATAAATATGATCAGCATCGATGCCCCTCTCCACCCGAAGTAGGACCAAGGAAGGCCAGGCAATGGCTTCTGATGACTAGGCAGATAGACCTTGAGGCTCCCCCAAATCCCCCTTCCTTAACTTACAAGAATGGTGAAGTGGCAGCGACCAAAGAAACTAACGAGTTTGAGCGGGACTTAAACCCCAGTTAGGGACGTTACCAAATCATCATCCACTTCTTGTCTCTCCATATATCTCTCACTATTTCAATATTATTAGCAAATAGATTTCTTTATATGTCCAATCATGTTCTTAAGACTTCTTTTTTTTCTCAAATTTCACTATCTTGTCCTCGGCAGTGCTAATTTTAGAATGCCGACCTTGAGAGATGCAGCCTATACAACTATATTGCTCAAACCATTTAAGGACTCAACATAATGGGTAATCTACTACAGTCAGTTAAGAACACGACGGGATGTTGAGAAAGTTGTTGGAAGAGATTAAGAGTCAACAACACAGCACTCAAATCTAGGAAAAATTGTGTGGTACTGCCGATCTGAGTCTGATCATAGCCCCGTGCCTATGTGTCGCAACAGGTGAGAAACGCCTCCCTTTTCTTTTGATGCATCCCACAAGAGCATCAAATACAAGGAAGGAGAGAGGAGGTCTACTCCCCTGAAAAGGTTGGTAATCTCTGCCTCCCAAGTCAAGTCTCTATTTTGCTTTGATCATACTGGAGAATCCCTGCTAATATCGAAAGGTTTTTCTATTGCCACTAAAGGGGACTAAAGCTAAGACATTCGCCGTGGATCAGATGTTCCAGGAAGCTCAGGAGCCCCTACAAGTTAAGCCATTAGTGTGCTCATAAGAAGTCTTGCTTAAGGAAGGCACATGCCACTTTTCAGAGTCTCTTTCTTGATTGGTTGGACCAACTTTGCCTCTTTAGTGGTTATTTTCCTTTCTAGATATGCCAGTTCTCATGAAAGTTGCAAGGATGAGTTCTAGTGGCTTAGGCCAATACCCCAATCAAGGCAAAACCCAGAGAAAAATCTCCCAGTCTGCTAGAATTTACCACTCGTCTAAGGGAAGAGGAGGGCGGATGCCGTTAGCAATGACCCAAGGCTGTAAATAGAGTGAACATTCTTTGTAACACCTGAGGTGTTGAGGTCAAGCCGGAGCCCAGCACCTAGTATTGGCAAATCACCTCTTGAAGGATGACTCTCTTAGGTACTTCCTAGGTAATTAATATCCAGTGATATCTACTACCGCTAGTGTTATTGGCACCTTTGACTGGCCAGACAGTACTACATTAGATCCCTCTCTCTCGTTACAGCTAATTTCATCTTTGCCTACAAATACACCGAATAGTCTGTCCTTTTCTTTACATTATCTCCTTTATCCTCATACACTTGACAACACTGAAATTACCAAACACTTTTTCTCTCTAGAGGCCAACGATTACACTGTAATTGTTCAGAGGCTACTTTCCTCTTGGTACGGGTAGAAACTCTTTAGCTATGGTAAGCAGCTCTTCTAGGAGAAGGACACTCCAAAATCAAACTATTGTTCTCTAGTCTTAGGTAGTGCCATAGCCACTGTACCATGATATTCCACTATCTTGGGTTTGAGATCTCTTGCTTGAGGGTACACTTGGGCACACTATTCTATCTTGTTTCACTTCCTCTTATTATTTTGAAATTTTTATCCTCTTGTTATTTTCAATTTTTATACTTGATATATGAAAGAATTATCTTAAGGTTATTATTGTTCTTAAATTACTTATAGTTTTCCCTTATTTCCTTTCCTCACAGGGCTATTTACCCTGTTGGATCCATTGGGCTTCCAGCATCATGTTTTTCCAACTAGGGTTGTAGCTTAGCAAGTAATAATAATAATACACCACCTGACCATTACGCTCTAAGGGCGAAGCACTACACTGATCCCTTCACAAAAGGATAGACCATCACTGAATGTTGAGTCAACGAAGGGAGAGAGAAAAGGATCTGGGATGTGGCACGGCACATGGAGGATTGAGACCGATCTTCGGACGGTCTGAATCGTCCTTCCCAGCATCTTTCCACCAGTAAGACGGGTGAGAGGGATGCCATTTCTCAGCAGAAGTGATCCCATCTTCCTTTTTTACCTTAATGCCCTTCCAAACACCTTTGCAGGTGCCAATATTGACTTTACTCTCTGGAGTAGTGATCCGGTCATGCTTGAGCTTGTATTGTGACTCTAGGAATTGAGTGTTTCTGAAAGTAACCCTTTTTGGTGAAAACTACAGTAGTCTTTCACTCCAATGCCATCAGACACTGGGACAGATGACAGATTTCTCAGCAAAATTCCACAGAGTTTAGGCTGTTCTTGCAACAGAACGTGACAATTTTTTCAGGCTACCTGATTAGCAAGCTGATCATTTGGACAGCATGTACCACTCACAGACTGTATCTTATCTTTCAAGAGAAATAACTCCAATCCGAGTGCCCGAGGACGCCGAGAGGTTGCTTAACAACCAAACCTTCTAAGTTGAAAGCTGTCAAGTCATTCAATTGGTAGCAAGCAACTGTTTCTGAAAAAAAAAAAAAAAAAAAAAGATGATGAAACTTTGCCCCCCCCCCCCCCCCCCCAACTCCTCTCACTAAGATGGGAGTTGTTTGTGTAGGTCCGGTCACATACAGTTAAAGTGGGGTAACCAGCTTTTTATCTAACGGACATAGGTATTAAAGTAAACCTCCAAAGCTGATTGCTGCTTAGCAGACAATTGGTCGCAAGCAACTACAGTACTTCCAAAGGAAAGGAAGGTAGTCGTTTGCATATGTCCGCCTACAGACAATTCAACACAGTCAAAATAGACAACTTCTGTAGAAGGCCAACGTTTTCAGACTTCAGAGGAGTCGTAATCTAAGAGGCTAACGGTAAACTCCTGACATTGCTGACCAAACTAGAGGTAAACGTGTATCGAAACTCGGCAAGACTTCTGTTATCAGGAGACCTGACAGAGATGCAATTGTGCATTGGCAAACCAAGTCCCCGAATAAAATCAAGCTAGGAAGCCCATTTTTACTGAAGGCACCCCCTCTCCTTTCGCTCCCAGAGCTCGGCTGCGAAGGAGACAACAAAAAAGGGTGTCGCTTCTGAGTTGCCTCCTGGAGGCGACGTCTATGATGGCCCTCCAGGGCAGACCGAAGATCTGGGAGCAGCATGAATGGTTCGTTACACACGAACTTCAAGAAAATCGATAAATGTATATAAATATGACTCCTCCCTCCCTGATAAAAAGTATCTCTTAGGAAAAAGGCAAATCCCATCTTGGATCTCTCTATTTCCTGATCAGAATAACTGGGATAAGTTCTGGTTGTTCCCGAAAGTAAGACTCCCATTGCGAAGTCTCGGAATCTAAGTACCTTTGAGACTTATATGTACGACCCGGAGTTTGGGAGGATTTGACTGGGATGAAAGAAGAGCCAACTTGTGAGCTCATCTCCATGCCTGGGATCTACGGAGAGGTAAGAGCTCCTTGGAGAACCCGACTCTCCCTAAGGGATACACCCATCAGCTAAAAAATAGGGCCATTGATGCATTGAAACAAGGTTCAAAAGTGTATATTACTGTAATATATATACAGTAATATCACTACTACAGCTTAACTGTACTATAAGTGTTCGCGTTTTCGTTCAGACAACTCGACATACGTAATCTACATGATAGACTACCTGCCTCTCTCTCTGTAACAAACGAAATGTTTCTTTATAAAGTTTCGATTAAATACTCACTGAAGGAGCAGCAATGATAATTTCCTAAGCACCATCATCACCATCTTGACCTTCGCCTATTGACGTAAAGGGCCTCGGTTAGATTTCTCCAGTCATCTCTATCTGGAGCTTTTAAATCAATACTTATCCATTCATCTAGTACTTTACGCTTCATAGGCCTCAGCCATGTAGGTCTGGGTCTTCCAACTCTTCTAGCGCCTTGTGGAGCCCAGTTGAAAGTTTTGTGAACTAATTTCTCTTGGGGAGCGCAAAGAGCATGTCCAAACCATCTCCATCTACCCCTCATCATGATCTCATCCATATGTGGCACTCGAGCAATCTCAATTATAGTTTCATTTCTAATCCTGTCCTGCCATTTTACTCCCAATATCCTTCTGAGGGCTTTGATCTAAAACTACAAAATCTGTT
Organism: Palaemon carinicauda; assembly: GCF_036898095.1. Lineage (NCBI taxonomy): Eukaryota > Metazoa > Arthropoda > Malacostraca > Decapoda > Palaemonidae > Palaemon > Palaemon carinicauda. The sequence continues at coordinate 40,227,377 of NC_090732.1, read as the reverse complement.
GGATATTGTTTCATTGTCATACCACGACTCACGTCCATACAGTACCACAGATCTCACTAAACAGATATACAGCCTGATTTTTATGTAATTTCAGGCGATTTGATTTCCAAATTTTATTTAAGCTAGCCATTGTCTGATTTTCCTTTTTTCAATCTTTCATTAAACTCAAATTCTAAAGACCCTGTATTACAGATCATAGTTCCTGAATATTTAAATGATTCTGCCTCATTAATCCTTTCTCCTTCCAATAATATTTCATTTTCCATTGCATATTTGGTTCTCATCATCTATTTATCTTGAGCCCAACATCATGTGATATTTCATTTACTCTGGTAGGTAGCATTGCGAATCCTGTGGTGTTCTGCTAATAAGGACAGCATTATCAGCATACTCTAAGCCTGTTAATTTCCTATTACCAATCCAGTCCAATCATTCTCCACCATCTCCAACTGTTCCATGCATTAAAAAATCAATGAGGAGGATAAACAACATAGGTGACAGCATATTCCCCTGGAGTGCTCCACTGTTCACTGGAGATTAATTTGATAGGACTCCACTAACATTAACTTTGCTCTTACTATGCTCATGAACAGACTTGATCAAATTTACATATTATTCAAGACGAACTCAATAATAGCACAGGCGTCTCCACAAAATTGGCCGTTGCACACTATCATAGGCTTTTCTTAGTCCACAAATGCCATCAATAGCGGATTTCCATATTCTACACATTGCTATACAACATGTCTCAAGATGAAAATTTGGTCAGTACAACTTCTACCTTTTCTAAATCCTGCTTGTTCATCTTTAAGCTTTTCATCGCTCTCTCTCTCTAGCCTCTTTAGGATAAGAATACTATATATTTTCATGACAACTGACGTAAGTGTGATGCCTCTGTAATTATTGCAATCAGATAATTTTTTGCCATTTTCACTAACACTCCTAGCTCCCATTCATCAGGTTTTGCCTCTTCATACCACATTCTATAAAATAATCTTGTACGTATTCTGATAGTCACTTCATTTTCGGCCATTATCATTTCAGCAGTTATTCCATTGTATCCCAGGGGTAAAAAGTACATATCAAGAAAGGTTGAAAATGGCATATGATGAAGTGAAAGTGAGAGAAACTGGTAATTTAGAGGACGAGCGGAAGTTGGTAAAGAAAATTTTGTTGGGATTGCAAGTGATGTGTGTGGCAAGAAGTTTGTTGGAGGCAGCATGAGGAAGGGCAGTGAATGGTGGAATGAAGGAGTGAAGGTAAAAGTGGAAAAGAAAAAGAGGGCTTTTGAAGAATGGCTGCAGAGTAATAGTGTAGAGAAGTATGAAAAATATAGAGAGAAAAATGTGGAAGTAAAGCGCAAGGTAAGTGAGGCAAAGAGGGCAGCTGCCCTGAGGTGGGGTCAGGGATTGGGTCATTCATATGAAGAGATAATAAGTTTTGGAAACAAGTGAAGAGAGTAAGGAAGGCTGGCTCAAGAATTGAAGAGACAGTGAAAGATGTAAATGGAAGGTTGTTCAAAAGAGAGGAGGCAAGGAAAAGGTGGGCGGAACATTTTGAAAGTTTACTGAATGTTGAGGATAATAGGGAGGCAGATATAATTGCTGTTGCAGGTGTTGAGGTGCCGGTGATGGGAGATGAGAATGAAAGAGAGATTACAATAGAGGAAGTGAGGAGAGCACTAGATGAAACGAGAGTAGGAAAAGCATCTGGTATGGATGGTGAGAGAGCCGAGATGTTCAAGGAAGGGGGTGTGACTGTACTTGAATGATTGGTGAGATTGTTTAATATGTGTTTTGTGTTGTCAATGGTAAAAGTAGATTGGGTTTGTGCATGTATTGTACCACTATATAAGGGTAAGGGAGATGTGCATGAGTGTTGTAATTCAAGGGGTATTAGTTTGTTGAGTGTAGTTGGAAAAGTGTATGGTAGAGTACTGATTAATAAGATTAAGGATAAAACATTGAATGCAATCTTAGAAGTGCAGGGTGGTTTTAGAAGAGGTAGGGGTTGTATGAATCAGATTCGTACAGTTAGGCAGATATGCGAGAAATATTTAGCAAAGGGTAAGGAGGTGTATGTTGCGTTTATGGATCTGGAGAAAGCGTATGATAGAGTTGATAGGGAAGCAATGTGGAATGTGATGAGGTTATATGGAGCTGGTAGAAGGTTGTTGCAAGCAGTGAAAAGTTTCTACAAAGGTAGTAAAGCATGTGTTAGGATAGGAAATGAAGTGAGCGATTGGTTTCCGGTGAAAGTGGGGCCGAGACAGAGATGTGTGATGTCGCCGTGGTTGTTTAACTTGTATGTTGATGGAGTGGTGAGAGAGGTGAATGCTCGAGTGCTTGGACTTCTCGAGAATGACCATGAATGGGAGGTAAATAGTTGTTGTTTGCGGATGATACTGTACTGGTTGCAGACGCGGAAGAGAAGCTTGGCCGATTAGTGACAGAATTTGGATGGGTGTGTGAGAGAAGGAAGTTGAGAGTTAATGTGGGTAAGAGTAAGGTTATGAGATGTACGAGAAGAGAAGGTGGTGCGAGGTTGAATGTCATGTTGAATGGAGAGTTACTTGAGGAGGTGGATCAGTTTAAGTACTTGGGGTCTGTTGTTGAAGCAAATGGTGGAGTGAAAGCAGATGTACGTCAGAGAGTGAATGAAGGATGCAAAGTGTTGGGGACAGTTAAGGGAGTAGTAAAAAATAGAGGGTTGGGCATGAATGTAAAGAGAGTTCTGTATGAGAAAGTGATTGTACCAACTGTGATGTATGGATCGGAGTTGTGGGGAATGAAAGTAACGAAGAGACAGAAATTGAAAGTGTTTGAGATGAAGTGTCTAAGGAGTATGGCTGGTGTATCTCGAGTAGATTGGGTTAGAAACGAAGTGGTGAGGGTGAAAACGGGTGTAAGAAATGAGTTAGCAGCCAGAGTGGATATGAATGTGTTGAGTTGGTTTGGCCATGTTGAGAGAATGGAAAATGGCTGTCTGCTAAAGAAGGTGATGAATGCAAGAGTTGATGGGAGAAGTACAAGAGGAAGGCCAAGGTTTGGGTGGATAGATGGAGTGAAGAAAGCTCTGGGTGATAAGAGGATAGATGTGAGAGAGGCAAGAATGCATGCTAGAAATAGGAATGAATGGCGAGCCATTGTGACAGTTCTGGTAGGCCCTGCTGCTTCCTCCGGTGCCTTAGATGACCGCGGAGGTAGCAGCATTAGGGGATTCAGCGTTTTGAAGCTTCATCTGTGGTGGATGACGGTGGAGGGTGGGTTGTGGCACCCTTGCAGTACCAGCCAAACTCGGTTGAGTCCCTTGTCAGGCTGGGAGGAATGTAGAGAGAAGAGGTCCCCCCCCTTTTTTTTTCTTTTGTTTGATGTCGGCTACCCCCCAAAACTGGGGGCAGTGCCTTGGTATATGTATGTATGATCCAGGTGCTTTCCATCTCTTGAGTTTTTTAATAATAGCTTCAACTTCAAACACTGAATTTATTCATGGGCACATCAAGATCTTCCTCAGCTTAGGTATATCGATCAAATCATTCTCTTCACATCTCCTATTCATGACCTTACTAAAGTGTTCCTCCATCCAACGTTGCCTTTCTTCATCCTCGGTTGTTTGAACAGATCCATCTCTCTTTTTGATGGGTATATACTTTTTCTTCTTCTTTGCCACCTTGGAGATTTCATTTGTAATTCTGTGAGCAATTCTTACACCATAGCCACTCCTTGAATTCATAGCTATGTCAGCCTCATCTACTTTTCTGTAAATATTCTCTCCAGTCATTCCTGGATTTTCTTTTGATTCACTATCAATATAGGAATACTTGGCATACTCAACAGTACCTTGTAATTTTCATTACTTCCTCGAAAACTTTCAACAATCAATTTCTGTCTTTGTCTCCTTTCTATAGTATCCCAAGTATCATTTGATATCCATGGTTTCCTCCTTGTAACTGCATGTCCCAAAACTTCAATACCAACTGATTGATGAATATTCTTAATATCACGCTATTTTTCGTTCATGGTCTGCTCTTTGTCTCTTAGTGTCTCTAAGAATGCTAATCAATTCCTACATTCAATTGCAAAGGTTTCACTGTGCTCATCTTCTACAAGCTTGGTTGTATCAAATCTAAGTATTCTACCTACATTTATGTTGGGTGCTTTCAGTTTTGATTTCAGTGGCAATAAGGAGCTGGTGATCATGATTGATATCTACACCTCTATAGCTTCTCACATTTCTCAAAGTCCTCCTTCTCTCCTTATTAATGGCTGTGATCTATTTGATTTTTGTAATTGCCATATGGTGAAGTCCATGTACATTTGTGGATGTCCTTGTGTTGGAAAAGAGTGACTCCAATAACAAGATTATTAGCTAAACAAAAACTTATAAAATGGGCTCCATTTTCATTTGCAACTCCACCACAGAGCTATAAACTATAACATACCGTGCATTAGCAACATGAATGAAACTCTGGTTAACTATGCGATTCAAATCAACAGTACAAATAAAATGAGAGAAGTATTTCAAATAAACTTATGAAATATAAAATATCCTTCAGTAGCATGCCTTAATAATAAGGTTGACGGCGGACTATGCAGGGTTGATCAGCTGATTTGGAAAAGTATGAATGTAAACAATGGAAAAGATTATAATTCTCTATATTTCTACTTTATTTATAAATGATACTAAAATGTTAATATTACATGCATTAGTATTGGTTCCAGTTGAAGTGAAAAACGAGTTTAATCAAAATCTGGTTTATTTCAAATATATCTGTAAATTTTCATCACAGTAAATGGATATACAGTGTATAGCGAGAGCTAGGACCAGCAGGGTGGAGAGATAGGTAAGTGGCCCAAAGCACTCCCAGTGTAAAGGAGTGCGGGCTATTTGAAATCATCGCACTGATAAGTTTTTATTGCGAATGTGATTTTTTATCTAATAGGTATTGCAGTTGTCTGTGTTGCGTGCAAGTGAAACTTTGAAGGGAGAACTTGTGTTAAAAGAGGCCCAACAGTATATGCCTGTTGAGCCACATGGTTCGACCGGAGTTTTAGGCATGCACATTTAATTTTCTGTATGTGTTTGAATAATAACTATGTCCATGTTTTATATACTATTTGAAAGGCAAATGGACCTACAACAAAATATGAAAATTCCCATATCAAAATCTTAAAATTTTCTGGTAAAAAAACTATCCACAATCTAAAGATAATTGCCCAATTTTTTTTTTCTAACAATGCATACATATTTCATTTGAGGTTTATTTGGCAAATCTATTAAGTTTTCTAATAAAATCTTCAGTTTCTTTTTAACATTATTCTTTAGTTAGGTACAATACCGAATGTCAATATAGGTACAGTAGATAGAAAAATATCAAATTGGTACCCCATAAAAATATGCCCTGTCTGCGCAAAAAATTCATGTTCATCACACATTTTTTAAATGTTGTTAAGACTCGCTAACATAATCTGCTTTCAACAGGAGAAAGTTCAATCCTTCCTTGACAGGACGTACCAAACCAGAAGCTAATATATGGTAAAGTTTGAATGTCCAAAAGCACAGAAAATTTATTTCTCTGTAAACCCATCTTTTTTCTCTTAACTTTAAATAGATGAATATAAAGAACTGCTTGATCCAAATATAATTAGCAAGGGGGACCATGGACCAATTTACAGTACTTGAATTAAGATGAATATGGAATATTTTAACATTCTTGATACAGTATTTGATTTTTCTTCTTAATTCCTCTTCCTCGTCTCTTGCATACTGTTCAACACTTCTTGGGATATAGTGGGTATTCAATCATATTTACCACAGAAAATTTTAAAAAAGATAAACGGGGGGGGGGGGGGGGGTGTAAATTACAGTACTAACATTTCTAAATGTTACTCTTATGTTTTCACGTTAAGTACTGTTGAATTCATATTTTCCTTTATGGGTGGTCAAGACAGAACTTGTCCCAGTTGTACTGCCTAGCACAACTTTATTACAATACTTCTCTAGTACATAATAATAATAATTATAGCATGGTCAAATTCAGGGATGAAGCTTGTTAGAGCATTTTCCAGTCAACAACTTAAATACTATCAAAAGTTAAACTGCCAATAAAATCGGCTGAATATTTAGAATACTGTACACCATACATGGCACTTTATTTTTTTTTTGGCAGAACTGGTTTTATCTAACTTTTTCAGGATAATAAAGAGGAATACAAGCTAATCTTATAACCATTTCATGTTTAGTGAGAGAAAGGATAGAGATAGGGGCATTTTTTTCAGATAAATAATTTCCATATCAAATACTAGGAGCATTGCTATCCTTATCCTTCCTACTTGATTGTTTTAATGGCAAATGAAAAGTGTAACCCAAGAAAAACCTGTCTTTTGCTTACCAAATATCTTGCTTACTTTCACGTGTCCCCTGGAAGGTTGAGCATCCACCAAGGATTCCCTCTACATCTACAAAAGAGTAATATACTTACCGCGTTTGAATGCTGGTTTAAATAATGATAGAGTTGTGGAGCAATGCTAAAATTAAAATTAACGTTAAACACATGCAATTCAAGAAACTCAGGAAACTCCCTTTGTGGAATTAGGGTAAAGATACCATTTAAAACCAGCCCTTAATCAAGCAATAATCAAACAAAGGGATATTGTAAACAATACCAGGGTATTGCTCTAAAAATAATAAACTCAGAAAGTGGAGAATAGAGATCACTCATTAGGAGAGACTGACACCCTATTTGGTCTAAATCAGGGAAACATGTACCAACTGAAAATATCTCCATACTTACAGGGATTATTCAGCACAAAAAGTAATTACATCTGAAAACTTCCTTAAATCCTCAGAACTAATAAAATTTTAAGATAGAGCATAGTACAGTATATATCCTCAATAATGATTAGGCGTGAAGTTTAAAAACTTGAATATAACATGCATGTAAGAGTGAAAAATTCCATATAATCCTAAAGTCCTAATATAAAATATTAGCTTGAAGTAACGCCATATACCCATACCTTGGGTTTTCAATAAAAAAAAAATGAACTAAAACCTATTATTTAAAGCTGAAACCTGTGTCAAACTGCTGAATTGACTAAAAGACCTGTTTTGATATAAAAAAATTTTGGTTTTGGTTATGACCTCACATGCATACACAAAAAGGCACTGCTACACTAAACTTTCTAAAACATTGTTCAATTAACCACAAACACTAAACACCTAACTAAAATCTTATTTACTCTCTCAGACAACTAAGAACATATACACTGCCACTTACAAAAATATCAGTAGCATTACTGCTATCTTGAAATTGCTAAAATTCCAGCAATGCAGCAAATAAAAGCACAGGAAAAATTCACCTAATAAAACTATATGATCCAGATATGAAAGAGGACATCAACCGCTAAACTAAAGACGGAACAATTTCTTAAGCTGTGAAAATATGAACTTTGCATACGACACATTTAAAACAACTAATTATACATCAAAAGCAAAACAAGTGAATAATATCCCCAGTTTCACGAAAAAAATTAAAATGTTTTAACAAATAGAGAAATTAACTGGGACACTTTCTGCCAATAGTTGTTTTGTTGTCCAATTACAGAACAAGAATTTAAAACCATATATAAATAATTCAAATTATTAAGATTCACCAAAACTAACTATTTTTCATTATATACAAACAACAGTCATAACAGTAGCTTTCATTCCAAGGAAAGAATGAAGAGAATCACTCAAATTACCATTCCCTTAAAGAGCGATATAGTATTCTAGACTGTTTGGTTGTTTACCTTGCTTACCTTGAATATCCAAATAACCCCAAAACATACTAAGTCAAACTGGGGTGCAGTAGTTAGGGATCACAGTTTACATGAAAGAGGTGTACTAATTCTACAGTACTACCCATGAAACTGGAAACTAAAAGCCAGCCTGGTAAAAATTTATAAGTCATTAAACATTTTCTGAGAAGCTCACCAATGTTTTAAACAAAAAAAAATATCTTACTAACCACCACCTAATATATTACCTGAAAAGCATAAATGACAAGGTAAAAATTTGCTCTAACTTCCTTTGAGAAGTAAATGTAGATTCTACTTGTAATTCTACACCACAAGTTAAACAGCTGCCTAGTAATAGCTGCAACACAAAAGGATAAGTACGGCCAGGTATTAAATTTTACTATCAGTAAAGTACCATAATCAACCTTAAGAATAACCTGAAAGGGATGAATTATAGAATTTAGTCTTTACGTCACTTCACTCATTAGTGAAGATTTCTTCAGAATACATCACATCACTATGTGAAGTAACTGTTAACTGTTACCATCATCACACCTAATGTAGACAGAGAGCGCTTTGTCATCATCACCACCATCATCATCATCATCATCATCACCACCACACACCATAAACGTGGAGTCCACCTCACACACAGTTTGTTGAGTGCTTTGCCATCGCACATCACACCCTACGTGGACAACAGTTACAACAATCTACTAGACTCCAGCTTAACCCCATTGCTGCAGAACCAACCATATCTCACACCTCTGAAATATATCAGCATATATGAGCATTCTGGGAACCAGTAACTACTTGATAACTAAAGACAAAACACCATTTTTACACAAGTACCCATGATGATGGCAATGTTTACTAATTAGTCTTGGACTAATCATGAAACAAGATAAAATGCTATTTTCCTTAAAACTTATTAGCAGTAACTCCAATGCACCTTCGAATTATGACAAAAGCCAATGTTTTACTGAAAACTTCAGATTAAAAAAAATGAACTAAAGAAAACCAAACAAAATTCTACTTTAAAGTTCTGCTATTGACAAGGAAAAACAGAATCCTATTTCATTATACTATCAAATAATAATGAAAACTTTGAGTATCCAGTATATTTTCTATTTAAACATGTATGTTATCTAGTTTCAAGTCAATACTCGAAAATTTCCCCATACTACAAGGTTTTCTTTGAATTACATGAAACTACAGTCATTACACTTATTGTTAAGATATGACAATATCAAATATATAACTAAATAGCTCAGCAATTAGAGTCATTGTATATACAGTATAATCATAAGTAATTTAGAGTAACTATTAAGTTTTGTAATTTGGCAAAATATTTTTTTTCAAATAAAACCTACTTGTAAGAATTATCAAACCCCAAAGTTTTATAAATTCAATATTGTACTTTAAATCCAAAATGAGCCCACCCTTTCTTGGAGTGTAAATAATTATAAAGAGAAGGCTTCGTGTACTGTAGTATGAAGTTACACATGAGCAGTTATAATTTAACATGTTGGTTTAACTATTCCTTTGATGGATGGCTGTCAAACTATTACATTCACTTGAGCATCTAATTTGTCTTTACCTTTCCTAGAACTGCTACTTCTTGATCTTTATTTGTTATTTCTCATTACGTTAGCATCTTATTTTTACTCGGTATAATCAGATGTAATTATGTGCAGTCCCATCAAATTTCCTGTCTGACAAGGAACACTCAGTAATTAACTATTTGACTCCACCTAAGCTTTGCTAAACCAACCTTTAAGTTATAACTTATTGGCCCTATCAAATGAGAAAATACCGAGAAATACAATGAAAACCAGGTAAAATAAAATTCTAAATAAAAGTCTACAAATAACCTGTTACACAGAAATACATATACTTAAGCATTGACTATTTTACTTACATGTAACCTCTTCATTAAGGATGAAAATTGCTACATTATACAGTATAAGTAAAATTCCATTTAACTTCACTCTTTAATAAACACAATCCTTTTTCTGTTTTGTTTTGATCATTTTCATAGTTAATAAATATATAAGGGAAATTGAATTAATTCTTTATCTTCATTGCTTTGATCAAGTTTAAAACTCCTAATACAACTAAATGCTTTCATTGGTCAATACTGTACAGTAATGTAAATCATTCATGCCAATGTTAAGTCTATACTTAAACATAAAATACAAAAATCCTGAGGGTTGGTTGGAGAATATGGCAAGAATAAAGTTCTTGGTTTAAGGAAAGAACAAATATTTCTAAACTACTATACTGTAGTATATAAATTAGAACAAACTACACTTTTACCAATACAAAACTTGTGTAAATAAAAGTTTTACATATTTAATTACCTAAGTAAGTTTATTTTTCATGGTTGAAAAAGGAATGTCAATAAATATATCATAATTATTGCCGGAAAACTATTCAATGCAGCTGTTTAATTCCAGCATTAACAGTGTTCATCATCAAACACAGCATTTGCAGCTAAATTATGGAGTCTTATGATGTGCACTTGTTTAATAACTGCATGTTTTACATACCATTAAATTCTATTTGAGTAATACAACACAATTGGGATGTTTCCTATTAAATTCAATTTGTTACACACAATGTACTATTACTAATCAGTGTAAATTGCACTAGATTACTACTGTAACTTGCTCAGTCCTAGTTACATTTATCTATGAATTATTTTTTTAATATTTACTTTCTAAAAAAAATTCTAATAACAACAAGTGCAAATAAGTATTCATAAGTCCTCAAGTTTTGTTTACCTGTTTTGTTACTCCTATAATTTCTAATCCACAGCAACTTGCTTTTCATTATTTTCAAGACCTCCAAAAATAACCTGGAATACATTTTTCTCTCTTCTGAGTTATCAGTAAAACTGATGAGTAGTAAACAATATATTTAACCCAGCATTAAGGCTTAACAAACTACTGTGGCCTTCGTTTGACATTTATTTGATTATACTGTACCCCATGTTATAAACTTGAATTTCTGTAATATTTCAATGCCAAACATTATCAATTTAACCAAATTACTAAAAAAACTATTGAAGCTATCATAGTACACAATTCATATTTCTGTGTAGCATATGAATAATGTTAAGAACATTGAGTTTGTAAAAAAAAAAAAAAAATCAGAATTTAAAGAAAAATTATATTAATTTTCTCACCTGATGTTCATTTTATGTTTTTCTACAGAAGCTTGTTTTATCAACTTTACCACCAAATTTTCCCATTTTATTTCCTTTCGAATGATACATAGCCCATATGAAAATAACAAGACAATCTAGCAGTAGGACACTAAGAGTTTCCAATTCTTTAGTTCCAAAGTCAAAAGTATTCCTATTCCTTGACATCACAAGTAAGCAGGGAGGCAGGTTGGCATGTATATTCAAATTACGAAAAAAAAATCATTAACGTTCTATTCATTTATAAGAACCTCTCTCATGATCATAAATCACAAAAGAGGCTTATATATATTATAATCTTCCTGTGCCTTTGCCATAACGGTACCTATGTAATGGCAACCCGGGCCCCCTTCCATGGAATATTGTTTTTTGTCGTTATTAAAAGTTTTCAAGGGATTTTTGTTGTTTTTCAACGTTTTTCAGTGTATATAATTTAAGAATAAACCTTTTTATTATCAACTATAGTTTTTCAAGTAATAAATAGTTTCCTATATATTATTTAAGTCATTTATAAAGCCAAACTCATATGGATAATAAAAACAAGAGTGTAATATTTACAACACTAAAGTAAACCCACGAAGAACTAGTGGTCGAGCTTGTAAGTGAACAAAATTGCACTGTCATCCAGAGTGATAACGTGATTCAACTAACCAGCTGATGTGATATATCACTAACAACAATAAAATTTGAGAGCATTTATGATATTCAACCTCACCTCTTACTGTTTAAAGACTTGTTACTTTAGTGATAGGTGGCATATAAGGATCCACCTACCAAACTCAGTCTTCTGCCTCACAATCTTCATATCATATAGTGACTAGGCATGCGGTGATGCAAAGCTTTAACGACAAAAGGAATATAGTGATAAAAAAAATTGACTCCCACAAAAGGAAATTGACTATGGAAGTTGCAGTGAACATTCAGAACCATTACTGATGGAACACTTAAGTAATTATGATTAGACCTGACTTAAGTTACAGTAAGCAACTAGGCTGGCAGCAAGCGAGATTAACTGCTCTAAAGAGAAGGGTCACTGGCCTTTGAGATTGACAAGGGAAGTTAAATACGTTAAAACCTTAGCTGGTTGATCACTAACTTGGATGGTAAGCGAGAATTGGCATGTCATTGTTATATTGTAAAAGAAAAAAAAGAAAAAATTCCCAGTGAACTACAAATTACTTTCCTTGGTAGTTTTGAACAACGGACTGCAGTCATTTTGTTTGTAATGTAGAAGCTTTACTGGTGTGCAGTTTATACTCTATGGTTCCATAAACACTATATTGGAATATAATTCCTAAGAAGAACCGTGGGATATCATAGAAACACAATCCATGAGAGGAACCGTGAGATAATATACTTGTCACAACAGTTATTTAAAATCCAGTGCTTTTCCTGTGAAGAAATGTTAACTAAAGGAGTAAGTATTAATATGCAATAAGACTTATAATCTGTAGAGGGAAATCTACTGTACGTCTTGAGACAAGAGGTGTGAAGAAGAAAACTAAAGAATGGGTACCTGCTAGCATGGTACTTACAATTAAACGCTAGATTGTCTTGTTTCTTTACTGGGGGAATGTTTCTTTTGAAGGAAAAAAAAAAGGGGGGGGGGAATTTTTTTGATAAACTTTGATAAAACAAGCTTCTGGAGGAAAACAATATGAACATCAGGGGAATCTCATAGAAATAATAAAGCTTATCAAAGTCAAATGGACACCAGTTCCTCATTTTGGAGGTCTCCTTATCTTACATATCCCTCAGAATTTTTGAAATCTGCTTATACTGTACAATGGCATTTATGGTAAATAAAAAAAAAAAAAACTACCCAAATTTCAAATTATTAAAAAAATTCTGTTAACAAATGTATTTGGTTAAATAGGAATTTTCAAAATTCATTCTTGCATATGAATAAATCCTCAATCTAATTTTATATTAGCCTAAATTCAATTGAAATGAAATTTAAAATTTCTCAGCATTTTCCTTTAATATCAAGAAACCAATAGGTGTTGTGTGTGCTTTAGTGTTAATGATATCACTGTGTTCAGCCTAGGTTCCCACCATAGGATCGCTGGAATATGTTAGGCATGAGTTCTCACCTAAGAGATGGCGTGGTAGACTTACGTGCAGAGTTAAGCGCGGAAGTGCCACCGCAGTTGTGCCATCATCACGCTTCTCAAGGCACTCTGGAGGCGCCTCTCCCCACCGCACCAATAACCCAACCACATGACCACAATACCAAACCATAACACATCCTATGGCAGAGCAAGGTTGTTTACTAGCGCAGCCCATTTCACAGGCTCTTACACCCTTACCCTATCTCTACATCCACTCCTCTGAGATCAAAACTTCATTACAGGCATGACTTTAAATATTTAACTGAATCTCAAACTACAGTATATTTCCAAATATTAATTCAAAATAAAGAGATACATTAAGTTTCATTAATTATTAATACCACAATTCTATTAAGAAAAAAAAAAAACATAAGTAATGTTTTACAACATTCATATCTTTAGGGTAAACATATGTAAACAGACTAAAGGGAGAAAGTGCCCTTTTTCTTACCAGTGTAAAATTACATTCAAAATACCTTTCAAGCATATAAGAGTTCCATTAACTTAAAGATAACTGATTGGACATCACCATTTACATGGTAAGTGACCTATTAGTTTTACAAACATGTTCAATGAAAAAAATGACTGTATGGAGTAGAATCTTCAACAACAGTAAAGGTAAAGCATATTGTCAGCAGTGCATAAAACAGTTCCTAAAAGTGGGGGTAAACAATAATGGGCACTTCTACGTTAAGCAGTTTTTCTTTTTTCCAAACGGATATAGTGACTGTTTGAATGTCGTACATAATTAATGATAATATCCATAGAACTGGGCTCAGGGAATTAGCTTGGATTAAAAATGTTAGTAATAATGAATACTGCACTATTAGGATGTTTGCTTTGATAATGTAAACACAGTCACATATGACACAATTACAATTAACCATATGTATTTTTGTTATGTAGATAGTCAAGAAACTACAATTTTTTCTTCAAAACTTTGCATACGATGACTTATGAATACTCGCAATAAAAACAGTAAATGACATTTAAAACTTGATATAAATAACGTTCCCAATTACCCCCCCCCAAATATAGTAGAAGTCCAATAGAAAAAGATAATTTCTTTGCAAATATAATTCAAGTCTTTGAATATAATTTTCTTTTTAAATACTGTGAACAAACTTTTTAATAAAAATATTTGGATTTTCACCCATGAATGGCTTCCATTAAAGTACTAGTGGACATAATTCTTTCCAATTAAAATTTCTGATTTTGAAACCACTACCTTACAAACTTCCATAGGCTCTATAATAAAAAAAATACCTGGATACAATGTTTCTTCTTGGATGGATATAAAACTCTTATGAGAGGGATGTCTTGGATATAACTGGATAAAACTTTCCAAGCATACAAGTTGCCAATTGTTTACTTTAGAATGTTGGATGAAAATGGAGTGTTATATTCAAGAAAACTATATAAAGGACATAAAGATAAAGTTATAAAAAACTTCAAATAGTAAAGCAGCCATATCTCCTAATCTCAAGATATAATTTCATTATCCTTCTTACTACCTTTTCCTACTTTAAAGTGGATGATTCACTATATAATAGGATATTCCTTTGAACAATAGAGCCATAAAAATTTTGTTTACAATTTTCATAAAAATCTATATACTGTATATGTATCAAAACTTTTTATATCATATGAGATCAGATGACTTCAATATAATACAGTATAATAATAAATAGTAAATACCTAAAATATATATAGAATATCTAAATAACTGAATGAATAGCTATGCTTCCTTATTTGGTACACTAAAAGTTTTCAGATTTTCTAAAATTCAGAAAAAGAATACTGCTGTAGTTGAAGGCAACTACTGTATGATCTCTATAGATATATGCATACTGTGGAGAAGTACTTATTCATTTCAACAATTCCAATCAATATCCTACTGTGAAGTACCTAACAATAGAAAATAACTTAATTGAGTAGTCGCAAAAAATTAGTTTTCCTGAATTCTTTGGAAGAAAAATTACATCCTATTTAAATGAACTTCTAAAAATCATTGAGAATTTCAAGTAAAACAATTTTAAGTTTTAATGCATGTAAAGAATTTTTTTATTGCAACTTTTTTATCAATATATTTTTTTTCCAAGAATTTACATAAAATAAAGATGATTCTTTTGTTTCATTACATTAGTTTATTAAAGTTTTTTGAGAAAACATCAGGGAGAATTTAAGCACTCTAAACTTTAAGCTCGCAGTATAATCTTAAATTATGAAGAGGCATTATGGTATCACCAACCCCCTTTAAATATACCAGGCTAACCCAAAGGTCTGTTCTTATATAAAATCCGTAAGTAATAAGGCTAAAGATTTACTTGCTAAACTTGTATTAAAGTGAAAAGTTTGATGTTGGATCCAAAAGTGAAGAAGGTAGGTATGACAAGGTATGGAAGATACAGCTAACCCTGCTGGCAGAGGAAGCTATTCTTCATAAATGTTTAGTGGCTCAGATACACGAGAAATGTGCTCTAGCAACGTGATGATTTGTTTTCAGAACCTTTATGAATACTAGTACTATATACTGAAATTCTTCAAGGCACTGAAATGGAGAGCATATGCAAAACCTTTGCCAGTTTGGAATTTTTGCAAGAGGTCAGTAGACCCACCTATTTTGCTGACCCAATTGTCTAAAATAACATACATTAATACCTTTACCCAATTACTATATGCAAATATTTTGGTAGAGATTTTTTGTAAATATAAAAATTTTCTTTAAAATTTAAGTTTTACTTTCATGAGAAACTCTTGGTAATACAAGCTAGAAAATACTGTACGTGAATTACAACCTTATTGCAATATCTATATGATTTTTTGAATGTTATTAGCATAAGCATGTTGCATACTATCATAAAATATACATATATATACATGAGAGAGAGAGAGAGAGAGAGAGAGAGAGAGAGAGAGAGAGAGAGAGAGAGAGAGAGAGAGAGAGTGTGTGTGTGTGTGTGTGTGTATGTGTGTGTGTACTTGAAGTTTGTCTCCTATGTATATTTACTAGCTTGGGCAGACACTGTTTGTTGAAATTATTGAAGACAATTATGTAGACCTGACTTCACAACTGAATGAAGTACAAGCCAAACCAAGTTACTACTGCAACATATAATTCAATCTTGGAAATGACCAGTGGCCTGGCATCTATAACCTTCAGGCTGGATATTTAAAAGTTTTCTGATAATTTTAAATGTTGATACTAGTTGTGTGATTGTACAGATGCAGCGGTGATGTTTCATGAGTTAGAAGAAGAAAGAGCAAAGATAATGCAAGAATTTTTAAACACATTATATGGAACAGCTTGGGACAAAGTATCAAACATCTGTTTCCGAATAATGAGAATCTAGGGACCACTCCAAGCCTACAACCTGGCTCAAGCACCTGAGAAGTGTCTAATAAAACATTCTTCCATTCTTCTTGCCAGAAATGAACATCGCCAATAGCTCTATAGTCTTTTCTACTGCTGAGGTGGGCACTGCTTTGTCAACACGCAAAAGATCTGTAAAACACCGGTCTCCAAGTGTTGGCGTATGCCACTATTATATCATTGTCACACATCAACGCTACAGCATGTCCTACCAAATTGTTGGAAAGCTTGCATTTCCAGCTGTTTGATCTGTATGTATTCTTATTTTGTGGACCACACCCCTGAGATGGCTCGGGTGTGTGCAAACCCCCTACTTAGATGCTGTTGTTCACTCCTTTAATTTTCGTCCTTCAGCCATCAGAGAGGGCTGTCCCATACTTCCTGCTCCATTTGGACAAGGTGGTGAGGGAGATATCGTTGATTTCGGATTAGTGATGCTTCAGAAACAACTGAAGCGATTGACGGTGGAAACTTCTGTGAGGAACATAGATCAAGTCTTCAGAGGGAAAATGTCCCACAGGACACAGAAGGAACAGATACCTAACCTCTCTGAGACTGTCGATAATACAATGTCTACCTGAATACCCATGTACACTATCCTCGGCAAGGGAGCAAGACTAGACTTTTCTCAATTGACCACATTCCCCAGGTTCTGGCAAATGGAAAGAAGTCAGTACCAATCCTTGAGCAACTGACTCCTTGAAGAGAGCAGCATCAACCAATCACCAGATACCTCAAGAAACAAATCTCATTCAAGTGGACCTAAGTAGATACCTTTACTACCATAAATAATTGGGGAGTGGTAGACAGTTTGAAGCACAGAATTTTAAACTGGTTCATTATTCGTCGAAGGATGAAGCGGAGATACTTTCTGAAGTACAGATGGATGGGTATCTATAAGCACATATCGTTCAGGTCTAGTGAAAGTCCGAAATTTTCTTTCCTGATGGCAGACAGCGCAGTACATCTTGAGTGGTACCTGCAAAAGAAACTTGTTCAAAATAGGAGGTAAATGACTTTTCTCCAGATCGCATTTGAATTTTCCACCAAGAAGAATTGACTGTAGAAGACTGGAGAACCATCTTGGACCAATTTAAGAGCATTTGCCTCCTCCATCCCTTCCAATTCAGCCGCTAGGGCCAGAGATTTTGGCTATTTCATAAGGCAAGAGTGGAAGGCCAATGGTGTGCGAGAGTTAGTGCGAGGTAGGTGATATCTGTCCAAAAAGACTTCCACCACTCCTTGCTGTGCTCCATTACACTGCCACATTACTCAATGGCTTGACAGGCATCCCCTTACTCATGGCCGCTGGAAAAGGGAAGTGCTGACTTCAGCATCCCCTTCTACTTCTACCACTCCTGGAATGGCCAGGTTGGAGAAGAAAAGGTGGAGTATCGTCCACGCCTTTCTTTGAGGAGGAAATAGTTGGAGGAGCAGATTGAGCTCTGGAGGTTGCCAGAGTTTTCTTTGGTGACACTCAAAATCATGGTGGGGTTTCAAGTTTTCACTGCCATTGTCTTTGAAGGGATTAGGTCGTTAAAGGTAACAGCACATTAGATAAGGGAGTCATGGCTCATTTTCTTCCCTTTTTCTATCGCCAACACCCCGTCCTTCTGCAAGAGGAACAGCAGTCTCCAGCTTTGGAGTGTTCCTCTGGTACAATGGCTCCTCTTGCCCAACAAGCTTGACAAAGTGTGGGGCAATAAAATCCCTCCTCTTCAAGACCTCATTAGCCCACTGGTTCACTGACTGATGTGCCAAGGTCCCAACCTTTGCACCTGAAGGACTAAGTTGGCGTACTTCAATAATATCTCGGAATTTACCAAATCCTAGGTTGTGACAAAGTAAGCGACTGCCCTGGAACACTGGTCGATCCCGGAGGTCGCTTGGAGGCTGGCCATGGATGCAGTTTCCCTGTCAGCAGAGATTGTGATCTCATACTAGTCTCTCTCCAAGGGGGTCCATGCCATAAGCACATCTACTGTAGGACTGATGGGTAAGAGAGATGATTTCAAGATTTCTGATAAGCAGAATCTCCATTATCGAGAGTGTGGGAGGCAAGATCTAGCTAGATTGGCTGTACGAAGAGAACTCGCCTGACAGGAGATCTAGGAATTAATCTTATCCAAAGTTTCTTAAGGAAGCTCAGAGCTGTCTTCGACCATTGAGGGACACCTTAAGTCCTGCTAAATGGATGCAGTGCTCCTTTTCACAAGTGCCAAGGTACCCTCCCTGAGGTCACTTTAATAAAAAATGAATACTGTATAAAGATGGTGATGATCAAAGACCCGGTCTTGGGTGTTCGCTTACCTCAATAAAAAGATTGTTGCTGCCAGAGTATTCACAAGCTGGAACACACTTGAAACAGGTCTTGGCATGTGGGAGGGTTTTGGCGCTTTGGAAGATGTCCATGCGTGGAAACGAAGAGGCAGCAAAACATCGCTCAGGTGGAGAACCAGTGATATCCAAGGAATAACAAATTCCTTTGGTTCACATTGCTGTAGTTTAAGGAATGCCAAATTCCTTAGTTGTCGCTGAAAGGCCACACTAGCGAGGGAATGACAGACAGCTCAAAGACTAGTCTCACTGACTCTCACGGAGGTGTAGACACAAATGGTTTTTTCCTTTTCTATTTGATCATCTAAGTTATATGTTATTTTCCACGTTAGCAAGAAGAGGTTCTTTCAGCACTTGTTGGAGAACTGGTAATATTACTCCATTATGTAAATGTACAGGTATTTGGTGTAGCTCAAGTCCAGCTAATCATCACCCAATTTCCATAACTCTCATATTTAGTTTTTTAATATCTTTTGACAAAACATCTAAATAGGTAAGATGAAGGTAATCATCTGTTCTCTAGTTTGAAATCTGGATTTCATAGGGACCTTGGAGCATGTACTGCCCTTCTTACAATCTCCAATGCTGTAAGGAAGTCCCTTGATTTTGGTTGGCAAGTTCATGTGATTGGCCTTGATTTTAGTACAGCCTTTGACTGCGTTAATCATGCGGCGCTTGTTTTCAAACGCACACAGTTGAGAGTAGTAGAGTCTTTTCTTCACATTATTATTGAATTTTAACCAATTGATCACAGAGGGTGGTTGTTGATGGGTACCATGGTGAGCATAGAAATGTGAGGTGATGTTCCTCAGGGGTGTGTTCTTGGCCAATTACTTTTCATACTATTTTTCCCTGTTGGAACCCTTGGGCTTATAGCATCTTGCTTTTCCAACTAGAGTTATAGTTTAGCTAGTGATAATTCTAATAATAATAATACACAACATGGTGTTTGGCCTATAAAACAAAATTGTTGCATATGCAGATGATGCTAATCTGCATCAATTCCACCTCCTGAATGTAAATATTGGGCTGCCAAATTGGTGAACATTATTGGACATGAAATTGGACCCTAATTATACTCAAAGCACGATTGTAAATAGGTTGAGGACAGTGACTCCTTAACATCCAGATCTCAGGATTGATATGTGTTTTTTTTTAACTTTGCTTCACTTAAACTTTTAGGGTTGATTTTTTTTTTTATAAAAATTTACCTTTGAGACATGCATTCAGTCTGTCTTCTTCAATTGTACAAAAAATTGGCTTTAGAAGTTCTTTCAAGATATTTGGTAATCAAGTGTTTTAAATTCTTTCTTTGTACCATGTTTCGGGTATATTCTCCTGTCCGGTCTTCAGGTGCTGACTCATCTTATTTGTTGAACAGTAACTTACAGTCCATTAAATTTCTTATTCCTGATCTAGATATTAACCTCTGGCACCGTCGTTCAGGTAGTTTGATATGCATGTTGCATAAGATTTTTCATAATTCTGACAACTCTTTGAATTCATATCTTCCCAAACAGTATCATCCTGTTTGTCATTAATATTTGTTTCTGCAGACCTGTAAATATTAGGTTTCACAGGATTATTTTGTCTATAAGAAGGGATAGGTTATGAATGAGTGGGAACTTGTGAGCTGGAAGCAATTTGGGTACTGTATTAACTGACATTGAAACAGGTGCAGGTTCATGGGGCATGTCAGTACAGACACATGTGAGGGTCACAGCACGATAATGTTGTGTATCCAAGCAAATGTGTGATAAGATGGTGGGGTGTTTAGGTTGTGGGAGAGATGACGGAGTGTTCTGCAATCTCAGGACATACACATGTAGGCACGTCAATACATATGGTTGTGCGGAGTTTAAACGTTGTTGAAACGGTTATCAACTTTCACATTCCCAAATCGATACTGGAAAGGGGATGCAGACTTTGTATTTTGACAAATCGGACAAACCTGTAAAGTAGAATTTGTCGTGGACACAACTGTACATTTCTTGGGCAGACCTAGTGAACTTTTCTGTGGAGAATAGTGATGCCATCGGCGCATCAGTATAAGAGGCAACCCGGAACAGTGTATACGAGGCAGGGAAAAGTAAGCACCTTGCAAGAGGGGAGATGGCATTATCATTTGCCAAGCAAGAAGGTATTCTCGGATGAGAATGGGGAAAAATTTTCTAGTTTTATGGGTAAATCTTCCAAAAGTAAGAAATCTTCTAGGCTAAGAAAATCTGAAACAAAAGCGTAATGTTCACCACTGAGCAAGTTCGTGGGCAGAGATGGCGATCTGTGCAGATTGGTATAGTCCAGAACTAAAGACAATTGTATAGGGTCAAGTTTCGGCTGTACTGGGGCCTAAGCCAAAGAATCACTATCAGGAAGCGATTCATGTTCGCTATGCCCCTTGAGACAAAATATTGACAAAGGTTTCACTAATCTGACAATTACTGATATTATGACTGTCATTCTGTTACCAGGGTCACAGGGAACTAGGAACTCTGCTAAAGGAGGGTCAGAAAGAGAGATCGGGCGTCGTATGGAGAGGTTTCCGTTTCTTGCTTTCAATAGAGGAAGAAGTGGCGAGCGGCCACTCCCTGCAAAATTTCCGAGGAGAGTCAAGTGAACACCACTTACCAAGGCGGTTTGGGCATAAAAGTTGCAGATCTACCTCGTCCCAGCACAAGATGGTTTCACATGGGTGGCCTTCAAGGGTGGGGTAAGTCCACATACTACTTGTAAAACCACTCATTGCTGATGGGGGCCAGAGGTAGTGATTCAGCCTCACAGAGGCACAAGTGCACCACCTATCAGCGAGTTGACTAATAACCACACATGGTTGCCATTTATGCACTTTTTCTTTCTGATAATAGCCAATTGACTTAGGAGTATAGGACTCAGAAGTTTTTATATGCGTAGGAACAAATGGCTTTTATGCATATGCATCAAATACAACATAAAAGATCAGCTGACAAATTGACAAATTGTAATTTTCAGCATTATGAAGCTTCATCTGTGGTGGATAATGTGGGAGGTTGGGCTGTGGCACCCTAGCAGTACCAGCTGAACTCGGCTGAGTCCCTGGTTAGGCTGAAAGAACGTAGAGAGTAGAGGTCCCCTTTTTTGTTTTGTTTCATTGTTGATGTCGGCTACCCCCCAAAATTGGGGGAAGTGCCTTTGGTATATGTATGTATGTATGTAATCTTATTCATTGGCTATTCCTTCAACTTTTTAAGTCTACTATTCTTAAACTACAAAAGTAGTAAATAATTATTGAGTCAGGTAAAATGAGATGTTTAACTAGCTATTGATAAATGATATATCTTAGTCTGGCCAAATCACTAATCCCGTAAGGTTTTGAAACTAAAGGTAGAGGAATACTGGCAGTGTACCTGTATTAGCAGTTTACACTTTCTACATATTGTACACATGACAACACAGTATTCCAAGGAACAAACTTTCTCAATCGGAAACATAATAGGGTTGGTTTGCTATGAGTAACTGATTGAGGAGGAACTCAATTTTACATAGTTTCAATAAGGATTGTGCATGATGAATGAATTTTAACGTTATGCGAATCCAAAATACAATTCAGTATAGTAATGAATGAATTCAATAATCACTTTTTAATACTCCAATTCCTGGAATAATTGTTTTGAATCACTGGCTCATTATGAACCAAACTGTAAAAATGAACCTAGCTTTCTCATTGACATCCAATTAAATGCATATTCATTTCTATCTTGTTTTAAATATTACAATCTATGATTATATCTTCCATGTCAAAATATTCCCACATAACTCCAACTATTGATGTTGTCTAAGATAAGGAACCTTTGATAACGGCCTGCGAGCCTACACAAATTTCATTCCTCCACTACTATTCCTAACCTAAAGGGTAGATTTCCTTGATTAACTATTATAGTCAAAAGTATCTTCCCCCAAAAAAATCTTCTCCGCTTTACCTTGCCATCTAATCCTTTGCCTCCCCTCTCCACCTTCCACCACAATCCTCTTCAGTCTCTACTATTACATCCCTACTACACATCCATACTACTGCAATCTTGGCCCTTTTATCTAATATCTACTCTTTACCATTCCAGCAATACTCCTAATCTCTTACTTTTTTTTAAGCCTCTCACGCATAGGCATCATGAAAACTAACCTCAACACCCTATTTTCTGATTGCTCTACCATACGTTCCTCCTTTCTTCTTAGTACCCACATTTCTGAAGCATGCGTCACCATTGATTACAGTATAACATACCTTGATTATCAAAGTATTTGAACATTTTATGGCACAATTCCACCTGCCAACTCCAACAATTTCTCCATAGTAACTTCCATTCTATTTTCAACCTCATCTTTCGACCATCTCTCCAGGATTAAAGTACCTGTTTTCCCTCTAGGCCTATTCTATCTAGTATAATTATCCTATCCACTCACTGCTTAGTAGACACCATAATCTTGTTTACTTACATTTACCTTCATACCAACCCAATTCAACAGATTCCTGCCACTCTTACTAAATGAAATTCTTCTTGTCTGCCTTATTCAACAGATAATCTACATCTAACAATCCCTTACCGTCTCATTCCTAATGCCGTAATTCAATGTAAGCCAACACAACGTCAACCATTTATGTCAAGCCACAAGCTTTGAATACAGCAGTCCTTGTTCTTTTATACATCACTTCAACCATCCTAACCAACTTATTCTGATGAAGTTAAGGGAGAATATGGTCACATCAAAATCAGTTAAGAGATAATTATTATTGTGATGGTCAAGTTCATAATACACAATAAAAGGCCAGGGAATAATTTATACATTCAACCATAATTCATGTTCCTTTAATTCCTATTCAAGCTTCCATCTGTCTATTTTCCATCATACAATGCCTTACAAAATGTTAGAAAATCTATGAATATCACAAAAAATATAACTGAGCAACAAATATCAGTAAAAAAAAAAGCCTTCCTTGTTCAACGATCAATTTATACTTCCATAACATCAATTAATATTTATCCTTCAACATAGAAAATCTCTTAAAAATGACAATTTACTATTCTCACTAGTACTGTACATACAGGAACTAAGCAACAACAGCAGGCAAGTGTAAAAAGAAACGTCTTCCCTATCATAACACTGCAGGATAATTTACATGGATTCATCATTCATACATTTGCTTTATTAAAAAAGCATAACCAGCATGCTGAACTAAAAAAAATACCCATACAGAGCCAGTTCAAAACTTTTGTTCTTGAAAAAAGGAAAAAACATTGATAGACCTTATTTGATATTTCACAACAACTTTATGTAAAAGCTTGAGATTTTGAAAAAGTCAAGGTTTAACAAAAATTTCTTCAAGGGACTTGTGTCTAATATTAGACACCTGCTATGAATACGTTTGGAGGTTAAAATCGCACTGCCTTGTCTACAAATAGGAACTGGCCATTAAGAGTGCACACTTGGTATCCATTAGCCAAAGGACAGTACCAGTTCTCCAAAATTTTATGCTACTTTTACATAGCTTTCTCTTTGGGGTAATGACTGCTATAATCATAAAAGGTGGCTTAGTTTTCTTTAATTTGTTACTATTGGTTTCATCATTTTACAATTCACAAAAGTAATTTTATGTGAACTTTACTGATGTTACATTCATTCAAGAAAATGTTTAATAATGATCTGCGTCATACTTACAGCAGAATTGGATGCATTACCTCAATCTTTATTTTCTTTAATCCCTTCCCAGTGTGGGGTCCCAACTTTATTCAACATTAATATCAAATCTGTGTAACTAATTCACGAACAAGGCATTTGATCTGTTGGATAGGGGACCTTTATTATGTAATGTTTTACATCACGGCTCTTCCAGAAACACTAAAAATCAAGATCTTTGTTGTATCTTAAATATTCTGAACTGCAGGAGAAACTGAATAAAATTGTCCTATTACAATAGAAACTACAGGTATTCAGTTGAGAAAGTGAACCATGCTTGTCCAGAAACAGTGCAGCATCTCCCACAGCAATAGGATATTTCAACCAACCCATGTATATTGCATACTGAGAAGCTATTCATCGAATGTTCAACTGTATGTTTAATAATCTGGTGGTTAATCGTACTTCTAGGTGATATGAATGGGTATATATCCAAGATACACTTAAAATTATGTAATGGGAGTAGTGGGAACCATTGCCTTCCTATAAAATGTGGTACAGAAACATAATTTACAGGAAATATCTTGAAGACAAACATATCACAGTCAAATCTTCACCCCTTTAGTTATTTATAACAAAAGTAAAAAATACTTCAAAGAGTAACATTACAATTTATGCTAAGTTATTTAGAGTACACAAAAAAAATATTGAAAAAAAAAATTATAAACTACATGGTAAAAGGTATAAGTAATCACACTCTGTCTCTCCTATACCAAATTCTGCACATACAGTAATATTTTTATTTTTTAATCAAAACAACTTGTTTGGAATTGATAACTTCATAATGACCAAAATGATTTGATCCCATGAACATGAAATCAAGCTACTGTACTGCATTATGAGGTATACAAATGCAAATTATGAGCTAAGAATGTGCTATGAATCTCCCTCTTATTCTTTCTTTCACTGAAATTTTGCATGTGCAATAACTCTTCGTTGTACTGAAACAACTGACTGGGGTTTGATAACTTTATTATGGCTGGAAAAATCTTTAAAATGTCAAATTTGGGGCTTTGAAAAGTATGGTATAGCACCACTCTTGTTTTGAAGAGTAAATACAGCATTTATGTGTCCTATCCCTCCGGACAACATAATTTTCAGGTTGTTAGACTAGCATTAAATCATTAAATCTACATTGTATATACTTTTTCACAAATTTATTGAGTGTTGCATACTCTACAGCAGAGAATGTTAAAGAAAAATGTAATTAGTGAAATATTAAAATGATCACATTTTTATATATTCTTATATTTTTTTTAAATATTGAATGCCTTTTAAGTTCTTCAAATCAAAAACAGCCCTCTCATGACTTAATTTTTTTATATACTGTATATATAAATAAAGTTTAGAAGAGAAAAAGTGATGATTGGGAATTAGTATGAAAATCTCACATCTTCTTTACACTTTAATAGAGTTGATTTTTTGTGGCAATCAGCAGGAAAATACCACCAGGTGTGTAGCCTACTGTCGGCTCGAACGTCCCTCACTGTGGATGGAAATTATCGCGGCTAATTTCATAATAATTAAATCATATACATTTGTATGTCATATGTTAATTGTTTATAATCAGTATTACAGTATGTAAATAACTGTAGGAACTTTTGAATGTTAAAATATAACAGCAATGGCTGCCAATTCTTTTTCAATTACTCTTTTCTAGGCCTATTCTTACTTAAGTACAGATGTTTATACACAGTACAGCTCAAGAATTTGAACATTGGTACACTAAACTGATACCTTCCAGCCACGGCATGGGACTTTCAAGCCAAGGCATGGTACTTGGCAGATATTTATGGAAATCTAATCTTGCTATTATATATAAAAATGATATTACAGTGCACAATGCTCTGGTAGTATTTTTCATATCAAACTTTCAAACAGTAAACGGGTAATGGGGATGGTTAAAAATGAGTTATTCTGTCAATAACCCCCAATTAAGGAATATTACAGTGTAATGGCTTTCATAGTACCTGTAACACAGTAACTTGACCACCACAAGTACCTACCATATAAACAAATAAATCTGCACAGGCTATGTTAGAGTAACAAGACATCCACTGAATAAATAGGAAACATTATTTAAAAAATAATAAAGCTTGTTTTCAAGGAGTCTTGTAATTTGAAAAAGAAATATACTGTAGTTTCTCTCTTCATAAATGTATTTCAGCACAATACACTATACTAAAACATTATATTCAATTCAGTTTTAAAGCCTGCATTGAAGTAATGTTTCAGAATTAGGGAAACTATATCAATACTATGACAATAGGTAAAATAATTGTGCTCATTAACTTTTTAAAGCTAAAAATAAACATAAAAAATTATTCATTAAAGTTGGCTGAACAGACATAAGGAGAGGGACCCATACCAACAAATCCTAATAAAAAAATAGTAGAGATATGATGAAAGAAAAAATCAGTAATAATATCATGATTGCTAGTGCCATATGAACTACTGATGAAATATCATCTTGAAGAATGGTGATTGTCCATAATGAATGAAGCAGATGATGATGATAATCCTACCCTACTCAAAAGGGGCAACTTCCATTACTATACTGTCTACTTCTATTAACCGTAAGAGAATTGAAGAGATAACCACATGATATTTTTTTTGTTTTTACCTACCGACTGAAATCAAAAGCAACTGATGGTTCAGTAAAAACAAAACTAGACAAGCAGTAACTCACCCTGGTGGAGTTGGAGGTCGTTTATATCCAAATTTTGTGTCTGTGCAATTTCTTGAAAAATGACCCAGCTCACCACATTGATAACATCTTAAGTTAGGGTCATAGCCACCTCTCATGCGGCCTCCGCGGACCCTAGGACGTGCCTGTGTCACTTTAATACGACAATGACCAATCATACTGAAATTTTAAGAAATAATAAAGATTAAGGGTAAACACTTGCTAACAAAATGACTTTTCACACAAGTATATCCACATCATGTTCTAAACTCACCATGCACATCAACTTACATGCCATCTGTCTCCTTTAATGCTTTATCAGCATCCCTCTGATGAGCATACACTACAAATGCAAAACAAGGAGGGTTGCGTGCCATCCAGATTTCCCTTAAACGGCCATACTTCTCAAAAACCCGTTCGAGATCCCTCTTTCTTGTATCCACATCTGAAATTAAAAATTTTACAGATAAAAAACAGAATTTTAGTTACAAAATTTTCATTTACATACAGTACTCACCTGATGTTCATATTGCTTCTACTCCAAAAGCTTGGTTTATAGTTTTACACATTAAAATTTTATAAAATAAAAAAAAATTCTTTTTCTTTCCTTTCAAAAGATACAAACCAAGTCATGTAATTAGAAAATCTAGAGGTTAATAAGTAGCACGGTAGTTTCCCAACCTTCACTTTTCTCTATTCCTTGAAATCACAAATAAGCAAGGAGACTCATGCATACATACATGAACATATACATGAACATAAGGTAAGTATAGAAATAAAAAATAATAAAATTCTATTTTTATCAACCTTCCCTGATGTTTATACAGCTGACTTCCACACACTGACACAGGTGAGATGTCTGTCAGTGAAAGAAAGATATAGGTTAATAAAAATTTGAAATGTACAACAATAATAGAAATACAGATGCAGTAGTATTAAAAGTTTGATAGGAATCATCTCAAAAACAGTTATAGGGCTCCAGATTATATTTCCAATGATATTTAAAATAGAGAAAAAAAATCTTAACTTAATTTGGTTAAAAAAAATTTAGAAGGCCATAGCCACTACGGTTAACCCATCCCGTGTCACGAGGGTTAGGGACCGGATGCCCACGCGAATAGGACATATTTGTGAATACTTAAAATATAATTTAAAAATGCTTATTTTACTATTTAAAATGTGTAATAACGAGAAATATTGTCATAAACAGTTTAGAATCACTTTATTATTATTATTATTATTAATTGCTAAGCTACAACCCTAGTTGGAAAAGCAGGATGCTATAAGCCCAGGGGCCCCAACAGGGAAAATAGCCCAGTGAGGAAAGGATACAAGGAAAAATAAAATATTACAAAAATAGTTTTAATGCCTTTTCCATAAAAATATATAGAATGTAGCTTATGAACACCAGTTAACACACTATTATAATATAAGTACATTACAACACTGTACATATACGAAATATACTGTACATACTATATTTTATTAATGTTACCCTTACTGTAGAGAGGTACATTTCTATCAAGCATAAACATACCCTTTCCTCTAACTCGATCATATTTTTAACCATAGCTCAGATACATTGTTTTTTTTTAATACAGTGAGCCCTCGCTACTTCGCGGTTCGACCATCGGGGATTCACGACTTCGCGGACTTTTTTCATTAAATACGGCATCCGATTTCATCAGCAAACCACTATTTTTTGGGGAAACATCATTTTATTCTAGAAAATTGCTACTCTTTAAATAGTTAATTGCACATTAAGAATGCGTGTACTTTTGTTTTTAAATTTCGGGTGTGTTTTAAAAATAGAGTATTGTTGACTTCTTTTTGTTTTACTTTAGGCTGTGATCAGATCAGCTGACGTCTAGCTGCCGGTCTCAAGCATATGCGCGTACGAAGTATTGTTTATACCATTTCTTAACTTATTTAAACCATCTATACAGTTGATATTACATAAGCACCAATGTGTTATAACCTATCATATTTTTTTGTTTATTACATTTAAACCCCCCCCCAGGTTTGTTACATTTAAACACCCCCCCCTCTCTCTCTCTCTCTCTCTCTCTCGCTCTCTCT